>NW_028327174.1:41201639-41509523 GCF_987537825.1 Furipterus horrens | reverse complement strand
GATCGGCCAGCTCTGAAGCCACACTGGGACTCTGGGTAGACGCGGGAAGCAAGGGTCTGCAGGCGGGCAAGAGCGACCCGGGCGAATACTTTGCCGACGACGCTGAGGAGAGAGATGCCCCGGTAGTTGTTGCAGTCGCTGCGGTCTCCTTTGTTCTTGTACATGGTGATAATGTTGGCGTCTCTCATATCCTGGGGGATGTAACCCTCCTTCCAGCAGAGACAGAGTAGATGGTGGAGCGGCTGTAGCAGGACTGGTTTCCCGCTCTTTAGGCTTTCTGGAGGGATTCCGTCACTTCCTGGTGCTTTCCCGCAAGCGAGGCGGTCGATGGCTTTGCTGAGCTCTGCCGCAGTAGGTGGGGTGTCTAGCTCCTCCATGACTGGTAGGTCTGGGATGGCTTTAAGAGCAGTGTCTGTTACGGTGTTCTTCGTTGCGTACAGCTCGAGGTAGTGCTCGGTCCACCGCCGCATTTGCTGTTCCTGGTCAGTGATGACCTCACCTGTCTTGGACTTAAGGGGGGCGATCTTGGAGGGGATTGGGCCTGTTGCCTTCTTGATACCCTCATACATTCCTCGTGCGTTGCCTATATCGGCGACTTCCTGGATGCTTCTGCACAGGTTTAGCCAATAGGTGTTGGCACAGTGGCGGGCGGTCTTCTGGACTTTGTTCCTGGCAGCCCGTAGAGCTTGAAGTGTACTGGGAGTGGGCGTGGCCTTGTAAGCCAGTAGGGCCTTCCTCTTAGCCTCGATCACGGGTTCCATTTCTTCCCAGTGAGCCTCGTACCAGTCAGCGTTCTTCCGCTCTTTCTTCCCGTAAGCAATAATGGCGGAGTTGTATATGGCGTCGCGGAGATGTGGCCAATTGGATTCGATAATGTCATCTGCCGCCATTCCCTCGCCGAGTGCATCTTCCATCCTGCTGATGAATTGCTGGGTCTTAACTGGGTTGCTGGCACAACTGGTGTTGATGCGTGGGCGACCCTTCATCTTGGAGTGGTACAACCTCTTCGGCATTATGCGCACCTTGCTTACCACGAGGGCATGGTCCGTGTCGCAGTCTGCACTGTGGTAGCTGCGGGTGAGGAGGGTGCTGCCAATATCCGTTCTTCTGGTGATGACGAGGTCAAGCTGGTGCCAATGACGGGAGCGGGGGTGCCTCCATGACACCTGGTGGATCTCTTTGCATTTGAAGAATGTGTTTGTCACGCACAGGCCGTGGTGACACAAAAGCTCAAGCAGTCGCTGACCATTCTCATTGATCTTTCCTCTCCCAAAGTTTCCAAGGCAGGTGTGCCAGGCCATGTGGTCGGCTCCTACTCTTGCGTTGAAGTCTCCAAGGAGATAGAGAGCGTTACTTCTGGGAATCTTGGATAACGCTTCGTCCAGTGCATGGTAGAACTGTTCTTTCTCTTCGGTGGTGGCGCAGAGGGTTGGGGCGTACGCGCTAAGAATGCTGACTGGGCCGAAAGTTGTTGACAATTGGAGGGTAAGTAATCTCTCTGTGCCTCCTGTGGGTGGCTCTATGGAGTTAACAAGCGTGTTCTTCACAGTGAACCCAACACCGTGCTGTCTTGGTTGGTCCGGAGACTTCCCTTGCCAGTAGAAGGTGTAGTTGGTTTCTCTGATAGTTCCGTTGTCGGCCAACCGGGTTTCCTGTAGAGCCGCAATGTCGATGTTTAGTCGTGCCAGTTCCCTGTCGATGACGCGGTTTTCCTGGCACCATTGATCCACGGAAGGTCTGCAGTAAGTCCGGGACACATGGTCCTGATGTTCCAGCTAGCGAGGCGAAGAGCTGGAGGCTTCTTTCTTGTTGTTTGCTTGCAATTGCCTGGTGCGAGTGTTTTGTGGCCCACTTTTCAAGAGACGCCTCTCTGATCCCCACGCACCCAGTGGGGCAGGTGAGCCATGGCGAGACGGCACCTAATTGGCTGGGGGCTGCCCAGCTTGAAGTGGGTGGTAGCTGTCCAGTGAGGTGCGATGACCTCTCCCACCGTCAGAGGAGACCCCTGGCGCTCGTTTCCTTCGCCAATCAGATGAGCTTATAACCGGTAACTGTCTCCTCCCATGTTAAGTCGACATCTTGCGATGACGCTGGAGTGTCCTCTCCAGTGAAGCTACAAAGCCTGGGCAGGGTGATATGGAGGGTCTGCTGTTGCCCATGCAGCAGACCCCCCCTCTCTTCGCAGCTGAAGGATCCAAGGGGAAAGACAGAGTCAATACAGCTTGGCTTCAGGTGCGCCGCAGGAGTTGCCGGTGTTGACTACAACGTCAAACCGCCTTAGGGACTCCGGCTCCGGATTTTCTGTCGGGGTTTACTCCCTTAGCCTTTCCCCTGAGGAGGTATGCCGCAAGGCAGCGGAGGTTTGGAGTCAGAGTTTCCCTTCTCCTTAGCCTTTCCCCTGAAGAGGTATGCCGCAAGGCAGCGGAGGTTTTTTGGAATCAGAGTTTTCCTTCTCTGATGTGCCCTGACTGGAAGATTGAACCAGCGACACTTAGCTCGCAGGCCGATGCTCAATCCACTGAGCCAAACCAGCCAGGGGGTAACCTCTTTATATATACATATATATTTATATGTAATGATATACTCTCTATGCATGAGGTTATTGTGATGACAGTGAAATAATTTAGCACGTGTAGAACACTTAGAGTAGTGCTTGGCATTTAGCAAAGACTCCAATAAATACTAGCCATTTCTATTCCTGTTTGCCTTAATTAACATGTCTCTTTAGGGCCAACTTGGTTATTTTCTTGTGGGACTTTGACTCAAAAATAGCTTCTGGGTCAGACCAAAATTATCATGTGACCTAGAAATTCAGCCTGCTGAATGGAAAACAAACTGCAGAACTTTTCTTTACAGTTTTATTTCATGGCAAATCACTTGGAAAGAGAAAAAAACAAAACAGAATGAAAAATAAAAACAAACAAGCAAGCAAACAAATAAATCAGACTCAGAGAGGAAATGCAGGTGCCTAAGAGATAATAGTTCATAGGTTGCGTCATCTATAGAAACAAAGTGTTACTGCGTGGTATTATGGTTTATAATAAACATATATCTGGTTTTCATCTCTGTTCATGCCTCCCAGCTCCCAGACCCTTGGAATTTCCTAAGTGTTGAGAGTTATAAATGTCCTTTGGTGCATTCATGAGGTGACTTTTGAAAACCACCTTAGGATGGGAGGCGGCTGTTTCAGCACCACCCTGGACCTGACCTCAGGGGAGGAGAAGGGGGAGGGGAACTAATGATTTAATCAATCAGAATAGAACAATGAAGCCTCCACATAAACCAAAAAGGATAGAGTTCAGCTTCCTGGTAGTTGAACTGGTGGAGATGTGAGGAGAGAGTGCACCTGGAGAGGCCCCGGTGGCTCTGGCCCCTACCATGTATTTTTCTCTATGTTTCTCTTTGTCTGGTTGTTGTCCAGGAAAGAACTTCCAAAGCTGTAGGAAGTTTTATAAGAATTTATTTGAGGCAAGTTTTGAGGACATGCCTGGAGACAAAAATTTCAACTGATTGAGAAATGCTGTGAAAAATGGCAGTTTTGCAGCCATCGAGGGAGAAAATGTAAGGCAGGCTACATGAAGTCTATTGGTGGTAGAATATGAAGGTGGGAGAAAACAAAGCGGGAGAATCTCTAGGACTGGTTAAAAAACATGGAGAGGCTCACACTTCTTTTCTATTGGTAGGTGCAGGATAGTTAATGATTAACATTTATTGCACAGGGAGATGGTGTCTCAGGAACAAGATAACAATGAGTTCTGTGATCTCCTGCTCTGGTGCCTATGGTTGTGCCTTTGAAGGGTCTGGAAAATAAATTGCTTTGACGCTTTAAAGTATGTTATCCTAGTTGCATAAGAAAAATCTACAGAGCTTACTTAAGCTAAAGATTCACCTTTTCTGAGGAAGCAATAACCCTGGAATGTGACTTCACCATGACCTGCTCAGTTAAGAATCTATGATCAGATCATCCTGCATGGTCACTTTCAGTTGCTGAGCTTGTTGGCTTTACTAAGTCACCCTTTTTCATCTACACTGTTGATTTGTACTCTTTAATATCCTTTGCAATAAATCAGAAATCTAGTGAGTAAATGGGTTGTGAGTCATTCTAGCAAATAAATCTAATCCAAGGAGGAGGTCATAGTGTTGCCGGTGGAAGTGGGGTTCTTGCCATGTCACAGGAGAATATTCCAGGACACGTACAAGGGAGGATGAGGTATGGTGACAAGATTTACTCGTGGTGCCAGATATAAAATTAGGAGTGCCCCTCCTGGGTGCCCCATGTCCCATCTCTGTCCATCCCACCACAAAAAATCAGAGCCAGAAACAGGGCCAATGTCCAGAGATTCTGTGCCATATTAAAGCTTAGTCCTTTGGAGCTGGCATGGTCTGCTACAGGCTCCAGGCAGCTGCTAGACTCCTGTGATTGCTGTAATTGAGCAAGAAAGAGAATTATTTGTTTCCTGGGATTGTATTATCCTGGGTTTGGGGTGGATCAGGCATTTTTTCAAAATAACCAATCAACTTTTCAAGCTCCTGTGGGCTTCTGATGGGCCCTTCCCTTCACAAATCTACTTTCTTCCCAGGTTAGACTTACAGACCTCTGTGGTTGCCATCTTGGCTCCCATTCTGCATGTGTTTGCCTCTCTCCATAGTCTTGGAGGAGTGAACTGGGGAGACTGAAAAGCCAGTCTTTCTTCCTAATATGGGGGAGGGAGGGATAATACTCCCCTTGGCAGGGAAATGTTAGGATACCCTGGAGTGTGTGAAGCTGTAGCTTACTAGTGAAATAAGCAGGTTCTTAATATCTGATTCGCTTTGCTCTCTTCATTTATTAATAACTAACTAACTAATTATAACAACAGTAAGAACCTCTGATTTATAGCCTGTCAGCCAAAAGCACAAGTAGCAATCTGGGCTTGAGACTGGTGTCTGAAGTGAAGGAAGTCTTATGGGACTGAGCCTTTTGCCGTGGAATCTGATACATCTCTGGGTAGATAGTGTCAGAGTTGAGTTAAGTTTTGAACATACTGCTGGTGTTGGAGATTTGCTTATTTGTGTGGGGAAGCCCACACATGCAAACACACACATATTGGAATTGGGCTCAGAAACCTTTCACACTGTCATTCTCAGAAAGAATTAGGAAAGAATGTGGAGTCACACAGTTCAGAATGGGAGCTCTGACATGAACCACAAGATTAAATTGGTACCGGAGAAATTCTTGTAGCTCTTTACTTAACAGGATATTGAGATACGACATTAAGTCAAAAAATCAAAGTTTGAGGATCTAAATAAGCTGACAAAAATGTCAACTCCCAATCACAGGTCACTAGCATGGCTATTTGGGATCTCACCAGTATTTTAGGAATACCTGTATTTGTATTTAACACATAATTGTATAATCCATATCAAATGAAGCCAGATTTTTTCTCTCTCATACCTAGTTAGAGATAGCTGTCTTAAAATTATACATGGGAATACTGTGAATAACCTGACAAACTGACATGATTCTTGGAATTTCACAAATAGCATCAACTAGGGAAACACTACATTGAAACAAGCAGAAAAAAATCAGGGCAGACTAGAATCCTTTCCTGAGAAACAGCCAGATCAAAACTTGTGATTGCTTTCTTTAAATTATAATTAAATCAAAGGTAAGAAATTGAATCCAATTTGAGCAATACAAAAAGGGAGTGGCAAATCAATAGCCAGCTAAAGTTCATTACACAATAGAAATGAAACAGACTGTGATAGAAGAAGCTCCAAACACTCTAGTTTTCAAATGATCTAGTTTTTATTTATTATCTATTAGCAGACCTACCACCTAAATAGCTTCTCCAGACTGTCTATATACTCTGAATCACATATTTATTTCTTGACATTTTCATATCATAACAGGAGATAAAGTAAAACTTAAACCACTCACATGATAGATTTTTTTATTTACATAATTAAATATAACAGCTGGAGTTTTGACTTCTATTGACATATTTAGGAAGAGAAAGAAAAACGATCCTTGACCAACATGTTGGAATCTCAGTGGTGTAAAGTGGGTTTCCACATGTGTAATGATTAATCTGAGCTCAGAAGAGCTCTTAATATTCTTAGTTTTCTGTGGATTTGATAATTTTGTGTCTCAAATCATTCAACTATAATGAAGTGTACAAATAACATAATTTTGCAATAAATGTGAAAATCAGAATTTATTTTTAAAAAATATCTGTGTTCAAAGGATTTGGAATACTGACTTATCTAACAAACCTGAATGACCCTAAGCACAAATAAATTCTCCCCATCAGTTTTTTAAGTAGAACTATGAATGTGTCTTTTTTCTGCAGCCATGGGGAAAAAAAAGAAACACTATGTTAATATGGGAATTTACCCTTCTCTTTCTTTCTTCTTCTACCCACTCTTTTTGGCTTTCAGATTTTGGATTTATTTGTACAATTAATCAGATGGTAAAGAAAGTCAGAGCAACAATTTAGTTAATTCAAACATATGGATTTGAATATCACACAAGTGATCTTCCTTAAACTGCTTTTTCTGTCATTACATTATGAAGGTTAAGTGGAATCACCTTGCTGTAATCAAAAGCATCCTATTGACCACTTCATCTTAATTACAGCTCTTTGGGACTATTTTGTTGCCAGGGAACATCCTGCACTTGCTTTATGAGGACCATGATTAAAGTTGTCAATCTCAAAAGTCAAAGTGCATAAGAGCAGACAGAAACTGGTTGTTTTAGGTTTCTATTTAATTGAAGCATAAAAAAAGATTATATGTAGATGAGGTACATACAAGTGTTCACTTTGCAAATGCCAGGGATCCTTTGACATAAAAGGTTGTATACAGGTAAGTTATCATCATCAGTTTTTCTGAGAAATGGAGAAAAAAATTGGGGAGAAAATAGAGGTAATGAAAAGGAGTGCATGCTAATGTTCTCACAGATAAATACTTCATTGACTTTCTGATGCTTCCCCCAAATTTAGCATTTTCACACAAAAGCCAACATCGCTGTCAGACTAACATGCCTATAATTGATAAAAATTATTTATATTACTTTTTTCTGCATTGCAATTCTTCGGTTCTAAGGTCAGCCATAATGCTTGGTGTTTTGTATGCTTTCCAGGAGAGTTGTGAAAGTAAAAGCTTCTAGATTCTACAATAGAGAGATTATTTTGAAATTTTTGTTCCTTCATGCTTATTTTAAAGAGCACAAAGAAATTTAAGAGTAAATAGACTAAGAGTAAGATATTGAAAATTCAAAATAATGTTTGCTAAAAATATCAATACTCAAATAAAATGAATGACAAGCAAAAGGAACTTATAAAAATCATCATCAAGACTTTTGGTGACTTCTGGTCAAGATGGCAGCATAGATAAACATGGCTCAACTTCTTGCACAACCACATCAAAATTAAAACTAAAATGTTGAAAAATCATCACTCAAAACCTTTAGAAATTGAGTTGAATGGAAGTCTGACAACTACGGAATTCAAGAAACCACATCCATCCAGACAGGTAGGAGGAGTAAGGACACAGAATGGACTGGTCCCACATCCATGTATGATAGATAAAAATTCAGGAGGGATATTTTGTAGTCCCATCCCCACACTAGGCCATCCAGCCCAGGATTCCAGTGCCAGGAGATGAGTGCTCATAACTTCTGACTGCAAAAACCAGGGGGATTGAGTTAGGGGAAGAAACTGCTGGAGTCCAAAGCATTTCCTCTTAAAGAACCCACACACAGATTCACCTACTCAGACTCACTCCCTCTTAGCTCCAGCACTGGGGTCACAGCTTGAAAGAAACCATGGCATATGGGGAGAAACTGAAGTGTCTGGCATCAAGCTGGGAGCTTGAGGACAGTTTTCTCCCAGACAAAAAGACAGGCAGAAGTTATTGTCCGTTTTCTGAACCCTCCGCCATAAAGCCACAGAGCTGGCAGGCTGGTATCATATTTGAGACTCTATTAGCTTGGTTAACACTTTTTGCCCCACCCTGGAGATCCTCTGAGACTCCATCCCACCCAACTTACAGGCCCACCTAAGCTGCTTTTCTATATGAATGGCTGATCAGGGCTCTTACTTCACAAATTCCTAGATCCTATCAAACAAGCAACAGCCAGCCTAGGTAAGCCCCCGGCCCCCATACTGCTTGCTAAGTGGCCCCAGACACAGCACTAGCAGCAGCCAGCCTAGATTCCTAGCTAGGCTTCTTCTGGGAATCTTCAAGCACAGCAAAAATAGCAGCCATCTCAGATTGTTTTATAGCTCATGCAGGGTGGCCCCAGACAGAACACAGGTTGGGGCTGACCTTAGCCTCTACCAGCTGAGAAACAGCAGAGCCTGCACATCCAGTGGACAGGTATAGACCACATTGGAGAACCACCACACTTCCCACACACACCTGATCCTCCATGGAGAGCAGAAGTTGGTATTCAGCTGACTTGCCTGGGAAAATCCATCCCATTGACTACTGATAACAATCAAGACTTAACTACAAGAGGAGAGTATATTCAGCCCACATGAAGGGTACAGTACACCTCAAATACCCATCTTGGGTGATAGGGGAGGCTATGCATTGGACCCTACTACATTAGGCCAGGCTACCAAGACAGGGAGGGAGTCCTAGCAGCTCTACCTAATACATAGAAACAAACACAGGGAGGCTGCCAAAATTAGGAAACAAAGAAGCATGGCCCAAATGAAAGAACAGGGCAAAATTCCAAAAAAAGAACTAAATACAATAGAGACAAGCAATCTATTGTATACAGAAATTAGAACACTTGTTATAAGGATGCTCAAGGAATTTACTGAGGACCTCAGCAACATAAAGAAGATCTAGTCAGAAATGAAGGATACACTAATTGAAATAAAGAACAATTTATAGGACCTCTGGCCAAGATGGAGGCCTAGACAGACATGCTGCATCTCCCTCTACAACTAAGAAGGAATACAACTACCTCAAAACTAGAGACAACCAGAAGTTCCAGAAAATCGAGCTGCGTGGAAGTCTAACAAACAAAAATATAAAGAAGAAATTCTCATCCGACAGGTAGGAGGGGTAGAGCGGGGCTGTAGAGGACTCAGTGTGGTGGTCGCAGGAGTGGTGGCAGTGGCAGTCTGGTGGAAAGCACAGTCACGCATTTTAAAAAGTAGGGAGGGACACCTGGGGAGCGCTCCCAGCACTAGACCAAAACGCACAGCTCATGGTACCAGCACTGAGGAAAATAAAGCCTTATTGATTCTGACTGTGCAAACCCGTGGGGGTTGGGGCAGAGGAAGAAACTGCTGGTCTCTCAGTAGAGTTCACTTGTTTAAAGGGCCCCCATGGTCCTAGAACATCCACAGACCCGCCCACTGTGGAACAATGGCCAGGGCAACAGCTAGAGAGGCACCAATCCCATATGGAAGTGGGAGAAGTGCCTGGAAAAGGGGCGAGTGCTGAGCAAGCAGCATTGTTCCCTCTCTGACCCCTCCCCACCACACAGCGCCACACATGGTGAAAGGGGTCGCCTTGTACTGATGAATACCTAAGGCTCTGCCCCTTACAATGTAATAGGAGCGACAGCTCTACCTAAGACACAGAGGCAAACAAACACAGGAGCCTTTCAAGTTGAGGAGACAGAGAATTATGGCCCAAAAGAGGGAACAGATCAAGGTTCCAGTGGGAGAACTAAATGATGAGGACAAAGCCAACCCAACAGATGCAGAGTTCAAAACACTCATGATAAAGATGCTCACCGGCTTGACAGATATGCTTAAGTATGGCAAATGCATAAGGGAAGAAGTGAAGGCTATGCTAAATAAAACAAAGGAAAACCCACACAAAACCAATGGTGAAGGAAAGGAAACCAGGGTTCAAATCAATGATTTGGAACATAAGAAAGAAATAAACAGTCAACCAGAATGAGGAAACAAGAATTGAGAAAAATGAAGAGAGGCTTAGGAACCTTGGGGATGACTTTAAACATGCCAACATCCAAACCATACGGATGCCAGAAGGAGAAAAGGAAGAACAAGAAATTGAAAGCTTATGTGAAAAAATTATGAAGGAAAACTCCCCAAATTTGGTGAAGGAAATAGACATACAAGTCCAGGAAACATAGAGAGTCCCAAACAAGCTAGATCCAAAAGAACCACACCAAGACACACCATAATTAAAATGTCAAAGGTGAAAGATAAAGAGAGAATCTCAAAAGCAGCAAGAGAAAAGCAGAGAGTTACCTACAAAAGTGTGCCTATAAGACTATCAGATGATTTCTCAAAAGAAACTTTGTGGGCAAGAAAGGGACTGGCAAGAAGTATTCAAAGTGATGAAAAGCAAGGACCTATAACCAAGATTACTCTGTCCAGAAAAGTTATCATTTAGAATGGAAGGGCAGATGAAGTGCTTCCCAGACAAGGTAGAGTTAAAGGAGTTCACCATCACCAAGCAATTACTATATAAAATGTCAAAGGGACTTACTTAATAAAAAGAAGATCAAAATTATGAACATTAAAATGTCAACAAACTCATAACTATCAACAACCGAATCTAAAAAACAAAAACAAACCCAACTAAGCAAACCAGAATAGCAACAGAATCATAGGTATGGGGATCATTTGGAAGCTTATCAGCTGGGAGGGAGAAGTGGCAGAAATAGAAAAATGGTGCAGAGATTAAGAACCATAATTGATTGGTACAAAATAGACAATGGGAAGTTAAGAATAATATAAGAAAGGGTGAAGTCAAAGAACTTATATCTATGACCCATGGACATGAACTAAGGGGGAGTGGGATTGCTGGAGGGAAGGGAGTTACTGAGCAGAGGGAAGCAAAGAAAAAAAATTGGAACTACTGTAACAACATAATCAATAAAATATACTTAAAAAAGAACAATTTGCAGGGAAATAACCAAAGAGTGGATAAAACTGAGAATCAAATCAATGATTTGGAACATAAAGAAGCAAAAAGCAACCACTCAGAATAACAAGAGGAAAAAAAGAATAAAAAAATACAATGATAGTGTAAGCAGCATCTGAGACAACTTCAAGAGGCCCAACATTCACATAATAAGAGTGCCGGAAGGAGAAGAGAAAGAGCAAGAAATTAGAAATGTATTTGAAAAAATAATAAAACAAAGCGTTCCTAATTTTGGTGAAGGAAATAGACATGTGAGTTCATGAACCACAGAGAGTCCCAAACAAGACGGATGCAAAGAGACCCACTCCAAGACACATCATAATTAAACTGCAAAAAATTAAAGACAAAGAGAGAATCTTAAAAGCAGCAAGAGAAAAGACATTAGTTACCTACAGGCGAATTTCGATAATACTGTCAGCTATTTCTCAAAATAAACTTTGCAGGCTAGGAGGGACTGGCAAGAACTATTCAAAGTCATGAAAAGCCAACATTGCTCTACCCAGCAAAGCTATCATGTAAAATCAAAGAGCAGATAAATAGCTTCCCAGGCAAGAAAAAACTAAACGAGTTCATCATGACCAAACCATTATTATATGAAATGTTAATGCGACTTTTATTTAAGAAAAAGATCAAAACTATGAACAATAAATAACGATAAATACATATCTATCAATAATTGAATCTAAGAAACAAACTAAGCAAACAAGAACAACAGAGACAGAATCATAGATACAGAAAGCATTTTGATGGTTGCCAGATGGGAGGGAGATCTAAGGGAATGGGTGAAGAGGTGAGGGGATTAAGAAGTATAAATACGTAGTTACAGAATAGTAGGGGGATGTAAAGTACAGTATATGTAATGGAGTAGCCAAAGAACCTATGCCTGACCCATGGACATGAACAATGGTGTGGGGATTGCCTGAGGGAGTGGGGGGTGCTGTGTAGAGGGGGAGAAAGGGGGAAAAATTGGGACAACTCTAATAGCATAATCAATAAAATATAATTAAAAAAAGAAAAGAACCACCATTCATTACATTTAAACTAAGCATTGACTAAATGTTAGTCAAATAAAAATGGTCCTGGCCCTTGAAAACATCGTTCTTTTGAAGGGAATACATTTAGGTTTACAAATGAACCATAATTAAAAATCTTAGAGTGGCATGCCTTTAAGCTTATTTGTTGTTTTGACTATGGCAGAACCTATCACTCCAAGTTTCTCAATATTGCTTTGCCTCCAGAAGAGAAAAATTACATGAAGAATCTATTTAAGAGAAATGACTCAGAATATTCTGACTCAGAGGAGCCAGGACAGAAAAACCTAGAGTAAAGATCTCCTTTTAAACATGGAGTTTGGTATTTTATGTTAAATAAGTCAATGGCTCTGGAAAAACTACTTCTGAGTCTTAATAAAGCTCTTCCCCTTACCATAGACTTTAAGTATATTGAATTTTTTTCACCTCTTTGTCCAGAAAAAAATTGGTACCAGTTTCTGATTGAATAAGGAGATGCGGTAAAAGTTTAAACTTATACATAAATTACTGGTTCTATTGGTACAAGAAAAATGACACTGAGAAATAAGGTAGGAACAATAAAGACAATGCAGATCATAAAACATTTTGGAGATGGTGCAATTTAAGAAAACTAATCTTCATAAAGTCAAGGTTATTAGTCTTCTCTGTACCCTTGTGCAAAGTGTAACCTAAAAGTATTATGGTCCTCATCGTTAGAAGTTCTTCACTGACTTCAAGAGAAAGTCAAATCTGAACTTTCAAAGTCTATTTTTAATACTACTGCATCAGCTGAGGAACTCAACTATAGATCTATCCTGCCCCATCCCATAGTCATCCAAGTCAAGATTTCAACACCTTGTTCAAGTACCTACTTAGTGAATATTAAGAACACAGATCATAAAGATTGGAAGCTTAGTTTCACTCTCACTTCCAGTTAGCATTAAAATGTGAGTCCTTGTGTCTTATATCATCCATAAAAACCATGTTTACTGAGTACATAGTTGGTTTGCTCAGATTAATAAACAAATCCTTACGTGTACATACGGATGATGTCCTCATGTACTCAAGTAACTGAAAAATTAGCTCCATTGGCCAGTTTGACAAATCCAATAGTTAGAAAGGAAAGTGCCTGCATTGTCTAAAACATTCATCAAGTGCTATAGTGTTTTCTTATTGGTTGTGATAAAATAAAAATCAATGATGCAGGTATTCTTATATAGGTAAGTAGCTTGAAGACAGACCAGGATTTCTGGCAAGGTATTTAGGTGGAAGACAACTAAAAAGAAGGCCGTGAAGGAAAACTAGTACTCTTACACTAACTGCTAACTAACAATAATTGAGTGCTTCCTATCTCCTAAGTGTTACACATATATTATTCTATTTAATTCTCACAAGAACCTTACATTCACTTCAGAGATGTGGCAACTAAGGCACAGAGAAGTTCATTCACTTGCCGTAGCTCATCAGAGCCACTAAATGATGGAAATAGGATTTCAGATGTAGGAGGTCTGCTCTATTTCTAACCTTATTTTGTTTAAATCTTTTGTAACCCATTTTTGTTTGGAACCAAATATTAACAAGTATTCATAGACAAATTGTCTATGAAGAGCAGAAAAAGGGAAAACCGACTTTTACTCACAGCTTTTCCCTGGGACTAACCTGTATCCCATAGAGGAAGACACATGTCAGGTAGCAGTGCAGATTGCTTATCTCTAGCTTTCTGGAGTATTGCTCACAGCAAAGACTAGTCAGTGTGTGTGTGTGCTTATTTCCAGGTGCCAGAATCAAGGCAGGGAAGCTACACTCTTTTATCATTTCCCTTTAAACGCTATAGGCAGGTCTCTCCAAAGTACTTGAAATGGGCTAACTGATCATTCGTAGTTGTTGAGGCTTCCTTTGATATTGACATAGAGAGGAGAGACACCCTATGGTGAATTTGTGTGGCTAAAATATTTTAAAAGAAGGAATTACTACATCCTAAATTTTGTACTCCAATTTTCAAAGTCAGTGAAACCAATGTTAAGTCTTCTCTATTTTTCAGATTCTGGAAATGAGGTCTCAGTGGATGAATTCCCCAAACTCACCTAATTACTTGAGGTCAAAACTGTGACTAGATCCAGACTGGGACAATCCCAAATCAGTGCTCTTTCATAAAACAATTTAAAAGATATATCTGTTTATATCTTACTGGACACTGGTATTAAACAATGAGTACAGATAAGATAAGGAAATATTCAGAGGAAGCAATTGTGTGAGAAAACCTTTATGGAGAAAGTGGCTTTTGAAGTGAGCATTGAAAGAATAATGATGAGTTAGTAAAAGGAACAGGAAGAACAATATAGGTGGTCAGGACTTCTGTGTACTTAAAAAAAGAAGCAGGATCAACAATACAGCTGTAAGTCAATCAGAAGCTACAGTTGGCTAGTATGAAACTATTATGCTAGGGAAAATGAGGGAGGAGGGGAAACAAATCTGCGAGAGGTTAGTGAGAAACCTGCGAACACTGACTTTGTGTCGGGCTCCACTGAGTTGTTTTTGTTTTTGTTTTTTAAGATATGCATTATCGCCTAATATTTCCAACTACCCAATGAAGTAATTATGATCATCATATCCATTTTATTTTTAAAAAAGACTAAGATAAGTGGATGATAGATCTAAACTTCAAACCAAGACTAATTTCCCTTAGCAATTGTAGTATCATGATTGTTAAACCAAAGA
Organism: Furipterus horrens; assembly: GCF_987537825.1. Lineage (NCBI taxonomy): Eukaryota > Metazoa > Chordata > Mammalia > Chiroptera > Furipteridae > Furipterus > Furipterus horrens. The sequence goes on along the minus strand of NW_028327174.1, from coordinate 41,494,893 downwards.
GCCTTGATGAGAAAAAGACCACTGAATGTCTAAAAGAATATTTGAAGTTGCCCTATAAACATACAGACTACTTAAAACTGCTTTGCTTCTAACTAATGCAAGGATTAGAAGCATTTAATTGTCACTGACATAGCAGCTATACATAGAAAATCTCTGAAGCACTTTACTTTCTTAGGTTATTTTAAAAACTTTGCTTACTTAGTTGCAAGGGAATTATATCATAAATTGATGAGAACTAGCTGCAAGGAAGCAAGCTCATAAATGTTTAAACAACAGTAAATCATGCATTAATAGTTGAGCTTTCCACATTTCTCTATTTGAATGGTGTCAATTAAATAGCACCTCAGAACCTGAGTGCTGGAATTGTTCACATTAAATCTGAGATTTTAGCCCCAAATACATTTTTTTACAACGGAAGTTTATGGGAAAATTGTAATGTTTTAATAAAAGGAAAATAGAAAAAAAGAAAAGAGTTCATACTTCAGAGTCAGTGAAACTGAGTTTGAATTTTGACTTTGATACTAGTAACTGTATAATATTAGATAATTTTGTTCTCTAACATCACTTAGTTATCAGTATCTACTTCATTGTTGTAGATACAAATAAAATGAAATAATATACAAAATTGCATAACCATTGGCAAATAGTAAGTCATGGATTAATTGTAGCTATTATTAGTGGACAAGTTGAACTAAGGCATGAAAAAAATTAGCACAGGGGAATCTACTTTAGCACATAGAAGTCTGGATTTGCTACAGAAGTATTCTAAAAAGATCAATCTCATTGGCCTAGTATGCAAAGATCTGCATGAACTTACCAGTACAGCCCAGGATAAAGAGCATGAGTCCCAGACTCCTACTTGGCTCAAATTCCATCTGTCAGATTTTCATTGATTTACCATCTTTGTGGCTCAGTTTTCTCATATGTAAAATCATATAGCAACAGCCTCATGTTGCACAGTTGTAAGGATTAAATGAAGTAATCAGTGTCAAGCCCTCGCGTCAATGCCTCAACTATAGCAAACACTGAACATATGTTATCTATAACATGAGCTGGCTGGTCCTGGTCTCATCTCCTGCCACACTCATGCAGACATGGTTGAGCTGTTCAAACCAAGCACTGCAGTTACCAGCATGTTCCTGTGATTCCACGCTTCCTTTCCTTCACATGTATTGTTATTACTGCCTAGGATTCCCTCAGTACTCCCTCTATCTAAATCACTCTTACTGTTCTTTAAACCTCTGCTCAGATGTCCCTCTACTGTGAAGTTTCCCTGACTCACTTAGGCCTAGGTCTCCCTCCTTTTGCCTCACAGTCTGCTGTATTTGCACAGCTGGCCTGTGTCACTTGTTACCCAGCACTGTAATCATGACTTTACTCGTCAGCCTTTCTCACTAGGACTTGCACGCCTTGAGAGACAGGCATTGTGTTTATCCAGGGTCAAGCATGGTAATGGCTCTTCATAAACTAATAAATGATGTAAAATAAGTGAGTGAACAAATACAGCTGACTTGCTGAAAAGTTAAGGCAGTAAACTGCATCTAAAATTAGTCTTTAGCATTTAGGGACAGAACAGCAAAGAAGTTAAGAGTGTATATAGCCTCAGGAACTTGGTAGCCTGAATTGAAATTCCTGACTTGCCATTGCCAGCTCTGTGGCTTTGGGAGAGTTATTTAGAGTCTCTGTGCCTCAGTTTCCTCATCTCCAGAATGATGGTGTTAATGGTACACATCTCATAACGTGGTTAGAAGAGTAAGGGAAATAATTCCTGTGAAGTAGCTGGAATAGCGTCTGGAACACAACAACTATTCTGTAAATGTTAGTTAGCTATTCAGCAGGGACTGCAAACCCTAGACTATGAAGAACAAGTTGACACTGCTGTCTCAAAGGGCTTGAGAACAATTTGGTGTTCAGTGTAAAAGCAGTGGCATCTGCTGTGTGGGAGTTAAATAGAACCATAGAACCTGCAGTTCACTGGCTGAAGAACCAAAGCACAGTCTGGAGACACCTCTAATATTATACTCAGATAAATGATGGCATGAGTAGTTTGTAAATGATATGAAACTGGTTTAAGAGGTTTTCATTTAAACAAATTCCTTCCTGCTAAATATTCAGTATTTGCTATCTTCTATTTTTCTCTGCCCTCAGGTAATGTTCTGATTAGTTTTTTGTTGGTGAGGAATCCATAAAAAGTTTGTTTACCTCTCTTGCCATAATGGAAATAAGGAGACTCTTTGATATAGTGCTGATTTCTAAGTAAATCTTTTGAAATGAATAAAATGTTTAGTTTGCAGACTAGGAGGAGCAACTATTAGAAACTGAATTTAAAAATGCTAGATTCTTGCTTTATATTCATCAGAAAGATTCCTCCCCAAATGAGAGGTTAGGAAAATGACTTCTAATATTCATTTCAAATTAAAAAAAAAAAACAACTAGATATAATCCTATGGATCTGAACATGTCTTATTTTTTAGGAAAAAAACCAAAATCAATAAAAAAGAGAATGACCAAATGAAAATTTAATCCAAGATCATTTTATTAAAAAGGATAAGTTTTATTACTATTATCTATTTTTTAAATGAAAGAAGTTTGTATTAATAAGAAAGACAATATAAATTCATACGAATGCCAGAAATTTAGACAAATGAACAAACACATAAAATACCTAAATTAAACAGAAAATTCACGGTAAATGCAATTAAAGCAATAAGTTTCTGTGGTAACATTATAGAGACCGAACCTCATGCAACTCTCTGAACGGTGATTTCCCATTATTAAAAGAGATTAAAATATCAGCCATACTTAGTTTACAGAGTTTTCAGAGAAGAAAAATAACAATAGTTTCAAAAGTAATTATAATGTTACCCATGTGCCGTCTGCATTTAATATGCCCAGCCTTGCAAATCAATGAAGAAAATTATATCATATTTTATTGACTGCAGCATATCTTGACTCCAAATCACCTTGCTCTTTGCACTTACTCACTTTGATAAGCAGGAATGTCAATATTTTCCTGTAATTATTTTCCTCCAATACTTCTGAGAATTTCCAGGTGTGTTTACATATGCAATAGAATGTTCTCTATTTCTCATCAGTTTAAGACCCTCAGATAAGGACACTAACCCATAAGAACTCGCCGTGGGTAGGTGTGGGAAGGAAGTACATGGTGAGTGGGAGTGGTGTCTCATAGCAGATCAGGGCTGCAACCCCTCTGCTCTGTGGCTGCCCTTCTCTTCTGTTGTTCTTGGGTGCTGTACTGCCCCACACACTGCCCATTTTCTCTAACCCAGTGACGTGCTCTTTATGACTCTCATTCTGCTTCTTTTTATTTACTTATTTATTTCAGAATCTCTGTTCTTAAACATTCTAGGATTTCCTTTCTGTTGGAGTTTTTCCAGCAGAGTTCTGAAGCTCCAGCCCAATGGTGACCTCAGCCACTGTTCAATGTTGGGGTCACCCACCCCCCCTGCCCTGCTGAATCACAGAGACCCTCCACAGCAGGAGCAGAGCTGACCTCTCTGATCAAGAACAACCTGGCGACACACTTTCTAAAATCACCGTTTCTCCACGTCCAGGTTGTGCTGCCCACTCCAGCCCACTCTTTTACTTTTGCTCATTCAGAGTGTATTCTTCTCATGGATCCAACTGCCCCGCTTCCCTTGGAGACTCAGTCTGTATAATCCCGAGGCCCATAGGTATGAATGAGATTCAAATGCTTTACCTATAAGGCCCATCAGATCACAGGAGCTGTTCTATGTACCAAGCCCATATTCTGACATTGAGGATCAATGTGTGCTGCATTTTAGAGGAGACTGTTCTGCCCAGGGCATGCAGAGGGCATCAAAGGGATGACGGAGTCTTTATTCACCCCAAATACCTTGTTGTATATGGTAATATATGCTATTATTTTTATGTCATGTGATCAGGAATGACTCTATGGTCCTGTGATACTAATCCTTATCACACAAGCTCTCCCTTCTTTTATTCATGCTGTGAAATTGTTTTCATTACAGTTCCTACTCATTGTCAAATACTACAGTAACACACTGTCATACTGCAAACTTTCAGCTAGAAAACTGGATCTGAAGTAAGCAAAGAAAACAACAAACCATCCTTTGTTTTCAGTTCCAAATAGAGATTAGATTGTTGACCTAGTTTTTTTTTTAAAAGACACATATAGTAACAACATAAAGTCCACAATGCCATTAACAGTAAAGGTTAGTGCTAGGTTGTAGAATGCAAACCGAAAGTTGGTCTCAGATAGTTAAAAATCAAATGCAATTTAATTTTAAAGTAATGATACTATCAAGAAAGGAAATGCAATTACTCATTTGAAAACCATGATGGGAATAGGCACTTATTACAAGTCATAAAAGACTGGAATATCTAATTCCAATTTTGACACTAAGATCCATTTAGATACGGCACCTCTTAATAATCTCATCACTTAAATGAGAAGAAGAGTTACTACTTACCCTATACCTAAGGCAATTTTACATTCAGACAGGCATGGTGATTTAATAGTGGCAAGATATATTCAGAGAATAAGTCCAACTCCATCATATCATCTGTAGGTGGTGTCCCTGAAGAAAGAGCTCCTAATAAAATGTAACAAAAGAGAGAAACTCTCCTCTTAGACTTCATTGTGCTTCGAGATTACTGCTTCTTATTCTTGAAATATTTTCTCAAGAAACTGTAATCATCAACAATGATTAACTTCAGAATTCTGAATGAATAGTCTTGGTTGAACTGTTTATTAGTATCTAGTCCTCCAAAGAACAAAAGGGAGAAGCAAAAACTTAAGTGTCTCATTATCAATGCTTTATCTAAAGTTCATCTTCAACATTCTATCATACTTAATCACAAATTTATATTTTATTGTCTTCAAAACACTTGGCTCTATCAAAAATTATAATGATATTTATTTACTTATTATCTTCTCTCTCTGCTCAATTGAGAATTTAATCCTTGATCACCATGGGCTGTTACTTTTTCAAAATCATTATTTCTCCAGTTGATTATACCCAGAGTATAATTTCAAAAATACACTGAGTTAATGAACAAATAACAAATATATATTCAATACATTCAAAAGAAAAATTATGCCATAAGTGAGGCTAATATTTGCAATTAATCTCAGTCCTAAATTTAAAAATATTAATGTTTTAGAATCCTGGTTTCTAAAGATTTCTTTCAAACAAATACATTGGTTTATGACTCATTGACTAATTTGGAACTATTTATATTTCTATTAAATATTGCAGTATATAAATACAGGTAAGTAAATTTTTGTAGTATCAATTTGATTAAATATTATGATGCTTTTAAAGTGTTAAGATAAAGCCTTGTTCAGCTAATTGGAAATATATGCATATTATGTGAAATAATTATAGTAAAAATGCTGCCTATGCTATAAAATTTATAGGAATGAAAAGAAAGAAAATTAAGCAAGAAGGGATATCTTCATTAAGATGGTGATGCTGTGAATGACTTCCTGTTTTTATTTTTTAACTTGTTATTTTTGAAGCAATGTTTATTTATATGTTTAAAATATGGGCATTATAAAGTTCTTGGGACCTGTGTCAGGCTGATTCAGCATTTGAAGTAGCCACACACCTATTATTCTTTAAAATCCTCTAAAAATTGACTACTTTCTTATATGTTTCTCTAAGCAAGATATGTGATGCTTTCTATTTTGGTTGACTAAAAACTGACCTTTACGTACTGTTCTCAGTGTATTTATCACACAGTGATTAACTCCATTACTGCCTCCTTCCACTAATAACTCCCTCCCATTCTTTCTTGTTTTTATTCTAAGAGTAGCTACACCCAACATGTCCTTAAAATCAGCATGGAAATTATGTGTGTGTGGGTTTATATGTGTGAATGTTGGATAACAAGGAGAAATGTGAAGAAACACTTGCCCACAGAAATAGAGCAACCCATATAATTCTTTCTCCAGGAGCTATTACCAACTGTAAAAAATTCTTCTAAAAAGCAAAGATTCAGCCCTGATTGGTTGGTTAAGCATCATCCTGCAAAGTGAAAGGTCAGGGCACATGTCTGAATAGCAGATTTGGTTCCCTGAAAAGGGCATGGCATGTATGAGAGGCAATTGGTCAATGCTTTTCTCTCACATCGATTTTTCTCTTCCTCCCTTCACCTCTCTCTAAAAATGAATAAATAAAATCTTTTTAAAAAATCAAAGATACAAAAATAGAAATTTTTCTAGTAATGATGAAAACTCTATGAATACTACACATATGGCATCTTATTGAAAACAAACCATTTTTCACACATTATCTTTTTACACAATAACCCCAAGAGAGAAGTAAAGCAAGTGTTAATTAGTTTAAAAATAATTTTACTAAATATATCCACGTTATGTAATTTTTCTGTTCTCTCTCCCCCTTGCCACTAAATTTATTTTTCTTGTAGATATTGTATAAATGCATTCTTTTAGTACTTATATTTTATTTGTTCTTTAATACAAGGTTAGTTAGCAGAGGCTCTATTGGCATGAAATTTTGCACTGAGTAGATTTTGAATTAAGTGAACCTGAATGATTTATGTAGCTCTTGATTTGCACTCTCAAGAAATCTCCTTATAATTAATATTATATCACTATGGATAATTTATCTTTAAGATGGTTTAGGTTGGAATGTTAATGCTGTTGACTGAAAAATCAATTATTAATTATTTTGGTTGCAATTATCTTTGTGAGGTGACTGACAGGACTCTCCAAACTTTGGTGTGTTTCTATAAAGGAGAACTTCAAATGAAGATGGGATAGATTTGAATTCACAGGGATGCCCACTAGTTTAATTATTGTTTATAGTTTTCAGGGAGGGAAATAGTGGACATTAATAATTTCAAAGAAGAAAACTGAAATACAAAAGAATAAACTCTGGAGTAGGTCATGCTTTTAGTAAATCGTAGCATTCTGAGATTCTTTTCTGTAGGCTGTCTGCTTCCTGATGGTAAAGAACTATGCTGACCTACTAAATTTATAGCACCTAATACATGGCCATCCATATCCTGGATTCCCAGTCACTGCCACATATGACCAGGGCAATGCTTCCTTCCTGGAACTATGCTGCTAAATCAGTTTTGTCATACTCTCCTTAGATTTATTCAGCCTCCTTTCCTTTCCTCTATTCTTCTGATAAGTAACATTAAATATCCCCAGTCATACCATGGAGTGGGTTGAATGATGGCCCCCCAAAACATGTCCATGCCCTCCCTAATACTCAGACCTCTGAATGTTGCCTGACTTAGAAAAAGGGTCATTGCAGATGACCCTAAGAATCTTGATGGTGGATCAGGTGGGCCCTAATCCTACCATAATACTAACAGGGAGAGAAGAGAAGAAAACAGACACAGAGAAAACCAAGTGAAGTTGGAGGCAGAGATTGGAGTGATGGGGCCATAAGAAAAGGAATGCCTGGGGTCACCAGAGGTAGAGAAGCCAGGAGGGATACTTCTCTAGAGACTTCTGAGGGTGCATGCCTCTACCAATCCCTTGGTTTCAGACTTATAACTTTCAGAACTATAGAAGAGTTGATTTCTGATGTTGTAAATCACCTAGTTTGTATTAAACTATTACGACAGCCATGGAAAACTATTACAAACCACAATGATAAGTGGTGGAGAAAAGACTTTGAATAGCTAAAATAGGTACTATTCTAAGCTGTGTGAATTTAGACAGTACTCCAAGAAAGAACAAACAAACAACTATGTGCAACAATGTAAAAAAGAGCTATATTTTTATAAATTGATCTGAGAACAGTTGTAAATGTTCACACAACTTAATCATCTGGTTATCAGTTTGTCTCTTTAACAGCTACTAAAATACATAAAAGGAAACAGTGTATAGCAATAATGTTTTCTCCTGCCTCACGTTTCTCTGATTCTATGTGTATATGGCTAGGTATAAATATGGTGACCAAAAGTTATCTTTTTTAACTGTGGGGAAGGAAGAAATTTCTCTTCTACCCTTTTAGGTTCTGTGGCGGGTCTAAAAATTAAATTGACATAGGACGGATTAACAGGAAGGAAAAAATAGTTTTAATTTCACATATGAATGGTAGTCCCCAAAAGATATGAGACTCTGGTCGGGAAACTCAAGAGTTGGGAATTTTTAATTTTAAATAATAATTAATAAGTTTAGTAATTAATGCATGTAAAACTCTATTGTTTCAGGACCTGAAGGTATGACCCATCCTGACTCCAGAACACAAGCAATTCAATCTTTGTGCCCCAGGAGGACTGCAAACGATCAAGATGGTATCTGGGCCACCGTGTCCAGGGAGAGATGACCACTGCCCAGGACACAGATTAAAGAATCACTGGTCAACAGATGAAAGAATGCTAGGGAAATTGCCAGACTGTAGCTTTTATCTGACTAATCTTTTTCCTGAGTTCCGAAACCCTTTCTTACCTGCAATTTTCTTCTCCTTATAAAAAGGGTCGGGTTGAAATGAAATGTAAGATAGTTTTTTAAGGTACATAACCTGCTGTCTTCTCAAATTGCTGGCCATCTAAATAAAGCACACATAAAAATTCAATCCCTGTCTCTACTTATTAGTTATGACGGTGATAGGCAGCATGAATGCTGACTTTGCTGGTTTCAACTCAAAGACAACTGGACAACTGACACTTATATATCATCCTGAGCTAAGGAAAGGAAAGGGATAGCAGTTTGAGGCAGAGAGAATATGTCCTTTTCTGGGAAGGTACAAGGAGAAAATGTTTGTTTATTAAACAAAGGTTGCCCTGCCATGCAGATAAGTCTCTCAGGTGAAGAAGTTATTTTTGCTTATCTTTGGTACTTTCTAGTCCTTTTTCTGATAAAATTTCCTTTATAAATGTAGATTTCCCATACAAATGGGGAAATTTATATTTTGTTTTAGGCAGTTAAGAGGTAAGTAAAATTTTCCTTAGTCAGTTGGGCCTTGTTTTCCTTCTGCTCAAAATAATCTTCCTGCCAAAGTGGCATATTTTGAGATGACATATTCTGCACCTATTTACTACTGGAAAAAGAAAACGCACACACACTCAAATTTGCTTTGTAGTGGGAACCTTCAGGGCTGGTCTTGAGTAGAAAAGCTAGAAGCCAAAAATGGATCCTTTACTACATAAAAATGTGATGATCTAAGTTCATGGTCACTTGATGTTATGTCTCAAAAATACTATTTCTAAAAATAGTGATCTCTCATTTATAGGAAGCATTCTCTTCTATAAGAAGCATTTTCTTTTTACTGTAACCATGATCTTTATTTATACACAAAACAATAAACCCTTAAGTAGCCACTCTAATGGAAGGTGTAGTATACAGATACCCCAAGCCAGTGGCTAATCAAAAAAGGCACTGAGAATTTTGGCAAGAATAATGGACATAATGGCTGTATTGCAGAGACAAGTGAGCCCAGCTGCATCTGATTAAGCTTGATTAAACTCTCTCCATCAAACATTAGCTGTTCAAGTAGAATCCAGAGGCATTTCCCCAAAGGGTTCTTTGGCTAGGCGTTCTTAATGTGGTCATGTGACCAGGAAGGTCAATTTCTAGCATTTTGGGTCCCCCTGCTGTGAACCACAATGCTGAGAGTAAGCTGGCTGCACAGGACACCTGCTAATCATTTGCTGTTACATCTGTTGCTCATAAATTACCTCTACAACATCGTCTTTACCACAGGAGTTTGAACTCATGTTTTTATTCCTTATTTTACTATGTTCTTGTAGCTTATTTAAAAAAATTAAGATTTTTTTTTTTACTTTTTATTTTAAAATGGTCAAGAGTAAACTCACAGACAAAGGAAATGCTATCAATACAGTCTCTTTCTTAAGCCCCGGATGTTGTATACATTTTCCCCTCAATTGTACTGGCCTTTCCAGGGCCATATGCAAGATTTCCCCATTCTATCCCCAGCAAAGCTCTTGATACATGAACCATCCCTGAAGGAAAAGCTGACAACATTACTGAAAAAACAAGCAAGCAAGCAAACAAGCAAACAAAAAACAGATAATTCAGAAGAACCACAGGCTAAATTTCCCCCCAGGATAACAAGTGAAGCTCCAGTAATGGTTCAGCTGAATTACTGGAAGGATATCAATTCCTTATAACTTAAACAATTTGGTCTCTTGGAAAGGAAATAAATACTTTGAAATCAATGATTTCAAGTCTATACAACTGGTCAGATCCTACCTTGTGTGGCAGAAACATAGATTTCTCAGTGGCAAATTGTAAGTATTTAAATATGTACCTTCAACGAAGTGCCCAGGTGCACAGAGCACAAGCCATCACCACGTTATTAAAATTCCTCTCGTACAGAGCTGCACCCGTGCTCTGCCCAAGTAGAATCAGGAGAAAGTAATTGCACTGAGCTTGTGCACAGCGGACTAAGGGAAAAGCCCTCCTATTCCCTTTTGGTACCTGGGTGGAGGTGGGACAAGAGGACACACCACATGTACCTAAGTGATCACAAGGGGAGGTACTGCCCCAGAGAGGCCCTGTCAGTCTAGCCTGGGAATAAGACAAGATTGGTGGTGGGAGTGTGGACCTTCCCATAGCCTGCAGCAGTTTGGGTCAGGAGATTTAAATGCAGGGAAGAGAGAAATGTTCTTTCTTCCTCTTGGACCCACCTGGCAGATGTGTGGGCCAGAGCGTTGGCTGGATCAGCTGGTCCTGGAAGCTGCATGGTAAATGGCAGCTCTGACAACACACATGTTCTCCAGTAGGGAGCCTGAAGCCAGACAGCTATTCACTTAGCTGCCTTGGGACTTAAAGGACAGATAAGGATGGAGTGGAAATTATGGGCATTGTTTGGGCTTTGGTTCTTTTAAGAACATATGGGTTTTGTTTTGTAGAAGAGGGTGCCTAGAGACACAGAGTCTCTCATCCTAAATTGTGCTACATTTTAATAAAGGCTTCTTTCCTTGCCCACCAATATATGCCTTTGGAATTTGCCTAAGAGTGGCAGTGGGCAGCCAAACCTCACTTTTGTTTGGTAACACAAGAGCCTAAAATATTATGTTCTCTATTTATTTATGGAATTGGATAGGTCACAATTCATTTAACAAGACCATTATGCTTTAGATCTCACCTCTACAAAGAACATTCAATTTTGCAGTTTTCAGGCATAATACATAGCAAAGCTCTAAACTGATATGCTACATAAATTTAATGTCTATCTAGATGACAACAAGTAGTCAAAGAAAATCCCAGGTTGCAATTATCTCTGATATATTGTATGTTGAGAATTACTGGAAATAAACCAAACACTTGATCAGGAACTTCAGTTGCTCCTTTTAAGTTTTTTTTTTTTTTTTAATTTAAGTATATTTTTGTCTGTTATGGTAGTTTCTTTAGAATATACTTCTCAAATATTTATTGATTATTTGTTAGTACCTAAGACCAGTTATTTTATATCAAACTCAATTATTTCTTAATTTTATTGAAGTATTACATACATATTGAAAATTCATATATTATAACTGAACAGCTAAATAGATTTTCAGGAGTGTGGCATATCCACGTAGTCAGCACCCAGATTAAGAAACAGAATATTACCAGCATCCACAAAAGAACTTTTCCGTCACCCACCCCCAGATATAACTTTCATCCTGACTTGAAATAGCATAGATTGGTTTTGCATGTGTATATACATTGTATACATGGACTCACACGGTATGTACTCTCGTGTCAGCTTCTTTGGCTCAACATTGTATTTGTAAGATTTGTTCATACGTTTCTGTGTAGTTACAGTTTTTTCATTAATGTTGCTATGTAGTATTCTTTTATATAAATATACATAATTTCCTCATCATTCTATTGCTTGTACATATGGAATTTCTTGTTCAGGTATCTAGTAGCTCTGTGAGAATTACTGTTGGATATACACCTAGAAGTAGAACTAATGTAATTCCTATAGCATGTAAATTTTCAACTTTAATAGACACTTCCAAACAGTTTTCTAAAATTTTGGCCAATTTACAATGTTATGAATAGTGTATTTGAGTTCCAGTATCAACATAGCCTTGTAACAAATAGAATTTTCTGTAACCTTTACTCAATCCATACCAGGGAGCCTGTAGTGGCAACTCATAGAAGATTGGTAACTAATGATAAGTCCATTTTCATACATTTATTGGCATTTAAATGCTCTCTTGTTTTTCTTTGGTCTGAAAACACCGTTATTCCATTTTCATTTTTAAGAATAATTTCACATTTCACTGTGTATAGAATTCTGAATTGTCATTTCTTTCAGCACTTTAAAGAAGTCATTCTACTTTCTTACATTGTTACTGTTGAAGGTAATATGTCTTTTCTTCTCTTTCTAATTTTAAAACTATTGATTTGTCTTTGGTTTTCAGAAGTTTGACAATGATTTTCTAAGTATAATTTTTCTTATCTTAATTATAATAGAGCTTATGTATGCTTTAGGAGTCTGTAGATTAAGTCGGTAAGTTATATAAAAGTTAAAAAATTCCCAGACATTATTTATTTTAATAGAACTTCTGCTCCAGTCTCTTTCATCTCCTCTCTGTGATTAAAATTAGAGATACATAAGGGTTTAACAGGGTTTTTTTCCACATGTCACCTATACTTTTATATGTCTTTCCATTCACTTTCCGCAGTGTGTTTTGGTGTAGATAATTACTATTGATGTCACTAATTCTGTCTTCTCCAGATCCACTGCTACAGTATAGATGTCATATTTTTCTTTTCTAGAATATGCATTTGATTATATTCTAGAGATTTCAATTTGATGAGTGAAATTCTCTATAATTTTATCCTTTTTAAAAAATATATTGAAAAATTTTAATAAACTTTAAGTATAAGATATCTAACCAAAACTCAGAAATGTATATACTTCAATGAATGTTTACAAAGATATCAGCACCCACTCAAATAAAAGAATAGAACATTATCAGAAACCAAGGAATTTATTCTTGTCTATTTTCATTCACTATCCTCCAAGACTGAACTTTAACATTATACAGTTATAGGGTATTTGGGGGGGGGGGGATACTATTTTTTAATTTACACAAATGTAATCCTACAGTATGTGTTATATTGTCTTTGTTTTCTTTTTCTCAACATTATGTTTTTTGAGATTCACACATGTTGTGAACTTGTAGTTTATTTGTTGTTCTTACTGTATAGTATTCTATATTTTTCCATTCTACAAACCAACTCAAGTCATTTCCAGTTTGAGACTGATATAAATAGTATTGCTATAGATATTTTTGTAAATATCTTTGGTACATATATGTAGGTGTGGAATTGCTGCATCACAAATTATGCATATTTTCAGCTTTAATAAATACTAATAGTTTTCCTAAGTTTTTATTGCTCCCTTCTTTATCAAAACTAGGTATTTTATATATTTTTCATTTTAGCCTTTCTAATGAATATTTTATGGTATCACATTCTAGTTTAATTTACATTTCAATAATAACTAATTATAGAGAGCATTTTTTAATACTTTTTTGTGCATATGGGTATCATTTTTTATAAAGTTCAGCTCTTTTGTCAATTTTTCTTATTATTTCTATTTATCTGTCATTTTCTTACTGACTTGTAAGAGTTGATTTTATTCTAGATAAGAGCCCTTTGTTAAGTATTGAAAATATTTTCTCCTCTGTCTTGACATCTTGATATCTTAATTTTTGGGGGGTGAGCAGAAGTTCTTGACTTTACAGTATAATAGGTGAATTTTTTTGTTGGAGTCCAAGTGGATAACAGCCTCAAGGGAAAGAGTAGAAGGGTTTTTAAGGGCATGGAGCAAACCCCCAGTGGGGGGTGAGTCACCCTACTGGTCAGCTCCAGAGTCCAGGATGTAGGTGAAACAACAATGTCCTCTGGTTAGGAATGGTTGCTATGGGAACAGAGTCCAGGAGATTTATAGCCCTTGTTTCTGGAAAATGCTCAAGGGGAGAGAAACCAGGTCTCAGCAAGATGCAGCAGGCAGCTGTGCCTCAGTTGCCTCTGACAATAGGGAAATTCATGATTGGGTACATGGACGGTGATGGGTACCCTCTTTGTTTCCGCACAGGTGTTGGCTCAGGTCCTGCAAGACTGCAGGCCACAATTCCCAGGAACACAGCCTGATCATAGCCTATTTTGCAAGTCCTGACGCAAGTGGTAGCTTTCAGGGCAGACAACATGGGATCTCTGGCCCTAAGAGATATGAAAAATAACACAGACTGATTTCTTCTCAATTTTTCCCCAACTGTAGCATACTCTATAATATCACAAATACTATATAATATCACAAATAGGACACTGATACATTATACCAGTTGATACAATCAACTGGTCTTATTCAAATCTCTCCAGTTTTATTAATACACACTTGATGTACATATGGGTGTGTATCAAGTTCCATAAAACTTCAGCACCTTAGCACCTGAGTAGAATAATGCATTCATCACAAAAGTCAAGATACTGAATAAGTCCATTACCACACAATCTTCTGGGTTTCCTCTTTATAACCATACCAGAGATAGGCAGGCCATGCCCTGGGCTCAGCTGGCAGGGAGCCAAAACCCCATTAATTGCCCCTGGTGTCTTCCCTTCTCTTTATAGTCAATCAGTGGTTAGGATGAAGGACACTTCTGTCTAAAAGACTTACTACACAGGAACAAAGATTTTTTTTCCCTTTGCTCATGCATGCATGCTAGCAAGAAAGACTGTCCTTGCCCATTGAGTGTGTTGTTGACTGTGAATTTGTCACATATGGCCTTTATTATGTTGAGGTATGTTCCTTCTATTCCTACTTTGCCTAAAGATTTTATCATAAATGGGTGCTAGTTTTATCAAATGTTTTTTTCTGAATCTATTGATATGATGATGTAGTTTTTATCCTTCATTTTGTTTATGTGGTATATCATGTTTATTGATTTGTGCATATTATACCAAACTTTCATCTCCATATTAAATCCCACTTGATCATGGTGTATGATCCTTTTACTGTACTGATGGTTCAGTTTGCTAATATTTTGTTGAGGATTTTAGCATTTATTTTGTTTTTAAATAATTTATTTATTTATTTGTTTGTTTGTTTATTTATTTTTAGAGAGAGGGGAAAGGAGAAAGAGAGGGAGAGAAACATCACTGTGTGGTTGCCTCTCACTCACACCCCCAGCTGGGGACCTGATGTGTAACCTAGTCATGTGACCTGACTGGGGATTTTAGCATTTATATTACAGATGTTGGCCTATAATTTTCCTTCTTTGTAGTGTATATATGGTTTTGGAATTAGGATAATGTTGGCCTCATAAAATGATCTTGGGAGTCTTCCCTCTTCTTGAATTTTTTGGAATAGTTTGAAGAGAGGTGTTAGTTCTTCTTGGAATGTTTGGTAAAATTATCTTGTGAAGCCATCTGGTCCAGAGCTTTTGTTTATTGGGAGATTTTTAATTACTGCTTTAGTTTCACTAGTTGTAATCTGTCTATTCAGAATCTCTGATTCTTTCTGATTTAGTTCTGGAAGATTGTATGCTTCTAGGAATTTATCTGTTTTGTTCAGATTGTCCAATATTTTGGCATATAGTTGTTCATGATATTTTCTTACAGTCCATGGTATGTCTGTGGTGTCAGTTGTTACTGCTCCTCTTTCATTTCTGATTCTATTTATTTGGGTCCTTTTGTTTTTCTGGAAGAGTCTGGTTATAAGTTTGTCAATCTTGTTTATCTTTTCAAAGAACCAACTCTTAGATTTGTTGATCTTTTGTATTTTATTTTTTAGACTCTCTTGTGTTTATATATGCTCTGATTTTTATTATTTATTTCCTTCTACTCACTTTGAGCTTTGTTGGAGAATATTATGCTAAGTAAATAAGCCAGTCAGAGAATATGTGGAATCTAATGAAGAAACTGAACTAACAAACAAAATAGGTATGACTCATAGATAGAGAGCAAGCTGACAGCTCTGAGGGTAGGGGTCGGAGACAGGGGGAGTACTGGGCCACTGGAGGGGTTGAGCAAAATAGAAAGAAAAAGAAAAAAAAAACTCATAGATATCGACAAGAGTGTGGTGATTGTTGGGGGAGGGGAGTGGGTGGAGGTGGAAGAGGGTTATGGGGGGATAAATGGTAATGGAAAAAATAAAATTAAAAAATAAAAGAAAGTTAAAAATAAATAAAAGGAAAGACTTCTTTTGGTGACTTTTCCTCACCCCTGGGTAGAGATTTAACATGCTAAATGAGACATCCGGGTCAGAATGAGCAAGCACCAAAAAGCCCTGCCTCTAGATACTTAGAAGTCACCTTTCTTGCCTAAGCCACTTTAAAATTCTCCCCAGCCTTCCTTCAAGGGTCAGCTCATTTCTCCTCTCCCTCTGGGCTGGCTTCCTCATATCTAAGTAGACCTTCATTCTCTGTATTGGTTTCTGGTGATCTCTTTTGGAGATCACAAGAACCCAGGGCACTGGTAACATACCTGCCTGCCTTTGCTCCTCCCACTATAGAATTAATTACAGTTATTTCATATGAATAAATCTGCGTCTATTGTTTGTTTTCCTTTAGTTTTGGCTATTTCATGTTACATATTTACATATTGTTGGGGAAAGCCCAAAAATGTAAATTCATGATTGATTCTGAAGAACTGACACATAGCCTTATTCAAATTCATTAGAGCTTTAATAGAAGAAACTTACATACATGTGCAAAGCAGTTGCTCCCAGTGGTGGCTGGCCAAGAAGATTTCACAACCCTCTCAGGACAAGGTTCCTTTTTGAAGGAGGTTAATAGTAAAGTCATGTGGTGCATAGTCACATAGACCATCAGAAAGAACAAAGCATTCCTAAATTAACAGATAACACCAGGAAGTTATCACAGGCCATACAGCCATTAACCTCCTTCCAGGGAGCATTCCAGGTTGCTGGGTAGTCAGCCTAGCCTGAGGCTACAGAGAGTTAAACAGAGTCCCACATTTCCCAGACGCCTTTGCTTCTGGAGCCATATTGCATCTAAAGTGAGTTCCCTACACATTATCTCCTAATTGTTTTATTACATGTCAGCTATTGTGTATAAAACGGGTGTAAAAATCCACCATGGCATCTTCCACTGGAGAAGATATCCTGTTTTTTTGGTAGGCAGATAAAATGGCTGATTACATCAATTGAATCAAGGGTTGAGGTTAAATTGAAATTTTGTTAAGACTAACAAAATTACTTCAGGATTGTCCCTTTTCCCAGGCCATCATGACACTTTAGAGTTTTATTTGGGAGCCTAACAGTTTTGCAGCTCTGCTTTCCTGATATTTTAAGCTTAGCTCTGTAGCTTCATTCCACAAGCAGCTACAATATTTGGCAAATGCATTCAGAGAAAGATTGGTCATATATATGAGAGCCCATGAGTTTCCAATTGTCACTCCAGCCCTGCATAAATAACAAAATCTCTTCTGGTTTTTATGTTCCACAGCAAATGCCTTCAGCTGTATTGTTGGCCTGGTTGTTAGCCTCCAGCAGCATTGATAATTGTTAAGCACTCCTAGGTAAAAATGATTGTTAATCTTACCTTCAATTCACTGTCCCTTTCAGGTGAGTGATTCTCAAAATGTGATCTTGGACCAAGAGCAGCAACATCCCCTGGGAACTTGCTAGAAATGTAAAATTTCAGGCTACATCTCAGAATTATTGAATCAGGATCTTGGTTTGAGATTTAGCCATCTGTGTTTTAATAAGCCCTTACATGACTCTGATACACTGTAGAGTTTCTCAAAGTTTCTGATTCAGTAGGTCTAAGGTGACACCCCAAAATTCAAGTGTCTAGCACATTATCAGATGATGATACTGCTCCAGTGTAACCACACTTTGAGAAACATTGCAGTCGGATTTTATGGCTAGTCCATTTGTTTTCAGACTCCCTCCCTCAAGGCAGTCTTTGTTAGCTAGAAGGTATGAGATTTTATTCTGCCTCTGAGGTTTTGGTCTACTTCTTTATCCTTTTGAGCAGCCTCAGTATTCAGCAATATTTTTAGGGAAAAATCAGCATGTTTGAAATTCTTCAACTTTCCAATTTGCTCATTCTAGTCATATGCAATTGCTTAAAGGTTTGTTCATTTTTCGTTTTCTCAAATCTTCTTTTGCCAGTGTCACATGGAAGTCCACTCCCATAGCTGGCACCTGTCCTCAGGGAATCAGAGCTGCCAGAGCCTTCAGTCACTCTAGTGGTTGCGCCTTCTCTGGTACTTTAAAAACATGATTTTTATAACATGTTCTATTTTTCTAGCTGTTTTGAGCAGGAGTATTTATCTGTCATGACCTACTACCTGTTATTTAAAAGCTACATGCTATCTAAAAGAGGAAGTCAATGTTGTTGAATTAATTTCAAATTTATTACTGAATAGAATGTGTTAACTGTATGTGGTATAACATTTTAAAAATATAGAAAGATATATATTGGAAAGGAAATCTTTTGAACACTACAAGTTAGTTTCTTTTCCATGAAACAATATTACTATTGCTTTCTTACACATTCTCTTAGAGGTACCTTAATTATATATATATATAATGTACATATGCACACATGTATGCATATGTGTGTACACTCTCTTTTCCTACTTCAGTTCTGTGTTTTTCATTTTCTGTATTTTGCTTTCTTTACTGAATAGTACATCTTGCAGAAATTGCTATTCCAATGTCTCATTCTTTTTAATAGCTACATAGCATTTTATTATATTTATGGAATTCAGTTCATTATTTATCATTGATAAATATTTAGGTGGCTTCACATATTTTTTAAATTACACACAATGGATAATAAATATCCTTCTAAAATGTCATTTTGAACTTATATAAATATAGATAGAATTCCTGGGCCTGCGTATACATAATCTTTTACAGCTTTATCAATATATAATATAGAAGCCATAAAAATTATAAGTGGTTTTAATCACGTGATAGAAGTGCACAACTATTATTACAATCCAGTCAAAGTTTTTTATCACCCGATAGTTCCTTTGAGCCCATTTGTCATCAATCTACACTCCTATTCCTATAGCCCTGGGCAATTTCTGACCTGCTTTAGGTTTCTATAAATTTGTCTTTTGTGGCAAACTCAATATAAATGAAATTATATACTATGTAGTCTTTTTTGTCTGGCTTGTTTCACTCAGCAAAATATCATTGAGGTTTACCTATGTTCTAGCATGTACCAGCTGTTTGTTGCCTTTTCTTTCTAAATCATGTTCTATTTTATTGTTATACTTAATTTTGTTTTTCTGCTCACCAGTGTGCAGGCATTTGGATAGTTTTTATGAATATTGTTATACAAATCTCTGTGTGGGCAGTGGTTTTCCTTCCTCTGGTCAACTCCATTTTGATATTTTTGTTGTTTCTATCCAGGCTTCTATTCCAGGACTCAGTGCTATAATTTTATTTCAGATTTACTACCTGTGAGGACTTTGGGGAAATGATAGATCCATGGCAGTGTAGTAGGCAGTTTGCATGGACTCAGGATTGCTGTGGATTTTAAACTGTACATCAATAAATAAAGTAAATTCAAGCTTTTACAGATGTAGTCAACGAAGGCTGTGTAGATGTGAAACATAAAGAATATGATTGATGGTCGCAATTATTCTTACTGTTTATGCTTTAGATTCAAAATTTTACAATTGTCACAGCAATCTCATGATACTGGTTGATTACCATTTTTTAAAATAATGAAACCAAGAATCATAACCACCAATAATTTGCTAAAGATCTCAAAGCTAAGACTTTAGAAAGTCAGGATCTAACACCAGTTCTGTGCATTGTCAAAGTTTTCCAAGTATTCTCAGGACTTGTATTCTCAGGACTTTAATTCATTTATGAGAAAATCAGATTAATAAATTACAGTATATCTTCAGTTGTAATATCTCTGCCATTCAAAAAATATTGTTAAATTAATGAATACCCAATTGCCTGAACAATAGCAAAAAAAGTTAGGTAGAACCCTAGGTCAAAATTGTTATACAGAATTTATGTTTTATGATGTGTCAACTTAAATATACCTTAATAACTACAGAATTCTAGAAGGATGTGGAATATTCTTATTTACAAATGAGAAAACAGACATCAGTGTATAATAAGATCAGGATAAGACTACACATAACTGGCCCTGGCTGCTGTGGCTCAGTGGATTGAGTGTCGGCCTGTGAGCCAAGTGTCACTGGTTTGATTCCCAGTCAGGGCACATTACTAGGTTGCATTTCAGGTCCCCAGTTGGGGGCACAAGTGAGAGGCAACCACACAGTGATGTTTCTCTCCCTCTTATTCTGCTTTACCCCTCTCTAAAAACTAAAATAAATAAATAAACAAACAAATAAATTATTAAAAAAAAAAAAAAGACTACACATAACCTACAGCAGAGCTGATATCAGAAATTGGAGTTCTAGGCTGAACTCAGCTAACTGCTGTCACAATGTCCTGTCTCTGGTAACAAATTCTTTTTATGAAAATCTCCATGAGTTCCAACTATATTTGAAAGATATTGTGACAAGAAAATTCTAGTTTAATGAAGATCATGAGAAATGTTTCAGTATTTAACATATTTGGTCAGAAATCTAGACATCTTAAGTATTTTATTTCTCTAACAGTTTTTTAAAAATAAATCAACAAAACCCCTTTTTCTGTAAAGTAAACTGAGAAAGTTCTGCTTCACCATAGGCTAGTACACAAAATCACTTGGGCTCTTGTTAAGAAAGTCCTTGGAAGAGTTGCAAAGAGACTCAGACTGCATCCTGAGGACTTAATGAAGTGTCAAGTTATCTCATTACAGTGGCTGAACCACTGAGAAATGTGAGTTCTTATTAGACCCTGAGCATTAATCATGTTTTGTTTTGTTTCTTTTTCTTTTCTTCTTTAAAAAAACAAAAACAAATAAAAACAGGAATGTCAAGAGATTCATTTGTGATGGCATTGAAACAATCATTTGAAACTGAAAACATTGGTGTTCTTCTCTTACAAATGAGCAACCACAGACATTTTCTTTTTTCCTTTGGTCTCCTGAAATAAGCAGTGATTTAGGGACAGCGGAGGCCGCCAGAACCCAGAAGTCTGCCTAACGGGTCATTTGTTTCCAGTTTTTGAAGCACTGAGACAATCACAGTGATTGCAGCTCTCACACTACAGGCTTTTTGTTTTGTGCAGTAATAACATGGGCATGCATTAGTCATCTTTGCCAGCTGATATCTTCTTTGGCATGCCAGCCGTGCTATCATTTTAATTAACAAGAAAGCCATTAGCAACTCCTCTTCCTCCTGACAAGCCTAGAAGAGAGCAACACAAACTAAAACTCCTACAGGTATCACCAGGAACAATAACAAAAAAAGAATGATTGGATAAAGGAAGGGTGGGGGCAAGTATGAATTTAAAGTAAAAAAGAAAAAGGTCAGAAACAGGGCATATTTATATATTCAAATAATAGCAGTTTAATGAGGAGAATGAGACAAAGTTAGTTTCAATGAGATTTTTTTCCCCCCAGGGGAAACAAACAATTTTTGTAGTTTAGATTTTTTTATGTATTAGGAGATGGATATGTTAGCAACTTCAAGTCAACTGATCCATGAGAAGCATTCTTTGAGAAATCATGCTCTCTTTTATCAGTAAATACTCCCTGAATTTAGTGGCCAAATGAGAGGGATGTGCCCCAAGTTTAAAATAATTAAGAAATCTAAAGAAAATTGAAGACAATCTTCCCATTTTCAAAATTTTATGTAAGAAGACTGTTAGACTTCTTCCAAGTTTATCTTCAGGATTTTAATCTAAAGTCATGTATTTCCCTAGCCAATTAAATTTATCTTTTTTCTCTTTCCCTTCAGTAGTGTTGGTGAGTTTCAAATTAATTTAGGCACTTCCTTATTTTCTTTTTTCTTCTTCTTTTTTTTTTTTTTTTGTATTTTATATTGCGCCCCATGGCATAACTTGGCAATGGATAAATGAATCAATGGCCATCAAATATTTCTCAACAAGCACTGATGGTAAAGAAAAATTGGGGTTTTTGAGTCAAAATCCTGGGGTGAAGCCCCATCTTGCCATTATCAGCTTGTGAGATTTCAGGCACTTATTTCTCATTAAGTTGCTCATCTGTACAATTGTGAAGATGAGTAAGAAGTTCTGCTTATGGCTATTGTAGAAATTGTATACAGTGTAACAAGATGTTTTAAATATAACATTAAATTATTAGGATCTATGATGCATATTATATGTTATAAGATACTTGTAATGGTTAATTTTACATGTCAACTTGGCAAAGTATGGTGCCAGTTGTTTGGTCAAACATTATCTAGATGTTGCTGTGTATGTATATTGTAGATGTGGCTAACATTTCCAATCAATAGACTTTAAGTAAAGCAGATTACCCTCCATAACATCAGTGGGCCTCATCCAATCAGTTGAAGGCTTTAAGAACAAAAACTGAGGTTTCCTAGACAAGAAGGAATTCTGACTTAAGACTATAAAATGAATACCTTGCCTAAACTTCCAGCTTGCCTATGAACCTGCCCTACAAGTTTTAAACCTACCACACCCCACAATCATGTCAGCGAATTCCCTGCCTATCTGTCTATCTATCTATGGCTACTATCCAAGAAAGTCCAGATATCTTCCCCCAGGACACATTAAAAAATAACAAAACCAACACTGTGGTCACCAACACTCTTTATCTTCGGGCCATGTAAAGGGAGATGGGGACTTCTCAAGAATTAATTGAAGTTGAAGGTGTATGCACCTCATAGTTTAATTATATCATCTCCCTTATAAGAATCTCATGAAATCTTGTTTATATCTCTATGTTTTAAGATGGGAAAATTCAGTCTTAGAATGATTAAGTGACTTGCCTAAGGTCCCAAAGTCATAGAGTTGGGACTATATCTGGTCTATTGACTAATCTAGCCTAAGCACAAACGTTTTTCTGCTGCACTACATTTTACGGGTTAATCATCTCATAGCAATACTCTGGAATAATGGAGTATATTGTTAAAAAAGACCATTCCTATCTCCATTCTTCAGTACATTTGCCAGAAGCTCAGAGCAACTATGACAGTACTTGTTGCCTACCACAAGGGCATATTAAGAATGAGTACTATTTTTAATAACAACAGCTTTTCATTAAAATCCTTGTGCTAGATGCTCCATGTGCATTATCTCATCTAACCACATTAACATACTAATACTAAATTGCTGGGTGAGTTATTCCTTGACTTAACTAACCTTCCTGCTTCCTCCCTGTCATCCACAATCAAACACCTCAGCTACATAATGGGAGAAGAATATATATGTTTTGAATATATTCATGAAAGATTAATGAAATAATAGCTCAAAATTGATGCATATATTGCCTTTTATCCTACCATGTAATCCATCAAGTGACCCTCTACTTTTAAGTACTCAGCAAATATTTGTTGAAAGAATTATAAATGAGCCATGAATTACAAAAAGAAATCCATTCTGTTTTAAGGATTGCCCAGAGATCTACATCATTTTCATTTTCAATATCAGAAGATCATATATTTTTCAGTTGATTCTATCTTCCTCTACTAATCTTAGTACAGTAGTTTCTACTTACTCATGGTTTCATTTTTCTTGGTTTCAGTTACCCACAGTCAACCACAGTCCAGAAATATTAAATGAAAAATTTCAGAAATAAACAAATCTTAAGTTTTAAGTTGTGTACCATTCTGAGTAATGGGATGAAGTCTCACTCTCCGCTCTTTCCCACTCAGGACTCATCCTCTTGTCCAGCGTCTCCACGCTGAATATGCTCTTCAACCTGAAGTCACTTAGCAACCAGCTTGGTGATCAGATCGACTGTCACAGTACTGCAGTACTTATGCACAACTAACCCTTATTTTATTTCATCATGTCTCCATAGTGCAAGAATAGTGACGCTGGCGATTCAGATGTGTATGTGAGAGAGAAGCCACAAGGTACTTTTTTAAGTGAAAAGGTGAGAACAGTACAAGACATTCTGACAGAGAACTTTTATTAAAGTACATTGTCATAATTGTACTGTTTAATTATCAGTTATTGTTAATTTTTAATGTATAAGTTTAAGTTTATGAGAGAAAGAGAGCACGAGAGAGAGTTTGGTATTTTCTGCAATTTCAGGCATCTACTGAGGAACTAGAAACACTACTGTAGCTAAAATGTTAAATAACATAATTATCAAAGGTACCAAGACTTATTCTATGATTCCATATTCTTCCTCTGGGAAAGTAAATGTGTATTTTATTGGAAAATAAAGTATTATTTTTATGGATTAAATTCTTTTGCTAATCAAAAAGTTCTTTCTTACATTTGATTTAGTTTTTCTTCAAATGATTTAATCTATTTCATTTTGTTGCTCTTGGTTAAAAAAGAAGATTTCTTGGTAAGAATCATATTTTTTTCTAATTCAGGTTAAACTATTTTTTACTTAGGCTAGCTTCAACTTTAAGGAGTAGAAATTTAACTCTGGCTTATATAATGAAGAAATTCATTACTTCATGAAAAAGGCAGTCCAGTGGGAAGAGAGGCTTCAAGTTTGGTTGATTTTACTTTTAGGGTATTTGGGGGGGGGAGGGGTGTGCTCCTTGATTTGCTAGCCCCAGCCCAACTTAATCCAAAATCAGGATTTCCTTCTGGTAATCAGAATTTCAGCCACAGACTTTACAGTGTATACAACGTCCTTATGGTGCTCTGCCATGCCTCTGCCACTCTGATCTCTTCTCACGCAATCATCCTTCCCATTCTGTTCCAGGTACACTTCATGCCATGCCTTTGCTGAGAGCCTTTACTCTGCTTCCTCTGCCTAGTACATTCTGTATTCATACCACATATGCACTTGGCTATGTCCATTTTATCCTTAAAATCTGCACAGATTTCATAGATTTATTTTGATTGTTTTATTTAATTAGGCAACGTACCTCAGAGCACTCTCAATCCCACTCTCCTCCCCTTCTATTTTCCATGGTCTACATCCCCTTCCAACTTGTTATGTAGTTATTCATTATAGCAACTGATTATGTCTATCTCTTCTGATAGAATATAAACTCTGCAAGGGTAATTTTTTATTTTTGCTGTGTTTATTATACCTCAAGGACCCAGAATAATTCTTAGGAAATAGTGGGTACTTAATTAAATATTAAAGTGAATATTATTGAATGAATTATAATAATATAGGAGGAAAGAGAACTGGCTTATCTTGTTCTAAAATGAAGGATCCAGGAAGCTTTTTAGAGAAAGGATCTATATTATAAGGAATCTTGTATCTCAGAAAGGACAAACAAAACTCTGCTCAATTTCATTGGCCGAAAGTTATCACATGTCCTTTTCTGAACTGTTCCCAGTCAAGGAAAATGAGATTACTTAGATTGGTTTAAATTAAGCTGAATTTATTTCTCCAGTTTGAGGATGGGTTGAGCTCATTTAACCTAAGTCACATGGGCTTTGTGCGCAAGAGATGCATACCTGTACAAAAATTAAAGTTTTCTAGGAAGAAGGAGAAAACCAATACCAGTTAAGTAACCAGCTTTGTCCACTATACTTCCCATAAGGATGCTGTAGGGAAGTGAAGTCATTCAGGCTCCCTCACCCGAATATCTGGGCCACTATGACTCAGTAGTACTAGCTAGAAACCCACATGTGCAGAACACTCAGCATTATGTAATGGGCAATGTCATTCTCTCGCACACAGGTGGCTTTGTCTATGCTTAGTATAATAGGAAGTCAGGACTTTCTGCTGGTACAGATTGTCCCACCATGGAATAAAGGCATGTCAGATATTCCCATGTCTCCACATATTTTCTTCCATCTGCCGGAATCCCACATGGACTTGCCTGGTCTCAAACGGTTGCAGTACAGATACTCAATAGTTCTTCTTCTCTTATTTCTTGTTCATGTTATAGTCCCTCAGGCAATAAACAGACAAGGAAGACTTTATTCAAGACTTGCAATAAGGGAGAGACTGAACTCTACTCTGCTGAAGCAAAATGCTGGAGAGTTTGTAAGCACCGGAGAGAGCTAGTAAAAACTATTGCAGCACACTTAGTGGGATGGTTGGTCAATGTGAGTGAGCCATCCATGTTTGCTAGTTGTTGCTTATCTAGCTCCTACTTCCTCTCAGAGACCGGGAGATAGGAGTGCTATCTTTCTTGATGATGAGATTTTAAAGGGATGGGTGCCATGTCCTTGTGAAAGTTATTGCTAAATTGTAGAAGACTTAAATCTCAAAGAGATAGAGAAAGAATTTACAATTGCAAGTTTTTTTAAGTAAATGTTCTAAGAAAAAGGAGGGCAGAGGCCAATTGTCAGGAAGAAGCATGTATAGAGTCAAGCTGAGGGAAATATCATGGCCATTTTGTTAATTCCAATGTGCAGCTACTTGAGAAGCACAACTCTACTCCTTTGTCTTCCTCAAACATGTGCATTCAGTTGTTAAGATTTCCTAATTTTATCCTCTGTAGTTAAAATGAGGTATTTCTAGTCTGAGTCCTTCTTGCCACACATTGTGCCTGGGTTCCTGAGACTCCAAATGAATCCTCCTAGCTTTGTTATTTTCCCACTGTAATAAAACTACAACTTACTACAAAAACTATCTTACCAAATATAAATCTCCATATAATTTTTCTACATAAAAACCTCATGGTTCATTTTATTTTTCTTTTCCAAAGTATTAAAGAGTCAATATTACCTTTCGGTTTATATCCAATTCCAGTTTCTTCAGGAGGTCTTTTCAGATCCTTTCCAGACTCCCATAACATGAATCATTAGTATGGCAATGATTGCTATCCACCTGGCAATGTCTTTCTGATGTAATTGTTTGGCTTTTTTCTAAGCTATGAAATCCTATATGGTAGGTATCCCACCACCACCACTCTTCACTTGTTTTCAGTGCATTACTGTGAAACTGAACATACAATTCATTCTATGAATATGTTTATTCTGCAAATAATAAAAGAGGATGTTCTTATAAGCTAGTTTTTACCTCTTATTTTGAATTAAAAAGAAAAGGAAGCAGCCAGGCATGGTATAGTTCTGACTATGGTTCTGATTATAGTTGTTTGGTCAGAAGGGTGTTTCCACTTTTTAGGCACTTCCAGGGCAGCCTCTTGATACTTACCAGATATCTGACTCCAGTGCTTCATAATGAGCTAATGGACTCACAACTATAAATGGTTCACTAGGGGAAAGCAGGTTTATATATGTGAGAGTTTTAAAATTATGTCAGAAGGTTTACGCTTTTACTCTTGGATTGGCATTGAACTTGAAATTTTGCTTTCTCCAAACTCAAAGAAGAGCTGACCTGAGTCAGACAGGTAATTACTATAGAGTGTGCTGAAGGAGAATAGCCTCTTCAGCTTTTATCTCCAAGTTCACTGGTGCTGACTAATTGTATTCTGCTAATTGCTGTCAAAAAGAAATACGCATTTCTTTTCTGCCAACCTGGGCAAGACTGACACGTTTTTTGGCTTGGTTTCACAATAGACTTCGTAACAAAACTTATTAATCACTCTTGAAGTGAATCTGACATGGAAATACTTGGTGTGTAATGAAATGTTTATATTCCCCCTCCTTGCACTCACCACTTCCATGGCAATAACTTTTTTCCTGCACATTGTGGCATTTTTTTCTTTAATAATGTCTGCTTTCGGTATTTCAGGAACTCTGCAGGTTTAAATTGCACCAAATCCTCGTCCCTCTTGCTTTTGAGCTGCTCTAATCTTTTATATAGATAGGAGGAGAGTAAATCATGTGCTCATTTTACCATACTGCTTATTTTTTGGATTGTCCTCAAAATGAAAAAAAAGAAAAAAAAAGCTCACATACTATATTTAGATTCCTGAAGTCATGTCCTCGGGTCTAATTTTTTTTTTTTTTTTTGAATACTGAGCTTCATCGAGTTGAAATAGCACATTACTGCTCTTCTGCCACTGAATTCATTTTGAGACTATTTTGGCAAATATCTCAAAACAACCTGGAAAATAATTGTTGCTCTTGAGAAATCTGCCTTGCCTGCACATCAACTTCTAAATCAAAACAGGTGTGAAGGCACAAAGCAGACCAGTTTGCACAGATGGTATGGAGGTTAAGTGAAAATACATTAGGTTTCCCTGAGTTGACAGTTGTGAGCAGTGTGAAAACACCAGTTACAATACCTTGCTAATAGTCAGTTCTGTATCATTGATGTGTACTCAGTAGCTCTCCAGTAACATTGTCCTTTAGAAACCAAGTAACAGGAAATAACACATGACACAATATTGGAACTTCTTATAAGGACACAGGGAATACCAGCCGGGGACAGTTGGCAAAAGAGACTATTTAAAAGGGTAAATATAGTAGAACTAATTCATTGAGTTCTGTGAAGGCATATTGTACATTTTTTTCATTACCAGACAAATAGCACTGTATTAATTATTAAGCCAGGATTCTTAAGGCAGCTGCCAAATTGACTTATTGAGTTGCTGGTACGAAAATGAGCCATTTATGATTAATTATCCCTAAAGCAATCTTCTAAAAAATTGACACATTTTCTTGGATTTATTAACTGAATTTTATAAAGTCTATTGATGTTTTCATTTGCTAAGAATCTCCAAGAACTGGACATAAAACACATTTTGCTAGAAATGTGACTCATATATTAGTACCAAGTTACTGAAATTTAAAAAATTTTAATTCTCTTTCAAGAAATCCACTAGAGCTTCCCAGAAGCATCTAAAATTTACATCTTTGCATTGGCCCCTTTCTACTTGCTTTGTGCACTTTTGGGTCATATGATCCAAGCACCACTGCCTTTTTGGCTCAACATCACACGTGTGCAGTGAAGCATCACAAAGTTTCTTCAGTTTCAGAGCTAGATTAAGCTCTAAAGCCTGCATTTGGTTGCCCTCTGTGTATATATTCTTGTTAAAACAGGCACTCGTGCTTCACTGCAAATTATTCACCATGGGGGATAGAGGGAAATATAGTTCACCAAATATAAGTGAAACACAGATTAGTACTAAGTCATGTGAGGCAAGAAAGCAACGCTGGCTTTCCATGTGGTATGATAAGGGACAACTACAGCACACAGTCCAGGAACTAGAACTCACAGAGGAAACCTGAAGCACAAAATATTTTGGCCATTACGTGTGACTACGAATATATGTACTTTTACTAGACAGTTCAATCAGCAACCCATAGCCTTAAAGAAAACCTCATTACCACATCATAATCACTTTTCATCCTATTGTATTTAGACCTAGAGATTTTATAGCATGTTCACAAATCCTGATTAAAAAAATAAAATACAATAGTCACTAAAATCTTTCACAGTGGCATTCCTGGTGTGTTACCTTTTATTTAGCCTTTTTATGGAGGTGTGTTAAGGATTCAGGACTATAATGAAAGAGAAGTACTTTGTCTTTTATTAAGACAAAAGTACTTAGTCTTTCATTCAGTGAGCACATATTCAATCTATTTAAAAGTGCTTCCATATTATGAGAGAGAGGTGAGGGTGGGGTGGATTGCTGGTGCATCCAGGTATTTCTTCTTCTTAGAAGACTTGGGAGCAGTAGAAAGCCAGATAGTGTCAGATACAAAATAATACTCTTAAGCTCAGGGTAAACAGCAAACTTCTCAAATGGTCCCATCGACCTGTTATTTTTCTGCATTTGGGCAGCCTCTGAGAGCACAACAGAATGGAATGAAAATGGATATTGTCCCTGGACAGATATAAGTTTTCATTTTAATTCCCCATTTTACCAGCTGTTGTGCTTTTGGATAAAATACGTCATGTCTCTAAATCAATTTATTATTCTGAAAAAATGAAGTCAAACTTTTCAGTTTTTTATGTATATATGTGGATGTAGATAGAGCACTAGCTGCAGGAATGATGAGCACTTTACACAAAATCTTGTTTAAAGTTCACAGTAACCTTGGAGCTGACTACTCTTGTAGTTATTATATTCCATTTTACAAGCAAGGAAACCAAATTCAGAGGATAAAGACCTTGTCATTTATCAGTGAGTAATTATTGAATCTGAGATCTGTATAGAATGCCCTCACAATTTACCTCTATTCTATGATGTATGTTTGGGCTGTGTAACTCCCAGTGCAAAGAAATTTAAATGGCCTATGTCTTTAACTACATAAAGAGATTAAGACCATTGGATTTAAGTTCCAATGACCATAATACAAATACTGACAGCCTTTGGAGCCAAGTAGTAGTACTGTTTTCAGCAAATGGAACTTTGTAGCAACAAAGGAGGACCTATGGGACTGAGAATTTCTTATGTCAGGATATGCCAACTATGCAAGATTGTAACTTAAGCACAAAGGAAAAAGAGATTGTGTTTCACAGACAGACACAGTGGTAGCTGGTAAAGAATTTACGTTATCATTGTTTCTGATCTTTCTCCCGCAGATTCTTTGCTCAAAATCTTATTTGATCTTTCAAATAACCTTATAATTGAAAGAAAAACCGCCATTTTAGAGATGAGAAAACCTAGACTTAAAAGGTAACTTTCCCAGGGTTAAATAAAGAGTTGTCAGTAATGGGACCAGGCTCTTTTTTAAGTCATCAAGTACTAGATAAGAATCTCTACTCACTTTGAAGTGATCCTCAATCACCTTTATGGTCTGGCCACACATTTATCTAACTACTCTTAAATCTAGTTTTACTTGCATATTTTCTGGATGGTGGAACATTCCAAAATTTTTACTATTACTATGAGAAGAAGTGTTTTATTTTTGGTTCCAAAAATTATTTCAAGGTGTTGGTTTGGAGTTAGGGATGGCAATTAGGTCAAGAAGATAACAGTGAAATTCTGGAGACAATGATTTATTTTCACTTTATTACTCAGAATAATAACATTAGCTAACATAAAAGAATTTGTATCAGTTCCCCAAGCCCAATTCCGCCCCGGGTGCTGTAAAGAATATCAAATGGTACCTGCACCCACAGTGGAGAGAAACCCTGAGAATAAAAATCTCAGGCTTTCATAAGGGGCAGTAAGCATGTCTGACCTTTCCTTTATATAAAGACATTATCTATACTATACTGGGCATTAAGAAAGCTTGCCTGAGTGACACTATATTTTCCAAGTCTGTTTGCTATGCAAACATCCCTGAAAAGATAGAAATAAGGGCAGGCAGTGTTTCTGTCATGATGATGTTCAAAAGCTTAAGAAACTCATAAAAATTTATATCCCAAGAGTGACTAAAAAATACATACCCCTTCCCTTTTGGTATTTTTCTGTCTGGCTTTATAAACAAATGTAAAATCAAATATATACATTAGACTCTTGAACAGCACAGATTTGAACTGTGTAGGTCCACTTATATACTAATTTTTTTCAATGCGTACAGTACTATAAATGTATTTTCTCTTATGATTTCTTCAAATAACATTTTCTTTTCTCTAGCTTACCTTATTGCAAGAATACAACATATAATACATATAACAAACAAAGTATGTGTTGACTATTTATATTATTGGTAGAGCTTCCAGTCGACAGTAAGTTATTAGTAATTGGGGTTTTTGAGGAGTCACAAATTACGAATTCTGGACTATGCAGGAGTTGGTGCTCATAATGCCCACATTGTTCAAAGATCACCTGTAATTATAAATTGTGATAGAAATTGAGAAAGAAAAAGAAAAGTGTACTATTAGAAACAGAGGCTTATAAGTTTGATTGAGGATGCTCAGAAAAGCCTACCTAAGATAGGAACTTTTAACCTGAGATTTGAAACAGAAGTTAGGCAAGTAGGGTGGAAGAGAGAGCATTTTAAACAGCATGTTTTTGAAAGTCTGGAATTCAAAGAATATTACAACAGCCACTATGACCAGAATACATGAGACAGGAGATGAAGGTGGGAGAATACTTTATTTAAAGGGCAATAAAAAGTTACTAAAGGGTTTAACTGAGGAGTCCAGTCATCTGATTTACACTTTTAAAGATGGTTATGCCAAATATGGGATGCTTAGGAGGAAGTGATGGAAGTAAACCTAACAATAAGCTGCTAGCTTCTTGTGCTCTGGCAAGGATGATTGGGGTAGAGATAGGGATAAGTGAAACTCAGGGAGTCTTCCTGCTTTAACCTTCTGTTTGCAGGCTTTTTAAAAAGGGTTGAGTCTTATTTCACTTTTCTAGTACCTTCCTGATTTTGTGGGTTACTGTTGAATAGGAATAGTATATGCACTCCAAGAGAGGCCAAGTCTCACTAACAGGTGAGGTCTGCAATCACATAATTGTTAGAATATTATAAACCCTATTGTTGACAAATAGCCCCAGGTGAAGACCAATTTGTATAGATTTTTGGCTTTCTGGTGGCCAAAACTATTTTAGATCTATAAATCTCATTAAGGAAATGAATTCATACATTGAGAGTATATAAATGAAGGCATGAAAGATTTATGATCAGCATCTTGTGACAACGCCAAAGGAACAGGATGGATCCCCACCCCAAAATATGGTTCAGCTATCAAGACTGATGACATCACATTCACATTATGAGTGTCTGAAAAGATTTATTATTCACATATAAAAGTTTTCTGGGTAGAGGAGAGCAGTCCTTGAGAGAAAAGGAAAGAGAGACTGGCTTGGGGGTTTTATATGGTTAAGGGGTGGGACTAGAGTGAAGGTTCTCATGAATTTCCTGCTGGAACCAAGGGAAGACATACTGGGACTTGATCAGTTTGTCAGACAAAGAGCAGATAAGAGGGAGGGGTGAGACTTAAAATGTTATCAGCAGTCAAAAAAAAAAAAAAAAGTTGAACTCTTTATTACACTTATTGACTAGAATGAAACTTGAAAGAAAGCAGGAAAGTGATGGTGTTTATTTATGAATAGGAGTGTTCACTAAATATAAATATAATATAGACTTTTATTTTTCAGGTATACTTTATTGATTATGTTGTTGCAGTTGTCTCCATTTTTTTCCCTTTGCTCCCTCTGCCCAGTACCCCATTCCCTCCAGCAATCCCACCCCCCTTAGTTCATGTTCATGGATCCTGCATATAAGCTCTTTCGCTTCACCCTTTCCTATATTATTCTTAACTTCCCCCTGTCTATTTTGTACTTAATGAATTATGCTTCTTAATCCCTGCACCATTTCCCCATTTCTCCCCCTTCCACCTCCCAGCTGATAACCCTCCAAATGATCCCCATACCTATGATTCTGTTGCTATTCTGGTTTGCTTAGTTGGATCTTGTTTTTATTTTTTTAGATTCAATTTTTGATAGTTGTGAGTTTGTTGTCATTTTAATGTTCATAGTTTTGATCTTCTTTTTCTTAAATAAGTCCCTTTGACATTTCATATAATAATGCTTTGGTGATGATGAACTCCTTTAGCTTTACCTTGTCTGGGAAGCACTTCATCTGCCCTTCCATTCTAAATGATAGCTTTGCTGGATAGAGTAATCTAGGTTGTACATCTTTGCTTTTCATCACTTTGAATACTTCTTGCCAGTCCTTTCTTGCCTGCAAAGTTTCTTTTGAGAAGTCAACTGATATGCTTATAGGCACCTTTTTGTAGCTAGTTCTCTGCCTTTCTCTTGCTGCTTTTGAGATTCTCTCTTTACCTTGAAGCTTTGGCACTTTAATTATGATGTGTCTTGGTGTGGTCTTCCTTGCCTCTAGGTTGTTTGGGACTCTGTACTTCCTGGACTTGCATGTCTATTTCCTTCACCAAATTTGGGGAGTTTTCCTTCATTATTTTTTCACATAAGCTTTCCATTTCTTGCTCTTCCTCTTCACCTTCTGGCACTCCTAGGATTCGGATGTTGGTACGTATGTTTAAAGTCATCCCAGAGGTTCCTAATTCTCTCCTCATTTATTTCAATTCTTGTTTTCTCATTCTCTACTGGTAGACTGTTTTGTTTTTTTTTCCCCCTTTCTTATATTCCAAATCATTGATTTGACCCTGGTTTCCTTCCCTTCACCATTAGTTTTGTGTAGATTTTCTTTCATTTCATTTAGCATAGCCTTCACTTCTTCCCTTATGTGTTTGCCATACTTAAGCATATTTGTCAAGCTTGTGAACATCTTTATCACCAGTATTTTGAACGCCACATCTGTTAGGTTGGCTATCTCTGCATCTGTTAGGTTGGCTATCTCCTCATCTGTTAAGTTGCCTATATCTTCATTTGTTAGGTTGGCTATCTCTTCATCACTTAGTTCTCCCACTGGAACCTTGATCCATCCCCTCTTTTGGGCCATACTTCTCTGTCTCCTCATCTTGACAGACTCCTGTATTTGTTTGTCTCTGTGTCTCAGGTAGAGCTGCCACACCTGTCTGGATGGGTATTTCTTCTTTATATTTTTGTTTGTTAGACTTCCATGCAGCTCGATTTTCTGGAACTTCTGGTTGTTTCTAGTTTCGAGGTAGTTGCATTCTTTCTTAGTTGTGGAGGGAGATGCAGGGTGTCTGTTTAAGCCTCCATCTTGGCCAGAATTCTAGACTTTTTGATATTAAATTTCTCCTTAAGTATACATTGAGATAAAATATCTCTCAGTATCTTCACAATAAATAACCATCTTGCATAACAAAGTTCATCTTGCTAGCTAGAAATTAGTCTATAAATAATAGAATTAGGGTCATTGATTCCTGCAATAAAATTATATTTGTGTTAAGTTAGGGTCCCTCTTTATAATTTGTTATCTTATTGCAGGCAGTGAGGAAAATTGGAAGGACTTCCAACATGAACACCAGCATATTGTACTCAAGAAATTGGTACAGGGTAAAATAAAAAAGGGTCTAGTGACATCTCTTTCCCAAACCTTAATAATCAAAGAAGACACATTTAAATAATTCACCTTTTTCTGGGCAGTAAACATGTTTTGGCAAAACTGGAACAAATTAGATGTGTCAACCAGAATCCTCTTAATAAAAGAAAAGAAATGGGGAAAATGCTCAGAAATAAAGACAATGTAAATCTTGGAGGAAAAATAAAAAATATTTTTAGAAATGGAACATATGCTCAATTACAGCCTGACAATAGACACAGACTAATTAGATGGAACATTTCCTTCAGCACATTTACATATTT
This sequence comes from Furipterus horrens, assembly GCF_987537825.1. Classification (NCBI taxonomy): domain Eukaryota; kingdom Metazoa; phylum Chordata; class Mammalia; order Chiroptera; family Furipteridae; genus Furipterus; species Furipterus horrens. The sequence goes on along the minus strand of NW_028327174.1, from coordinate 41,459,897 downwards.
GATAAATAAGACCTCTATTTTATTCCAAAATGAGAATATAATAGGAGTTTATATTCTTACAGCAATGGGCCCATCACAACCTGTGATAATTCAGGAACTGATTTTCTAGTTTGGGGGCTATTCACTCTCATTGCTTCTCTTTCTCTTCCCTTTTGCTTCTTGACTTTTGGCTGCTTCCTTGCTCATTAGCATTTACTCAGTAGCAAGTGTCTAAAAACAGAATAAAGGAAATGAAATTCAAATGAGCCTGCTGGCTACCTTCTAAGCATACCAGCTAAAAAGATTAATTAGGGTACAGGTGGTTCTACAGATCTGCTAAAATGACCTCACTTTTCTATGCTTATTGTCCTCCAATCACTGGAGGTAATCAAGAACTAGCTTCATGAAACTGAGCAAAGACTGTTGTCTCTGTGTTCTATTGGGCATTCTATGGAGTAATAGATGCTGTTTTCAGTGATTGTATAACTTTGGAAGAAACAAAAATGTAAGTACATAATTAAAAAACCTATCAGGTATTATATAAAGAACAGTCAAATAGATACAGTAATCATAGTAAACTGATAATTTGGTGATTTTATAAGCTTCATTAGCATAAATAGCAAAGAATGCTTGTAAATAGTTCCATGGAAAATATTTTCACAAAGAGAAATAAAATTTCCCTATCTGTATTTTATGCAAGATAACCAACAGTTTTTTTAATTATATTTATTGGGGTGACATGGGTTAATAAGATTATATAAGTTTCAAGTGTACAATACTATGATGCATGATCTGTGTATTGCATTGTAGGTCCACCACCCAAAGTCAAATAATCTTCTGTCACCATATATTTGGTCCCCTTTACTTTTTACTACCCCCTCACCTGTCTCTGTCCAGTAATCACCATACTGTCGCCTGTGTCTCTGAGTTTTTAAGACAACCAACACTTGAAAGGTAATATTAGGTACCTGTCATTTGACTTCTTAAATACGCAACTTAATAGAACATAGCACAATTCAGATGTACTGATAAGTGAAATTTTAAAGACTAAGAAAATGTATCCTAAAAAGAATGATCCAGCAATCACACTCGTTGGTATCTACCAGAGAAGCTGAAAATCTATGTCCACACAGAACCTGCATGCAGGTGTTCTAGCAACTATATTCATAACTACCAAAATTTGAAAGCAACCAATATGTTTCTCAGTAGGTGAATGGATAAATAAAATGCGATAAATTTAGACAATAAAATAATATTTATTACTAAAAAGAGGTGAGCTATCAAGCCATGAAAAGACATGAGGGAAACTTATATGCTTATTGCTAATGAAAGAAATCAATCTGAAAAGGCTGAATATTGTTCCCAAGTACAGTGACCCTTGAAAAACATGAATTTGAATTGTGAAACCACTTATTCATTGATTTTTTTTTCAGTAAATACGTATTCTGCTTTTGATCCATGGTTGAGAGTCTGCTGACATGGTGGGCCAACTATACACTTTGATCTTCACCAATTTATAAAGGGGTCTTGAGCATCTTCAGAACCAATGCCCCATCAATACTGAGGGACAACTAATTCTGGGGGGAGTCAAGTATAGGCAGATTTTCAGCATCACATCTGTTGGCACCCAAACCCTCATGTTGTTCAAGAGTCAACTGTATGTGACATTCTGAAAAAGGCAAAGCTATGGAGACAGTAAAAGGATCAGTGTTTGCAAGGGGTTGGGGAAAGGGAGAATTGACTAGGTGGAACACAGAGGATTTAAGGGGCAGTGAAAATACTTTGTAAGTTATTATAATGATAGCTACATCTCATTATACATTTCTCCAAACTCATAGGATGTATAACACCAAGAGTAAACCTTAAGGTAACTACGAATATTGGGTGGACTATGATGTGTCAATGTAGGTTCATCAATTTTAACAAATGTACTACTTTGATGGGCAATTTTGGTAATAAGGGAAGCTATGAATGTTGGGACAGGAAATATATGAGAAATCTCTGTACCTTCTCAAATTTTTCTGTGAACATAATATTGCTCTAAAAATATAAAATCTGTTATAAAAGGAAGGAAGGAGGGAAGGAAGGAAGGAAAGAAGGAAGGAAGGAAGGAAGGAAGGAAGGAGGGAAGGAAGGAAGGAAGGAAGGAGGGAAGGAAGGAAGGAAGAAATGTTATAAAATTTTGCCATTTATTAATATATTATATATACATTTGATATTGTTTAAATATTTTGAGAAAACAGTGGAGTGTCTAGGAGTAGGAGAATCCCATGAGGTAGGAGGGTAGATATAGCCAGAGTAAAGAAGGGAAAGGTCCAGAGAAAGAGAAGTTGGTGGCCAGAATCTAATTACAGTTTAATATTTAGAAGTGATCCTCATTGGCATGTCTATAAAATTGAACAGCTAAAATAAAAAGAATATAAAAAGCTGCCAGAATTCCAGAGGTCAAAAAGCACAGATACCTGATTATTTTGGATAAGTTGACCACATGGATATTGTCTCAGGATGATGGAACTGCCTTTGGTATTCAATTTTTTTTCACTGTAGGCCAAATTTATCTTAAAACCTAAATAAATGAATAAGCCAATATTAATTTTTTTGTCATATAATTATTCTTTTTAGGAAAAGAAGTGTAGAAAGGGTTCTTTTTCCAAGTCAGACATAACAATCTCTTATTCTTGGCCCATGGAAAAATGCAGCACACACATCTAGGACTCCTAACCTTTACTCATCCATAAGAAGCTACTTTCTGTTTATTATATCCTCTCTATATCATCTGGTATTCCCTAGATAATATTTTTATAGTACTCCAAGTCATTAAGTTAAACCTCAAGGGTTCATCTTCTAGACCAGCTTTATACCTATATATCTACTATTTTTACTTAACTTTTTAATTTTATTAAAAATTAGGGACAATGACACTTTCATTTATGCAAAATATTGCTCATTGGTTCACTTTTCACCTGGCAACTTTATGCAAATTTTCAAAATGTAAAATTCAGATTACTCTCCCATGCCATAGATTTGTTTAGTCCTATTTTTCTCACATACTCTGTAGAGAGGCTGAGAGCAGTTTTTATTGTGCTTGCCATAGCCTTTGCTGCCATTTAAGCATTATTAATAGTGAACATAGCACTTGAAAGAGGTCAGATTCAGTACTCACAAATGTTTTGATTGCATTTCCTTTTCATATGGATCTCTACCTGCCAACCACACTTGTTAAGCATGAGGGGTATAAAGAGGAAAATAGCCCGGACCTTTCCTCAAAGGGAGCTTAGTTTTATTAGGGAGGGACAATATGTAAACAAGATATTTTAAAGGCAGTCATTAAACACGTCATTGTATTATAATTAACTATACTATGTCTCCCAAGATATTATAAGGTCCTGAGCAAATGGCTCTGCCTATTCATTTGGCAACTGAGAGTGGTTAATACAGCCTCTGACCAAAGGTAGGTATTTAGTAATTGTTGAAGATCCTATTCTACTCTTAATTAAACTTAATTTATTAATATTTTAAAATATAAAACAGCTCTTTAAATATGTTTAACTACCTTAGAAGAGTGTTTTTCTATCCTTGTGGTCCTGTGACCATACTCTTCCTAGGAATAACCAGCATACAGAGTACACAGCCGCTATTTTGTCAGCATTCCTAGTCTGTGTCTTACTGCCTTCAGTACTCTGACCCAGTCCATTTATGGACTTTGATTTCTTTCTTTTTTAAAAATTTTTATTTATTAAATTTATTGGGGTGTCATTGGATAATAAAATTATACAAGTTTCAAGTGTAAAATTCTATGATACATCATCTGTATGTTGCATTGTATGCCCACCAACCAAAGTCAAATCTCCTTCCAACACCATATATTTGCCCGCCTTACCCTTTACTACCTCCTCCACCCCCTATCCCTCTGGTAACCATCATGCTGTTGTCTGTGTCTATGGGTTTTTGTTTGTTTATTTTTCTTGTTTGATTATTTGTTGCTTTTAGTTTTATGTCTCACATGTGAATGAAATCATATGGTTCCTAAGTTTTTCTGACTTATTTCGCTTAGCACGATATTCTCAAGATATATCCATGTTGTCACAAATGGCAATATTTCATATTTTCTTTTTCTAAAAGTTTTATTTATTTACTTTTAGAGAGGAGGGAAGAGATGGGGAAAGAGAAGGAGAAAAACATCAATATGTATGCCTCTCACATACCCCCAAGTGGTGGCCTGGCCCACAATTCAGCCTGCAACCTGGGCTCATGCCCTGACTGGGAATAGAACTAGTGACCCTTTGGCTGGCACTCAATCCACTGAGCCACACCAGTCAAGGCTTATCTTTTCTTATGACTGAATAGTATTTCATTCTATATATGTACCACATCTTCTTTATTCAATCTTCTACTGAAGGACACTTTGTTTGTCTCCATGTCTTGGCCACCATGAATAATGCTGCAGTGGACATGGGGGTGCATATATCTTCATAAATAAATGTTTTCAATTCTTTTGGTAGATACCCAGAAAAGGGGTTGCTGGGTCACTTGCTGGGTCTATTCTTAATTTGAGGGGCACGTCCACACTGTTTCATGGTGGCTGTACCAGTCTACATTCCCACCAGCAGTGAATGGGGGTTCCTTTTTCTCCACAACCTCTCTGACACTTGTTATTACCTGTCTTGTTGGTAATAGCCATTCTAACAGTTGTGAGGTGGTATCTCATTGCAGTTTTTATTTAATTTCCCTAATAGCTAGTGTAGTTGAGCATGCATTAATAATATAGCTACTGGCCATTTGTAGGTCTTCCTGGGAGAAGTGTCTGTTCAGGCCCTCTTCCCATTTTTTAATTGGATAATTTGTTTGGTTTTGAGTTCCACGAATATTTTATATATTTTGGTACAAAAATCTACATCATTCTTAATTACTAACAATGAAATTTCAGTAAAAGAAACAGAAAAAAACAATTCCTTTTTGTAATTGCAGCATCAAGAATAAAATACTTATAAATCAACTTAACAAAGGATGTGAAGGACTTGTATAGTGAAAACTACAAAGCATTTTTAAGAGAGACTGAAAAAGACACAATGAGATGTAAAGATCTACCAAGTTCATGGATTGGAAGAGTCAACATAGTTAAAATGCTTATATTACCCAAAGCAATATGAAGATTTAATGCAACCCCCATAAAAAAACCAATAACTTTTTTTCTGAAGAAATAGAACAAGAAACCATGAGATTTGTTTGAAACCACAAAAGACCCTTAATAGCCAAAGAAAATCTATGATAAAAATAAAGCTGGAAGTATCCCAATCCCAGACTTCAAAATGCAGGTATTTTCATGTCTGAAATCCTTCCCAAATCTTCTAATTTTATGACAGCTCCAATGAAGGGGAACACAACTGCCTCCTTGCTCCTGTTCTCCCCCTGCTATCTAATCTATTCAGAGCTACCAAAGAGCCCTGTATCTCCAATAACTAAATAATTCCTGGCATATAGCAAGTCAATAAAAGAATAAATTATAAGGCATGTTTCTATTTTTACACAGTTCTAATTGTTATTTAAGGTTATAAAGTTAAAGAATAAGAATATACATTAAACAATATTCAACTAGCTTTGTTAGAAAAGTAAAATCTGCCCATGATAAAAATTAAAATGTTACAGAAAGGCATCAAATGACTGCCAGAGGGGCCTTTCCTCACTCTTGCCCTAGATAAAGAAATATTTTCCTTATGAGCAAATTCTGATTCTGTTTTCACCTCTACTCACTCTGCTTCTGAAAAAACATTATGCAGGTAAACTTTGTAATGGTAAATTATCATACTGGTAAATCTAACAAGAGTGAAAAGACATGTTTGACTCACTTCTACTCTCCTTATTCTGCTTTGGCTCTTTTCATCTATAGGGAACAGTCTATGCACTGGTTCTCAATGGCAGTTGCTCCTACAGGTGATAAGAAATTGGGATGAGGAAGGTATTCACTTATTGAAAAATCAGCTCTTTCTCAGATTTACTTAAGAGATCTATTTGAGTCTTACACTTTGCAACTTACTCCATAGTGACCTAGATTTGTATGAAAGTGAGTTGTTTTCTCCTTCATTATTATTTTGTTTCTCAAATTGATAGTAGCTTTGGTAGAGTAGAAGAAATCTACTATTTATTAAAAATCACTTTCAAGACTCACAACAATGACAATAACCCACCCAATACTGAACGGTGGTTCTATTTCTAAGTTAACATGTACTTGTGTTACTGTCCAGAGAAAAAAAACACATATATAAATGTATATACTACATACATTTATATTTATATAATTTTTTATACAAGTAGGTTTAGTAGTGTCACATTTCCATTCTGTTCATTATTATGATTTGACACTGAATATTATATCTTGGAGAGTCACACACAGTATGTCATTGTTGTACAATGGGCTCTAATTAACTGACACATTGGATAAAATCACCCACTCCATTGTTTTTATAAAATATTATGAGTAGTCACAATCTAAATCATAATCTGATATATTTTACCACACCAATGCCTAATCTGGTTTTGTAAATTTATCCATCCCAGCAATTTGGAGCAGGTCATGCCACAAAACTCTCCCTAAACTGCTCCTGTTTTTATTATTTTTTATATTATTCCATGTAGCAGTTTATGTCCTCCAATTATTTGTTCCAAATACCTCCTTTAATCTCTTAAACATTTTCTGAAGCTGTAGAAATATTATTACTATAAAGTTCTCACATAAAACTATTTTAATCCCACTCTCACAGCATCAGAATAAAGGAAGTTCTCCTTAAGAATAAGATCTAGCTTCTATGCACCTCTTCTGTGGTATTTCTTATCACAGAAAGAAGAGCATAATAAGTACTCATTTTCTTCAGAAAGAACATCCAAGTTGCTTAACACAGTGTTTCTCTACCTTCTCTGAACTTTTAAGACAACTATTAAGATAGACAATATTAAAATTGCTATAAGCATTAATGAACCTAATATAATTGTCCTTTATTAATCAAAAGATCTATATACAATTGAAAAAATGTGCATTAATCTGGAAGGCATATACAGCCTACACATCTCTACCATCCAATGTTTTATATACATGGTGCTATTATTTCAGATCCATGTTATTCTTAAGCGAGTCTGTTATCTAGAATTGGGACTAAGAGTTTAATAACGTCAATCTTTAGTCTGCATAAATTTTCAGTAATGAGATTCAGTGAGGGATTTCAAAACTATTTTCAGAAAGGGTATGTACAAATAAGCAATAATATAACAACAGACATATTTAGTGTCATATTATAATTCTACTTAATCCTCACTCCCATCCTTAAGTGTTTTATATTAATACATATTCTATGAGATAAGTGTTATTAGTTCTCTTTTACTAAAGAAGGAAAGAAATCTAGAGATATTATTGATGCATTAGCAAGTGGCAAAATTAAGATTTTTTCACCAAGGTTCATCTAGATCTTAAAATCCATACTATTTGGATGAGAAAAGAGAAAGATGAGCTGCATGTTAAAAGGTGCTTTACAATGTGTAAGGACATGTTCCAAGAGCTTCAGATCTTTTAAAAAAAAGATAAAGTTTAGAGTTCTGTAATTTATGTAAACTTCCATTTGTTTGGGACCCAGCAAAGCACTTTATACAACTAAACATTTAATAGAGGTTTGAGGCTTCTTCTATATATGCCTGAATCTTTCTTTAGCAGTAAAATTTTAACTGTTATCAGCAGTTTTCCAAAAGGAGATTATCTATTAATAAATGAAAAAATACATTTTTGGAATAATGTGTGAAGAACTTCAAATAAAATCCTGCATGTGGGAACAATCCTTTTAGTCAAAGAATTTAAAACTTTTTAGGAGGATAAGCTATACCTTTGGAAAGTTTTCTGCTTTACACCTGAGGCAGAATAGAAGCTCAGAAGATGCTGTGGCCATGAGTCTTTCTCAGAAGAGACAGGCTTTGAATTGAACCGGAGGAGAAAGAACATAAGCAAAGGCATGAGGTAAGATTGGGGGAAGTCATACATGTTGGCTGATGTTTGACTAGAGCAGAAAAAACATGCTTTTTGAGAGTAACAGAAGAAAGGTATGAAGAAGTTGGTGTACATTTTTAACTCAGTTAGGGTTCTCTCTATTGCCCACCAGACATCTTCAGTTTCTTCCTTCTCAATTATCCTTGGTCTATGACCAAATATTTTAAAATATTTTTTTTATCAGGATATACTAAAAATACTAAAAAGTTAGCTAAGCTGTAAAAAGTTTGTAACCCATTCTAAAGCTAACCACAAATGACTTTCAGATTTTTTACTATACTGCATTAGTCATTAATTCTCTCCCCTTTGTTACGTAAATTTTGGAGATCTGCTGGCATAATAAAAATGAAAAGGTTTCCAAAGAGGAAAAAACAATTAGCTTCTTCCCCACAGCACCACTATATTTTTATATCAGTATTGAGCAACCTCTTTTTATTTTTTAGTTTATCATTTTGTGAACTATTTGCTTGTTTCCCATGTTGCAATAATTGGACACAATGGTCTGTTTCAGTTCAGGAGAGACTGAGGTAATCACGGCTTTCTGAAAGCTGACTGAGAGGTATCATTGTGCCCAGCAGATCTCAAAAGGGGCAGAAGAGAGCTCAGGAGCCACAGAGGTACAACTTCTGCCAATGGGGGCCATGTGGGTGTACACTGGGTGGTGTGTATGGGAGTAGGAATAGATTTCACTTATAAAAACAAAACAACTACTGCAAAGCTGTGTTCCTTTGTGGAAGTTTTGCTTCAGATTTTTGCTTATCTGAGCATGAGAAACCAGGCCAGGTTTACCAGGGAATAGTTCACAATACTGGCATTATGTATCTACCTGATCTTACAAATTTCGGAAGTCCAGATGGGCACTCTTAATCACCGGTGTGTATAATCAGCGGGATATATGGCCCCATGCCTCATGTTCCTTTATTCTATGACATTTATTGACTCAGGCCTTTGAAATGTCCTCCGTCTTCAGCCCAGAAATCAAAGACTCCTCTTGGTGTCAATGTCAAAGTACATATTTAAATTAGAGAATTGTGAACTTCTGCCCTTTCTTGCTTCTTTTTCCAGCATATAAAATTTAAAAGTGTCACTCTATGAGGCATTCAACATTGTTGTCATCAAAGTAAATGTTGTATAATTCCTTTTCAGGATTTCTCATTGAACTGACATTTCCTTCTTTTCCTTCTTTCAGAAGTGAAAAAAGAGCGTGGCATGGAGACTCAGATAATACATGGTTCACATTGAAATATACATCTATTGATCTATCCTATCAAAAGCTGGGAGTCTCTATACAGAAACAGACAATTGCTAGCTTATATGACAACAGACCTCCAACCCACAAGCTCTGCAGCAATCAGTCCGGAAAGCCGAACACCACATCTACAGCCACCACCCAGAACAGTTAAGACTTGGTCAGTAACTGCCAGCTTTCTTCATCTTTGTTCCTCCTTCCGACTCAGAACCAACCAGAGAAAATCAAATATGTTTCCCTAATTAATTATGTAGGATGCCCCACTCCTAGTTAGCCTGCCACCAGCTTCTGCTTACAACAAGCTCCAGTTCGGGCATACTTGAAAATTTCTTTAACATCCTTTCTTTATTTCCCTTGGGTATATACCTAAAAGTGGGACTACTGGACCAGATAGCAGTTCTATTTTTAATTTTTGAGGATTTTCCATACTGTTTTCCACAATGGCTGTGCCAGTTTACATTTCTTTCAACAGCGTACAAAAATTTCTTCTCTGCGTTCCTCCCAGCATCTGTTACCTATTAGCATTTTAAAGAACAGCCATTCTAATGGGTATAAAATGATATCTTATTGTGATTCTGACTTACATTTCCCTAATGGTTAGTGATGTTGACTATCTCTCCATGTATTTATTGACCATTTGTGTGGCTTCTTTGGATAAATGTCTATACAGATCATTTGCAGACTTTTTAATTGGGATTGTTTGGGGTTTTTTGTGACACATTTTATATACAGCAGCAAAGTAATGATCTCTTGTAAACTCATTTTCAATGTAAAATAAAAAGGTCTTATGAACATAAGAAAGATGAGAAAAGGAAATGTGAAAATAATAACTAAGCAAATTTAGTCCCAGGGCCTAGTATTTAGAGGACAGGGTATTCAAAGCTATGAATTGAATAAATGAGCAATTAAAACAATAGTATTCCCTAAATAAAAAAATATTTTGAATTCATTTAAAATGCGTGTTATGGAAATTTCTATAAAGTGCTCTTAGCCTTTCCATGATGAATTGTAACATTGTCTCTCCTTTTGTTATGTCTCCCTAGAAGCCTAAAGTTCTTCCAAGGATGTTATGTTAATAACATTGCTGAGGAGGTAGACAAAACAAACAAGGAAATAACAGAGACAGAGGTCATTTTAAAATAAATAGAAAAATGATTTCATTCTGAACACTCAAATATTAGATAAATTCCTAAAGGAAGAAGAAGGGTAATGGGGTAGGAGGGAAGGGATATATATGTATGTACTTTATCTTAAAAAGACAAGAGAGTACACATATTGAAATTCTATTTCCCAAAAATTTATCTTGATTCATGTGCTATATATTGCTGTATTATTATGGAATTCTCCAAAATACTAAACTCAAATATAATGACTTGATAGGAAGAGAAGATTACAAAACTGAACTTGGACGCAGGAATCAAATTCAGAAGAGAGAAAAAAAAAAAAAAAAAGGAGCTCATTGGTAATAACCAGAAAGCTGTTTAAAACTCAGCTTTTTTCAGTCAGGCTAAATGGAACACTTTATTATTAGCTACCTAAAAAGGAAAAAAAAATTAACTTCTATGGTCTCTTTTATATTTCTGTGCACACAATGAAATTTTTAAAAACATTGTTATCATGTGAAGTAGCTATTTTTCTCCTCCTTTTTCTCACCATAGTCTTAAAACACTCACCCTGAAGAAAAAAATAAAGTCAATTTTGTAAGCCAATGTTCTGATGTGCTCAAATGCATCTAAAAAGTGTAATTTTTCGGGCTTGTTGCCCAGGACTGAGGGACCTGGAGTGAAAGACTGAGGTTGTATTGCCCTGATTTTCAGGGCTTTGGGTGTGCATGATGACCTGAGTAGGTCAATGGGACACTGTGCGAACCACGGAGAAGACCCGTTCATTATGTGAAGCCCATTACCGATAACTTCAGTGTCCATTGTAAGCATAGCCTACGTTAGGTGCACTGTCTTTGCCAAATGATCTACCCAGACTTGGGAGGTACTATCAGTTTTGATGAGAGACCAATTAGATAATAGAAAATCTAGATTAGCGCACATGTTTTAGACTTTCACAAAAATAATGCCTTCCTGAGAAAGTTTCTTCACTTTTCTCTGATAAAAGAGAATAATACTACAAAGTTATTTTGACTTAATGGATTGTAAAACTATTAAGATCCTTGGGGATCTAAAATTTCTTATTATTGGGAAAAAAAGGAAAGAGAAATCCACAAGCTCAAAACACTTCAAATGATTTTATAGGTAGGAAAAAAAGAAGTATGGTCTCAATATTATCCATAATGAAATGTATAAGTTGATATGAAGTAATTCAGGAAGGGATGATAGTAGATTATTGAAACATTTAATTCAAGATCTATAATAGAAATAATGAATAAAGAACATTTAGTTTACTGCTAAATACTTTAGGCAGAGAGCACAACATGTATAAAAACATTATAGAGAATAAGTCTATGGTATGAAAAGTCATGAATTACTTGACCTAGAGCATGTGTTATAAGAAGAGCTCCCAGTAAGAATAAAAACAGGATTTTTTTCTCAACAGGGCCTTATGATGTCATGAAAATATTAATGGATTTAGTCCTAGACAAAGGAGACCAAAGGAGACCGCAGCGACTGCAACAACTACCGGGGCATCTCTCTCCTCAGCGTCGTCGGCAAAGTATTCGCCCGGGTCGCTCTTGCCCGCCTGCAGACCCTTGCTTCCCGCGTCTACCCAGAGTCCCAGTGTGGCTTCAGAGCTGGCCGATCAACAGTGGACATGATCTTCTCCCTACGCCAGCTGCAGGAGAAGTGTCACGAGCAGCATAAACCACTCTACCTCGCCTTTATTGACCTTACGAAGGCGTTTGATCTGGTCAGTCGAAGCGGTCTCTTCAGCTTGCTACGAAGATTGGCTGTCCACCACATCTGCTTGCTGTGGTCATGTCCTTTCACGACAACATGCACAGCACGGTGTCCTACAACGGCGCAACCTCTGAGGCCTTCCCAGTCAGCAGCGGAGTAAAGCAGGGCTGCGTCCTCGCACCTACGCTGTTCGGAATCTTCTTCTCCATGCTCCTCCAATACGCCTTTAAGGACTGCAGTGAGGGTGTCTTCATTCACACCAGATCTGATGGCAAGCTCTACAACCTGGCCGGTCTACGAGCCAAGAACAAAGTCAAAGAGGTGCTCATCCATGAGATGCTCTTCGCCGACGACGCAGCTTTGACATCACACTCTGAAGAGGGACTCCAGCAGCTAGTCACTTGCCTTTCCCACGCATGCAAGGAGTTCGGACTAGCCATCAGCCTGACGAAGACGAATGTTATGGCTCAAGGCACGGGGACTCCCCCATGCATCACCATCGACGGATACACCCTGGAGGTTGTCAACGATTTCACTTACCTCGGGTCCACCATCTCGAGCTCTCTGTCAGTCGACTTGGAGGTCAACCGGAGAATCGCCAGGGCAGCCACAGTTATGGCCAAACTGAACCGGCGAGCGTGGAACAATTCCAGCCTCACTGAGAAAACCAGACTGCGCATCTACCAAGCCTGCGTGCTCAGCACTCTCCTCTATGGCAGCGAGACGTGGACCACCTACGCAAGGCACGAAAGGAAACTCAACAGCTTCCACATGAGGTGCCTGCGACGCGTCCTGCATGTCGCCTGGCAGGATAAGGTTCCCAACACCGAGGTGCTGAAGCGAGCCAACATGAGCAGTTTGCATGCAGTTCTTAGTGAGAGACGCCTCAGGTGGCTCGGCCATGTCAAAAGAATGGATGCAGGCCGTATCCCCAAAGACCTCCTCTACGGCGAGCTAGCAGAAGGCCAGAGGATGACAGGGCGCCCAAAACTGCGGTTCAAAGACATCTGCAAAAAGAACATGACACAATGCTCCATCAATCTCAACACATGGGAAGTTCAAGCAGACAACCGCCTAGCCTGGAGGCTCGCGGTCAGGCAAGGTACGTCATGCGCAGAGGCTGCGCGCAACGAGGAGGCAGTCCAGAAAAGATCGAGGCGGAAGCAGCGTCAACAGCAGCAACAACAGCCATCTGCCTTCACCTGTAACAAGTGCGGCCTCAGGGATTGTCACTCCCGAGTCGGACTGCACAGCCATTCTCGGCGGTGCAGATAGACTCTCAGGAAGCTACGCCATCGTCTCTCGAGACGGACGGCTGCCGATGATGAGTCCTAGACAAAAAAAAAACACACAAAGTTTTTAAAGGTTTTTAAAGAGAGAGGCTCTATGACTGGTAAAAGTTTTAGAAAAATCATTCAAGTGGTAGAATAGATGAAAAGGAAATGAGATTGTCCTGGAGTGTGGCTCAGTTTGTTGGAACATTATGCCATAAACCATAAGATTGAGGTTCGATTCTTGGTCAGGGCACAAGGGAGGTTGTGGGTTTGACCCCTGGTTTGGGTCAGTAAGAGAACCAACCAATGTTTCTCTCTCACATGTTTCCCCCCTTTTCTCTCCCTCCCTTCCCCTCTCTCTAAAATCAATATTCATGTCATCAAGTGAGGATAAAAGAGAAATAAAGAGAAACAAAAGAAGAAAGGAAGAAAGGAAGGAAGGAAGGAAGGAAGAAAGAAAGAAAGAAAGAAAGAAAGAAAGAAAGAAAGAAAGAAAGAAAGAAAGAAAGAAAGAAAAAAAGAAAGAAAGAAAAGAAAGAATGAAAAGAAAGAATGAAAAGAAAGAATGAAAATAAGGAAGGAAAGAAGGAAGTGAGACTGTAAATGGGAGATTAGTTGAGAGATTTTGCAATTAATGTAAGTGTGGAATTATAAGACCTTGAATTAAAGGAACAGTAGAAAGATAAAGGAAAGGTGATAGGAGAAACAATAACATCTAATCCACAGGACTTGCTGATTCATGGGTTGTAAAAGGTAAAAAGAAAGTGAAAAAACTAGAATGACTCAACTTCCAGCTTGAACTAGGTAGATAGTCAACATGGGAAAGATGTAGAGTTACATTATGAACACAAGAGATGCACAGTGTCTGTGCATATAGAGAAGTGTGGTAGATAGTCAGATATGTGAACTAAGGGGGAAACAAACCCGGGCTGGAGATTTAGAGTTGACAATTGTTACCATATTTGTACTTGAGAAAAGCAGTGGAAATGAATGAAATTATTCAGTAGGAAGGTGTAAACTGAAAAGGAGCCATGTCCATAGAGGAAGAGGAGGTAATGAAAGAAATGGGACACAATAAAAAACTAGGAGAAAGTAATGTACCAAAGGCTGCCCATGGTCAAATAACATAAACTTTAAAAATTTCCATTGATTTCAAGAAGCAGAAGTTGGCAAGAGCAGTTTCACCAGATTGTAGAAGGCTGAAGTGAGGACATTAACATAGTGAGGGTAAGCTTCTCGACCAAAAACGAAATACGGTGCAGTATGAGGTCAGGACGCTGAGTGCATGGGCGATGCAGGCAGCTTCCCTATGCCGGGGCACAGCTCTCTAGCCTGCGTTTGGATCTACTTTAACTGGCTCTGTGACTTTGAACGAGTTGTACAACAATGCTGTGCCTCAGCCATTTGGAAGTAAGACAAGATTTAGGTGGAACTAGATAGAAGTCCACAGGTGTGTCTAAACATACAAACAATTTAATTCAAGTTGTAACAAATCTCCATTCAATAAAATAGTCATGGCACACTTCCTGACTTCTTGGAGGACATTATCTTTATTACAGCGTTCACTGTTTATTGGTATTCATCAGTATAGTCTAAGGTCCTCACTAATCACATCAATCTCCTCCTCAGCAAACTTGAGCTTTGTGACTATTCTCTGACTCTTTGCTTTCAGATATTTTCCCATTCTCCAGTCAATTATACTAGTCAATTTCATTTAGCTACTTTACTTACATGATATTGTAGCACATGCGTGCAATTAAAAGCCAGGATTTCTGTGATCCAGTGCTGGTTCAGGTCAGCTGCGGTCAGGCCCTTAGACAAAGAGGAATCTCAATGAGCATCCTTTCTCTCTTCATTAAATTATGGATAACAATAACTTACCTCACAAGATTTTGAGATTTAAATGAAATTATGCAATGAGAGCATCTTTGTACAATTTTTTTTTTTTTTTTTTTTTTTTTTTTAGGAATAAGCTTTTATTCTTTCATTTTATTTTCCCAGGGAAAAGAGGAGAAGGAAAAAGTTAGCATGTGTTTTACAAAATCTTTGTACAATTAATATGAACTTTCTTTGCTTTATTTCTCAGCTTCCACTTGAAAATAGTCTATTAATTATTACCCAAGATCTCACCCTAATATAAGTGCAAATTCATAGGTGTTTGAGCCACTGAAATGCCAGTTTTATCCCACAGACTATCCTTAAGAAGCACTACAAAATTGTACTATATTTGCAAAGTCATACCAGTTCCATATTTTCTAACTAAAAATTTGGTCTTGTCTGTCTCTTAGACTAGATCAAATTTGGGGGTGCTTATTCACTATAACAAAGATTACAGTAGAGTAATGGATAACACCAGAGTGCTGACTTAATTTTCAATGAGAAAAATAATTGTCAAGGGGAACAGACATTCATTTCTCTGACCATCATATTCTTTCTGTTTAGGAAGCTGCATGGGAAGTCAAATTATAATCAAAAGATTGCTTAGTGATCCTGGAATCAGAGCAGAGGTTGCAGGTACTTTGATTGCAGTGCTTAATGGCCTTCAGTTTTGACAGGAGGATGGTCTCATTTTCACAAATTCACCTGCCTCCTAAACAGGACAAGTCTGTTCCTGTATCAAGTAGTGACAGTACTGCCATGTAGAACAATTTTAGCAAGTACAATTTGCATGATGGAAACTCTTTCTCCAAAATGGTATTTTAACCTGCACTGCCAATTTATTGTTCCTTGACACTTCCCTTTTGTTTTTTTTAACATTTCCACTGATGGCTAGCTCCCTTTATGATAGATAGGCTCATCATTTTTCAGGTTTGGCGTAGCATTGTCTTTGTTTATTTCTTAACTTTGTCATGTTGCTGTCAGAAAAGCAACCTTCTAAAATGCTTCCAAATTATTTTTACAAAAGAATATTTTATTTAATATGGCATTTGATTACATTTAAAAGTTTTTGATAAGATATAAAATGGGGCCTCCAAAAGAAACAGTGCCCAAGCTGTGACAGTATAAAACATCCTTGTACTCAACAATCTCAACTTCCCTTAGTCAAATACACTTAGACTGATTGCCAAGAGGAAGGCAGAAAGTGCCTTTAGTCTTAAGGAGAATCAGGGATAGCTGCTAGATACCCTCTCTGGTTTTATAGTCAACTAAAAATGAGAAACCCTGTACTCCCTTCCCTGTCTCCTCATAGTCTGGTCATGCATGTTAATAACTTTGAGAATCCTTGCAGTAAATAAATCTGCTTGCCATTGTTTAATAGAGAATTTTTCCAGACTCTTATGATTATGGGTTTTTTTTGTATAAGGTCTGCTATCCTCCTTTACCGTGCACTTGAAAACTGGGAACTATTTTCCATTCATTTCTATAGTGCATATAATATTCATTAAACTAGAAAAAATAATGTTGAGAGGCAAATCATATCTGTTGTTAACATATGTTTTAAGCCTTAACTTAAAAGAAGAGGAGTGGGACATCCTCCATCTCCACCCCTCACACACCCTACATGGTTTATCCTGCATTTGTCACTTGCAGTTCTGTTGGCTCTGCTTAATCTCAGATGAGGTGGGTATTCTGTGGAGCCTCTGGCAGAGCTGCATACAATACTAGATACTAAAAGCTTAAGGTTGCATCTCTTATCACTTCACACCCTGGGGAATCTATCCACCCTGGGGAATCCACCTGATGGTGTTCATTCTCTTTCTACTATGGAACTCCTGTGGTTGACACTAAATAACCAAAACCAAAAACAGGTTAATTTCTTCTTCTTCTTCTCTTTCTCCTTCTCTTTCTCTTTTTTCTTCCTCTTCTTCTTCCTCTTCTTCTTCTTCTTCTTCTTTCTTCTCCTTCTTCTCTCTCTCTCTTTCTCTCTCTCCACCCCTCCCACCATACTCACAAACACTAAAAAAAGATAACAGATTTGTTTTTTATTTAAATTGGATTGAAAAGTAGTGTGACATAAAAACTTTAATATATTCCTGTTATGCATGTTCACAGATTTTTCTGTTTGAAGAGTCTGATCTCCTTAGGAATTGTGTGTCACTTTAAATAAAAATAGCCCCGGTATATTCTGACAGGTTTTTTTCTACATGAATGCATCCACTCAAATGTTTCATTAATTTGCTTACCATGACACATTCTATAACTTTCAGGTTTCCAGTTCAACAATCCCAAGTATGTCATGGTATTTATTTGCCTAAATAATCAGCCTAGATATTTAATATTTTTTCCTGAAAATGTAATGCAATTCCCGTTTCCTGTAGTGCAGGCTAGAAAAAAGATTTTCTTTTTCTTTTCAGTGCTTTCCTTTCCAGAATGGGGAAGATCAATAAGAAAGAACACAGCTATTACCTTAGAGATGTATTGCTTCTGAATGGACAGAAAAACTTTAAAATGAAAGGACCTCCAGGGAAGAAACCAAGGATCTCTCAGGGCTTAAATGAATCTCAATGCTATTCCCCTGTATAATAGCATCCCTTACTATCATGTAAATGTGGAAGGCTTTCAACTTTCCCTTTCCTTTAATCAGCACAAGAATCTATTTCATTGCAGTGTAGTAATAACTGAAGCTATTTTTTACTGGGTGCAGTGGAGCCTTATTGAGGGAATTAGTAAAGTGATGTAATGTGGTCTTTAAGAAGACCTTCTAAAAGATGAATAAAAAATTCTTTGACAATTACAGAGTTCGAAAGCAGAGCTAAGCCTCAAAACATCCCAAGGATATCCTATGCAAATTGAGATGATTGCTGAGTTCCATATTTTTTTCAGACAGGGAGCTATCATAGCTGAACAGGTCACTCAGCACTTAATAGTTTACAAGAGAGTTAGTTCCCATATCAGATAATGGTAAGAAGAGATTAGAGATTCATGTGCATGGAACCCACCCCACGTTGGGCTACATGTCTCTCTGATGTGCCTGTAATATTCATTATTGAGCTTAACATTGATCCTACCACACTTCTTTATAATGTTTGTTTTGTATTCATCTTTCTGAGTAGACTGTGAGTTCACTGAGAGTACAAACTATACAACAGACATCTTTGCACCCTTATGTCAAACAAAATGTCCAGCACTCAATAAGTGTTCCCTCAATTAATCAACTAGGAAGTTTTACTGTGATTATCACCATCACCAGCAATACTGAAGCAAAACAGTGAAGCAAAACTTCCCTTTTCATTTCTCTTCCACGACATCTTCTGGCGGTTCATTCAAATCTGATTTAAGGTCGTAGAGTTAGGGGAGAATTTGATGGAATAAATATTTTTGAGACTGTAGCAATATATGTGTTATTCTACCTAATCCTTCCACAATGTTTTATTTAAACAATGAAAGGTTTATTTCGTAGATGATGAAACAAGTTCAGAGATTAAGTGGGTAACACTAGCAGAGCTGGGATTTGAGTCAAATGTGTTTAATTCTAAAGGCTGTGTTTCCCCCAATATACTGTGTGTATCCTTTAGAAATAACTTCTCTTATTTTATATATAAGAGAATTGAGGATTAGA
Source organism: Furipterus horrens (assembly GCF_987537825.1). Classification (NCBI taxonomy): domain Eukaryota; kingdom Metazoa; phylum Chordata; class Mammalia; order Chiroptera; family Furipteridae; genus Furipterus; species Furipterus horrens. The sequence continues at coordinate 41,441,020 of NW_028327174.1, read as the reverse complement.
GATACCTATGAACAGACTAGAGCCAGATGTTTGATTAATGTTGTCATTACTAAATTTCTGATTTCCAGACTAACAACCCAATGGGATTTGTACTGGAAATCACATAAGAATGATGTTTCCCACTGACCCTGTATACAGTGTCTCACATGCTATTATGGTGCCTACAACAGGGTGCAAGAACTGAAATTGTAAGACTTTGATCTGGTCTTTTTTTGTGGTAGGTGAAGTGAGGATGGTGATAGTGCTGATGCGATTGGTAGTGGGGAGAAGAGTGGAGGGGACATAGTCATTCCTTTTTGTTCCTCTCAGTGTAGTGCTTTCTCTACCAGGTTTTAAGATTTTCCCTAATCTTCACCTTGGATTACAGAGTTCCAGACAGGACTTTGATATTGGCAGTCATTTCCAAAATGGAGAGCTTGAAATGTTTGTCTCTTTGTGAGTTTGTATATATGTTCCACAGGGGTCCAGATAAAGAAAATTCTGAAAATAAAAAAGAGGTTATGTGGGAAAGGGAGTGATATTGCATTAGGAAGAAAAGATCACAACCTTGGGAACCAATAGTCTAAGTTACAACGTTCTATAATGAAATAAATAAGTCAAGATTTATAGTTAAATTCATCTAACTAATCATGCATAGTTTTGTGCTTTGTAGTTTTTCATTAAACAAAAATCAACAGATAAAGATGAGTTTAGTTAAGTCTATTATTTGAAAAGCTAATGACTTTGATTTTCACTATTCAAAAGGGTACCCTTAATCAGCAGAGAAAATTTGTTCTGTTCCTGTAGATAGTAGGTAAAACATTTATTGCATTTCCTCTATCATACAAAATAGATGAAATTATTCCTATAAATGAAGAAGTTTGTCACTTCTCTCTGGATCCACTTTTCTAACTGGAGAATGAAATGACAAAGTTAAATGATGCTTGCAGTTCAGTTTTGCTTTAAAAATTTGCTTCTCTAATTACATATCTTAAAAATGTGAAGAGTATAGCAACATAGAGATTAAGATTGTAGCTGTGGAGTCTGACAGTCCCAATTCCCATCCGTTCCTAGCTGAGGGAATTTGAGAAGTTCTTTCTTAGTTTAAAGGTATAAGAAATACAATAACATTTAGGCAAGTGCTCAAACCATGAAACTTACTGTTAACATATATCCTTTAAATTCACCGTCTTTACCATCCAGTCCACCTCCAAATCTTAGCAATTCTATATTCAAAATACATTTCAAATCCATTCTGTATACATTTGCTAGGGCTGCCATAACAAACTACCACAGACTGGTTTACTTAAACAAGAGAAATATATTTTCTCACAGTTCTGGAAGCTGGAAGTTCAAGATCAAGGCATCAATACAGTTAGATTCATTCTGAGACCTCTCTCCTTGGCTTGCCTATGACCATCTTGTCTGTCTGTCTTCAACTGGTCTTTCTTCTATTCCTCTGAATCTTAATTTCCTCCTCTTATAAGGACATCAGTCACACTGAATTAGTGTCAACCCACATGTTAACTTAATTACCCCTTTAAAGGCTCCATTTCCAAATATAGTCACATTCTGAGGTACTGGAGATTAGGATTTCAACATACGAATTTTGATGGTGTGCAATTTACCCCTAACCCACCCACTTCTGTTCATCTCCACTGATACCATTTCAGACTTAAACTGCCATCATCTTTCACCTGTACTACTGTATACATTTTGAGTACATCATCTTATAGCCATTCTAATTTATTCTCCACATAATAGTCAAAGAAACATTTTTAAAAATCAATATCAGATCATGCCAACTACTGTGGCTAGGGTTCCATCAGCACAGAGGAAGTTAAATTATTTTAAAAAGGTCTAAATAAAAGAGCAATTATTATTTTTAAAAACTCTTTAATGCTTATTAAAATGTTTTGATATTTATTCTAAATAATTTAAGATGCAAAAACTATCTTGTATGAGGAATTAGGGGTTGAGAAAAAGGAAGTCATCCAGTTTCAGTGTCAATGAACCGTCATAAACAGCACTTCACTGTGAAAGCAGTTTAATCTCATTCCAAGAAAACTATAGGAAATTATGACCTCATTCATCTTCTCTTTTTTTTTTCTCTATTCTCTTCCTGCTCTTATTCCTAGAGAGTGGAGTCCACATAGCCCTTGCTGCCCTTTCTATCTTTCCAGAGCTCTAAGATGCCACTGCAGAGATGCACTTGGTATAACCATAAACCTATCATCATTTTTGCCTCCAAGATTTCTTCCTCCCCCAACTTTTCCATAGTTTGTTTTTCACTCATTCTTTGCAAGTTGTTAATGACATCTAATTACCAAATACTACCTATCACACATTTATCTTATAGCTTCTCTCACATTACTTTCTTTTCATTCTGCCCATCAATTCTGATGTCAGATAAGTTATAAAAATTCTTAATTTAAAAAAAACTTTCACCGAATGGTGGTTGGAACAATAATTTCTCCCATTTTAGGGGAAAAGAACCAACAAACAAAAGTATTAAGGGTCAATTTGTGGAAAAGCCAAGAAAAATATCAGATTTCTAACTCTTACCATAGCATTTTTCAAATAAGAAATCATGTGGAAAATTGCTATAATTTTGGAAACCTGGGGTAGGATTATGGTCAAAGGAAGAAAATTGTATGTCTTTGATCAACCAAGAAGATGTTTCTGAAGTACACTTTTCAGCAATCTTCTTTTAATAGCCAGAGCTTTTGTCTTTTGGTTCTGTGAGGCAAAGCAGCTTTTGGTAATTGTAGAACCTATGAATGTTGAGTAAGAAAAGCAGTCAGAATAGAATCACTATCTTGGAGGACGTACACCCTTGCAAAGTGATAGCATACTGACTCTGTGCAATGCTATTTTACCTACTGAGCACATCTCTGAGTGTGAAGCTTGCCAGGCACTAAGTTTTGAAGATATAATATCTCAAATGATTCAAACCTTACTGGATTGGAACTTGACTTGGATACAATTATTTTCCTTTTACTAAAATTGAATTTAGACAATTTTTTTCCCTCCACCATGGAAGAGAAAACCTAATGTAGTGAGTGTCTGACATCAGCTATGACTTCAGAAAATGTTTCCTTGCCAGATATTTGACAGTTATTCGTCAGTGCCTGCTCACTGATAGACAGTAAGTGTGAAAGGAGTACTTGCTTACAAGATTCTAGTTGTGGTTACTGTAATAGGACACAAGTCAGGTAAAAATGATAGCACTGATGAGATAAACAACTGGAATTAACATTTCTATTTATGCTTAACTTTTTAGTATGTGAGACGGGGAACGTAAAGATGAAAATGTGAGTGAGTGCCTGATAGCAAAAAAATCAATTTTTAGGCAGTTTTTTAAAGCATTAACAAAATGATAAATTTTTAAATTTTTATATAAGTAAGTCACCTTTAATGAATAAAAATATTACAATAGATGGGTCAAGAATAAAAATAAAATATGAATAAAAAGGTGGAGGAGTCAGAGGAAAACACCCGAGGTTGCCATGCAATAGAGAAATGTCACTGAGTAAGGGGTCAGCGGAACTGAGTATTGGTTTCAGCTTTGCTGCTAAACAGCAGTCACTTCTCTTGGATTCAATTTCTTCCTCTGTTAGGCTGGGGTCATAGCATCTGAGACCTCTTCCAGTTTTCAGCTTCTATGAAGTCATAAGATGAAATAACACAGGTGAAAACATTTTGAAAAATATACAAGTCTTTGTAAGGAACAGGTGCTATTCTGATTGATGAAATGTCTTAGCTAAAGAGGAGACCAGAGGCAGATTTGGACACGCAGGGAGAGTCCGTGGTGTGTGTACGTGCTGCTTCGGGCATAGCCTTGAAGGTGAGGAACTTCACACTCTTCCGTTAAAAGGGGTGGCTCCAGGTATGATGAGCGGGATGCCCGCGACACTTCGCAGCAAAACATACAGGGCGAGGGATGGCATAGGGCCAAACCTCAGATTCCTGTAGTTCCTTCTTGAAAGCAGACAATTTCCATAGAAGAATGTCACCAGAGAACTTCCAGGCACCCTCACAGACTGACTTTCTTCATCTGGCCTTTCTTGTCCTTTCAGCATCAGCAGCCTCTTTGACCAGAACTTCTTTATTCTTTAAGGAAAACAGACAAACATGACACGATCAGTTATTATCTACCAATGTTTTCATACATACAGTTCATTGCCTGAGAATCTGCAGCTGAAGGGCAGTTTATGAAGATTGGGAAAGGGACAGAAATGAACACTTTTGAGACAATTTCCTGTTTTCCTTAATGTTTCCCTGTGCTTTTCTTTTCTCCCCAACGGTTTTGAGAAAGATGCTTTTTATGTATTTACTCATTGCCTAAGTAATAATTCACATAATCAATGATCAAAATGATAGAAAAGCCATCTCTTGAAAAGCTCACGCCTCTCTGTCCAGTTTATCCTCTGCCCTCCATAGACAACCAGGCATTAGTTGCTTCTGTATCTAGTCAGTGTTTCTGTGTGTATATCCAAACAATGATCTGTGTGAATACGCGTGCCGGCTTGTTTCCCCGATTCCTTACCCAACAGTTGCGTACTAAACACACAATCGTACCCTGTGTACCCAGACTTTTCTAGTATAGTCTGCTGCTTAAGCACTTTGTAAAGTTACAGTCACACGGTCCCATTTATAGTAAGCAGAAAAGCCAAGTCTGATTCACTGAAAGGTTATTGCCCTGCTGAGGAGGAAATTAAATCCTATGTCACAATTTTAATTTTAAAATAATTCTGGTGCTGTGGCATAGCCCTGACCCCAAGCAATAATCTCATCTCACTGTCTTGGAACATTCTGTTGACATTTGATGTCCTTAATATCCCAAAGAAGTCATCACATAAAAGCACTTAAACACACACACACACACACACACACACACACACACAAACTTGTTGAATTCGATTAAATTTAAAAAGAAACTCAGCTACTTTGCTTTTGTTTCCCTTTCACTTTAATGCAGCTTAGATCTTAAAACTAAGTAATAAACAGTTGGGGAGAAGAGGGAAGCCATAAAAATGAATGTCTGTTTTTCCATTTATCCATCGATCCATTCACTCAACAAGAATCATTGAGTTTTTTCTGTACTCAAATAATGATTCCAGGTTCTGGGGATATGAAAAACCAAGTGCACACCAGTTTAATGCCTATATTCTTATTCCTGGTGTATTCTATCATGCCCAAACACAGGCACAATCATCGCTTATCCAGATTATTGCTATGCGTGCTATCTCATCTCATTGTTTCTACTCACCCACCCTTCAGCCTCTACTGAAAATAGCGACCAAACTTGTTCTGTTAAAAACATAGTTTAGGTCAAAACCCTCTGACAGTTTCTCACTCCCTTTGAGTAAAAGCCAAAGTCCTTATAATACCACTAGGCCTGCATGATCTAGCTCCCTTACTTCTTAGTGAAACCACCATAATAATAAATTAAAATATAACATAATGTTAGATATCAAAGACTATAAAATTTAGAGTAATAGGTGCCAGCATTTATCTTTCCACTGAGAAATATTAAGTACTTAGTGTGTACAGACCGAAGACTGTTGCTATTTCTTTAGGCTCCAGGTATGAGAACAGTCATGATTAAACACAAACACAGGCTCTGTCTTAAATACCATAGATTTCCTTTCACAGGGGCATTCAAATATTTAAGAGAAATGAGGAGGAGAAATACATACTTTCATTATCTTTGCTGTACTATTGTCCTATCTAGCCATTAGCTAATAAAAAAATAAGACAGAGACCACAGGAAAAAAAAATAATTGAAAATATAGATTTAGACAAGGCTGAATTGAAGATGATTGAGTCACTTATTTGAAATTTGTCAGAGTTCAGAGACTGTCTCAATATTAATAGTCTTTTACAAACCCATGAAATGCTTCCAGCTACACCTTTCTCATCACACCCAAAGGAGGGATAAAAATGGTGCTTGATTTCATTTGTTTCCAAATACTGAACACTGGAGATAATTTTCAGCCAACTGATGAGAAGACTTTGAGATTCTAATTATATCTTCCCATGTAACTTTCGGCAGAAGAGATTGTACTGCTAGAATTTCCAAGTGATATACAAAAAAACAAAAACAAACAAACAAAAACTTCCAACTCCCTGAAGGAAAGTAGTTCATTCATCACACTTTATCCCAAATTCTTAACATAATTGCTATAGTTACACTGTAGGCACTATCAAATGAATTAATTAATAAAATGGAAAAATATAAGCCTCTATTGTATATTTCTTAGTAGAAAGAAAATGAGGAATCAGGACCATCTAGGATATTTTCCTGTGTTTAGAACAGAAATCTCTCTTTGGAATTTCTTCCTGTTACATTTATTTCTGTTTAGATCCAGTGAAGCAATGTGGATAATAGAAAGAGCAAGATAACCTGAGCTCAGGTCATGGCATCCTGCACAGAGGCTGAGTGAGTGACATTACATATTTAGGCTACTACTACTTGCTTCACAGAAACCTAGTGAGGATTAAAGATAATAATATGTATATAGAACTCAGGACTTTTGCATTTACTACTTTCTTTTATTAGAATATTCTCCTTGCACTTCCCTTAGCTGTTTCAGTCTTCTTCTTCTTCTTCTTCTTTTTTTTTTTTTTTAGCTTTTCTTTATTTATGTTTAAAGAGAGGGAGAAACAGAGGGAGAGAAATATCAATGTGAGAAACATTCATTTTTTGCCTCTTGCATGTCTCCAACTGGGGACCTGGCCCACAACCCAGGCTTGTGCCCTGACTGGGAATTGAACTGGTGACCTTTTGCTTTGTGGGACAACACCCAACCCACTGAGCCACACTAGTCAGGGCTGTTCCTTCCTAATATTCAGGATTCAACACAAATGTTTACTTCTCAGAAATACCCTTATCTATTTCAAGAGTTTCCTTTCTTAGCCTTCCTTGGCCCTATAACATCATCCTTTTAAAATTTTCTTCAGAGCACTTACTATTATCTGAAATTATCTTATTTCCTTGGTTATGATCTGCCTCTTCTAGTTGAATGTAACCTTCTTAAAACCAGGGACCTTAACTAACTAGTTCACTGGTCTGTCCTCTGCCCTGAAAAGCAAATGCATTGAATGAATGAATGACAGTAGCCTATATAATTCATGAAATGTTAAGTTTTCTCCCTCTTCCTGAGCACAGGACCCATATTTAACATGGTTAAGAGCACATAGCATGTGATCAATAAATAATCTGGGAATATACAGGAAAATTTCCTGTACTATAAGAACCTTTAGATTCATTCCTAGAAACATGTTCTTTGGTATTTTGTATTAATTTTGATTTATACAAACCTATATGTGTGGCTATTTTAGTTTGCACACACAAAATGATGTTCTCTTCTGAATGTGAACACAACTGGCATTCACAATACCATCTCTATATAAAGTTGGATAATAATGTCTTGGGAGGTTATAGACAAGTAAGATCTTCAGTCAAAAAATTCACCTCAGGATATCAGTTTTCTTTTTTATCTTTGTTTATGGTGTTTTAAGAGAAATGGCTAGTTTCTAAAGGGCTTTTCTTTTCCCTTTTGCTAAGGGCAGTGGTGAAGAAAAAAAAAAAAGAATTGCTCCTGGATTTGATGAAATAGCCCAGGAGATGAGCTAGACAGAGTCGTTAACCTGCCCACCTCTTTCCAGCCTCTTCACCGATAATGCGAGTTTTCAGAATGAGGAGCTTGGGATGTTCTAAGGGCTTGAGATAAAATAAAGGAGCTATATATCAGTTGACAAAGAATCAAAGGTAAAAAGGAATTGACAGAAAAACTCCCTTAGTTATGGAATTTAGCTTACTCCACAACACCACATTTCCAAAGGTACAGAACCCTGTTGCTTTGTAATTCAAAGCATTTGTCCTACAATACGGAAACTTGGATTTATAAATTACTATAAGTCACTTCACTGCTTAAATATGTTTCATTTATATCCAATATTATAAAGTACTTGTGATATTTTTAATAAAATTACAGTTAAGTAAATATTTTTTATAAAGTTGATAACTAATGCCTACATAAAAAGTGAGAAATAATACAGAGCTGAGCTCAAACAGAGCTAATCATAATAAACGTCGAATAAATCTAATACAAGATTTGTGACACGTCTTTGCTTTACATGGTCATTTACTCTCCAGTGAAAATTATATTTAACTCTTTTATTCCCCCAGCTATCCAGATAAGCCTGAGTTTGTTTTTTTTCAACTCTAAGAGTCCTGAATCATATACTGCCCCCAAAATAAATAAGTAAAAACCTTCTAAAAATGTATTTTAAATATAGTCTTTTAAAAGAGGATCATTATTAGTTATATAGAATGGTTTTAGAACATGAATTGTCATTTCTGGGAAGAGGTCTATGTATAAATTTAGAAAATATTTGATCATTATTTGCTTAAAACAATCAAATCATGGCAGATTGACTAGAACGTCATGCCTGAAGCAGCCTTCTGAGCACTGAATTGTGGCTCTGCTACTTACCAGCTGTGCAACTTTGGAAAAGTTACTTCACTAAAAAAAAATTTTTTTGTTCTTCAATGTTTTCATCTGCAAAATGAATATAATATGGGATTATACCTACTTCATATGATTGTCTCCAATAGGTCCTGTGAGGATTAAATTAGTTAATCATGGAGAGCTCATAGAAAAGTACCTAGCATGCAATAAAGTTCAATAATTTGTATTTAATGATAATAATAAGCTTCTTCAGCTCTGGAGCCAGAGTAATGAAAGGTAATGGATGAAAAAAATCTCAATACAAATACTTCCTTCCTCTATGATTACTGAGCTGATTGCTTTTGCTGGTCATTCTTCCTGACTGAGTAGAGAATTCTGGCTGTGGTAGGAGAAAATTAGTCAACAGCAAAGAGAAACAGACAAGAGACAAAGATAGGGGTGTTGGAACGTTTGAGGGCCAGTCGTAATTCTGACATCCTTGGAAGGGTTTCAATTCTTATAGTTCTTTGCTCTGCTAATAAATTCCTTTTTGTTTTATTTTGCTGTTGCTTAATTTTTGGGTTGTGTTTTTTTCTCTGTACCTTACAACTAATAGGCTCTTACTAGATCCTGGGACTAATGAAATGACGTCAGATGAACCTGTCACAAATATCACACACTCATTTAAGACTTGTAAGGCTTTTAGGCATCCATCTAGCTCCAGAATCCATTTCCACCAGGCCTTTTGCTGAGAATCCTTTGACACTGGCTTTAGGGACAGAAGGACAGCATTGAATGAGCTCAGGGAAGTGAAGTAAGAAGAGAAGGAACCACAGAAAAACAAAGAGATAAACTATGGCTCTATGATAAAGAAAAAACTCCTTTTTTAAAAATGATTTTATTTATTTTCAGAGAGAGGGAAAGGGAAAGAGAAAAGGAGAGAAATATTGATGTGCAAGAGATACATTGATTGGCTGTCTCTCACATGCCCGCAGCTGGGGACCTGGCATTCAACCGAGGCATGTTCCCTGACTGGGAATCGAACCAGCAACCTTTTGGTTTGCAGGCTGGCACTCAATCCACTGAGTCACACGAGCCCAGGGCTCTTTTATTTTTAATGTGTGACTCCAGAATTCTGAAAATAATTCCAAGAGAGGGGACTCTAAAATATGTACAATATAGATTAATCATTTCAATGAAGGTAGACCCACAAGGGAACTATTTTGGATATTTATGTATAAAATAATAGCTATTTACCAAGAAGGTCAATATGTGTTGAATCATTTAAAAAACCCCAAGAGGAAAATTGGCATTCTGGTGACAGTAATAATCTATTCTTTTAGAACAAAGTTCAAGACTTATTGTTGATATGATTACATTTCTTACACTTGAGGGATTTAGGATCACATAATTCAAGGTTACATAGCACCATTTTTGAGCCAAATGTCTAAACATGTCTAATAAGTTATTGGTCTATGAACCAAAAAAAATAGTGTGCAAACTGATAATAAAAAAGTTTAGAATAAGTAAGTTTATGTATTATAAAAATAAAGTATTTAACATGGAGGTGAGCTAAATTGCCAGATTTGGAAGTATCAGAGAGCAGAAACATTTGTTGATTAACCCACCAACAACTCGATGTTAATATCAATTGTAATTAAAAATAAATTAATACTTTTTAAAAACAGTAACATAGGAGTGAAGGTATACCTTGTTTTATTGTGATTCACTTTATTGTACTTTGCATATATTGCATTTTTTACAAATTAATTTATGAAAACCTTGTGTTGGGCTAGCACTATTTTTCCAACATTTCCTCACTTCATGTTTCTGTATCACATTTTGGTCATTCTCATTATATTCCAAACTTTTACATTATTATTATATTTGTTACAGTGATCTGTGATCAATGATCTTTGATGTTACCATCATAATTGTTTGGGGGTTCCACAAACTGCACCCATATAAGACTAACTGAATAAATGTTGTGTGTCTTCTGACTGCTTCACTGACTGGCTTGTTCCCAGGTCTCTCTCCCTGTCCTTGGGCCTCTCTCTTCCCTGAGACACAACAATATTGAAATTGGGCCAATTAATAACCTTACAAAGGCCTCTAAGTGTTCAAATGAAAAGAAGAGCCACGTGTCTCTCACTTTAAATCAAAAGCTAGACATGATTTAGCTTAGTGAGGAAGGCAATGTTGAAAGTCAAGATATGCTGAAAGCTAAGCTTCTTGCATCAGTTATGAGAGCAAAGAAAAAGTTCCTGAAGGAAATTCAAAGTGCTACTCCAGGGAACACATAAATGATCAAAAAATGAAACAACTTTATTACTGATATGGAGAAAGTTTTAGTGATATGGATAGAAGATAAAACCAGCTACAACAATTCCTTAAGCCAAAGTTAATCCAGAGCAAGACCCGAACTCTCTTCGATACTGTGAAGCCTGAGAGAGGTGAGGAACCTGCAGAAGAAAAGTCTGAAGCTAGCAGATGTTGGTTCATGAGGTTTAAGAAAAGAAACCGTCACCATAACATAAAAATGCAAGGTGAAGCAGCAAGTGCTGATGTCTCGAAAAGCTATAGCAACAAGTTATCCAGAAGATCTAGCTAAGATAATTAAGGTGACTACACTAAACAACAGATTTTCAATGTAGACAAAGCAGCCTTACTTTGGAAGAAGGAGTCATCCAGGATGCTTGTAGCTAGAGAAAAGAAGGAAATGTCTGGCTTCAAATCCTCAGAGGACAGCCTGACTCTCCATTAGGGGCTAATGCTGCTGGTAACCTTTAGTTAAAGCCAATAATCATTTACCTTCTGAAAATCCCAAGGTCCTTAAAAATTATGTTGAACCTACTCTGTCTGTGCTCTATAATTGGAACAACAAAGCCTAGAATTCTGATGGGTACATACAGTGAGGTTCATGTTGCTTCATGCCTACTAACACAACAGCCATTCTGCAGCCCATGAATCAAGAAAACAATTTCAACTTTAAGTCTTATTACTTAAGAAATACATTTTTGTAAGTTTATATCTGCCATAGACGTGACTCCTCTGATGAATCTGGGCAAAGTAAATTGAAAACCTGGAAGGAATTCACTCTCTTAGATACCAGTATAAGTATTCATGATTCATGGGAAGAGGTCAAAATACTAACATTAACAAGGAGTTTGGAAGAAGTTGGTTCCAACACTCATGGATTAGTTTGTGGGGTTCAAGACTTTAGAGGAGAAAATAACCTCAGATGTGGAAGACATAGCAAGAGAACTAGAATTAGAAGTGGAGCCTGAAGATGTGACTGAATTTCTGCAACCTCATGACCAAACTTTAATGGATGAGGAGTTGCTTCTTGGGGATGAGCATAGAAAGTGGTTTCTTGATATAAAATCTACTCCTGGTGAAGATGCTGTAAAGATTGTTGAAATGACAACAAAGGATTTAGAAAATTACATAAACTCACTTGGTAAAGCAGAAGCAGGGTTTGAGAAGACTAACTCCAACTTTGAAAGAAGTTTTACTGTGGATATAATGCTATCACACAGCATTGCGTAATACAGAATAATAGTTCATGACAGGAAGAGTCAATCAATGTGGCAAACTTCACTGTTGTTTTATTTTAAGAAATTGACACACCCACCCCAATCTTCAACACCTACCACCATGATTAGTCAGCAGTCATCAACATCAAAGCAACACCTTCCACCAGCAAAAAAATTATGACTCACTGAAGGCTCAGATGATGGTTAGCATTTTTTAAGCAATAAGTGTTATTTAATTAATGTATGTACAATGTTTTTTATACATAATGTTATTACACACTTAGTAGACCACAGTATAGTGTAAAAATAACTTTTATGTGCATTGGGAAACTAAAATATTCATGTGACTCACTTTATTGGAATTCTCGCCTTATTGCAGTAGTCTGGAACTGAACCCACAATATCTCCAAGTCATGCCTGCATATAAATCAGTGTTGCAAAAATTTGCCTGTGATTAATTTTAAAAGTTACTACAAATTCTTTCCTTTCCTTTATCCAAGCTGTTTAGTAGTACTCTTCCTTAGTGACTCTGGTTTGACTTTCTGAAGAAGTTCACACCAAGACACATCATAATTAAAATGCCAAAAGTTAAACAAAGAGAGAACCTTAAAAGCAGCAAGGGAAAAGCAGCTAGTTACCTATAGGGGAGCTCCCATAAGACTGTCAGCCGATTTATCAACAGAAATTTTGCAGCCCAGAAGAGATTGACACAAAATAGTCAAAATGATGAAAAGCAAGGACCTACAACCAAGATTACTTTACCCAGCAAAGCATTATTTAGAATCAAAGGACTGACAAAGATTTCCAGACAAGAAAAAAACTAAAGGAGTTCATCACATTACATTACAAGGAATGTTAAAGGGTTTTCTTTAAAAAGAAAAAAAACCCAAAATATGAATAATAAAATGGCAATAAATAAGTATCTATCATCCATGTGTTCATTGTAGCAATATTTACAGTATTCAAAATATGAACTTAATCTAAGTGTCCACAAATAAATGAATGGATAAAAAAGTAGTACAAATATACAATGGAATATGACTCAGCCATATAAAAGAATAAAATCTTGTCATCTCCAACAACATGGATGGACCTAGAGGGTATTATGCTGAGTGAAATAAGCCAGACAGTGACAGACAAATGCCAGATGATTTCATTTAAATATGGTGTCTATAAAACAAGATAAATGAACAAGCAGAACAGAAATAGACTCATAGATATAGAAAACATTTTGATGGTTGCCAGAGGGTAGGGGAACTAGGAGGATGGGTGAAAAAGGTGAAAGGATTAAAATGTACAAATTGGTAATTACCAAATAATCATGAGGATGTAAAGTACAGCATAGGGAACCTAGCCAATAACATTGTAACAACTATGTATGGTGTCAGATGGGTACTGCATTTGTCAGGGTGATCACTTCATAAGTCATATAAATGGCTAATCGTTGCGTTATACACCTGATAATAATATAATATTGTGCATCAACTCTAATGGAAAAATTATTTAAAAAGAAGAAAAAATAATAAAGAAATAAAAATAAAAGACTTGATAATTGCTTTATGCATCATGGCTTGCTTACTCTTGCTGCTCTTGAGAGCTCTGACAATGCCACATGTGAAGGAGCCCAGGTTAGCTTGCCAACGACACATGGCCCAGTCACTCTGACTATGCAGGTCAACAGCTGTCTACCTTCCTGGGCAACACGGTTAACTAAACCTGTGAATCTAGTTGAGACCAGCAGAAAAGCACCCAGCTGAGCCCAGTGTACATTGTTGACCTGCCAGAAAAATGAGCTAAATAAATGGTCACTTTTAACTGTTATGACTTTATTGATATTTATGATCTACAGGAGTAAAAAAGGTACTAATTATAAATGTAAAACTATAGAATTGCTCAGCAAGAACTATAACTTCCTATTCCAGCAAATCATGTATCACTGCATGATTTGCTAATCACTGCAACTTAAATTACCTTTAGAAGCACAAAACTTCTAAAGTATGAGAATGTCTGTTTTAAAAATGCCAAACCATTAATAATACAGGGGCCAAATTTTATCAGAATTTTCTTCTTAGATTCTTGCCAATTATTTTTCATAATTAGCTATATTATTTCCAAAATTACCATTATTTCAATTTGATAAAAATTTGCTCCTGATAGAGGATAACTGGATTAGGAAGAAAGTGAGATTATACTAATCCCTTATGTTTTCATGACAAACATTTAACTGGGATTATGGTGAAAATAACAGAGTGCCTCTAGAGATTCATAGATTATATGCTAATACATTTATGATTTCCCTAACTAAATAATATATACATGAAGATTAAGAGGCATTATAGTATCAAACATTATAAAAGACAAAAGACCTACAAATGATCTACCAATTTTCTGCTTTCAAACAAAATTCAAACACATGAAAAGCTATATAGCACTTTACATAATACAGGGTGGGCAAAAGTAGGTTTACAGTATTGAGTACACCAAACACTAAGTTAATGAAGCTATTGTAATAATCATAACCTGCATGTCTTTTTCCATACAAACAATCTGGCCACTCCTGTATATAACTGAAAAATCCAGCTAGAGACTTGCAGAAATGTCAAAATTACATTCATTTTAGCTAAAATGAATATTTTAAAATTTTGTTTTCTGTATCACTCATGTAGCACTACAAATAAAATTACTTTGCTTTCTTTCCTTATCAATTAAACTGTTCATCTGTCAGAGAATAGCTGGTTTCTTGTCTAACGGTCAGGTAGAAGGGAAACAAGAATTTCCCATTAATTGAAGCTTTTTAGAACCGTTTTGTGTGTATGTATTTATTTCCACATGAATTAAAACTGCTTTTATAAGTTCTAGGTTTGGCTGGTATCCAGTTGGGGGAAAAAAGAAAGTATATATAAATCTTTCCACATACCCTTACTAATGGGGAATGGGATGCAGTTGTCATGATCTGATTGAAGTTTCCACTGGTTCTATGTTTCCAAAATGTTCCATAACAAAAATAAGCAAATATATTTGCTAAAAGCTAAACATGTTCAAAGAAAGTCTTTCCAAAATAAATAAATAAGTAAATAATCATTAGTATTTGTGACACCAAGAGAGTAAATAAAGTGGATTAAAGTTTCTATCAGACCAACAACTGGAAAAGATGTCTAAGATTGCCACCTTGAGTGAAATTTAGGATAATGCATTTTAAAAACAAAATTAGCAAAAAAAAAAAAAAAAAAAAAAAAAGTTAAAAGTTGCCTAAAAAGTTATCATTTTTATTGTGCAAACAGATAAATTAACATGGTTTTTCAACCCACATCCTATTTCTCTTTCTTTTCATATCAGTATTCTGCATTCCATAAGAAATTAGCCTCCTGAACAAAATGTTTTAATGAAGAGAGGCTGAGAGTTATTGATACATGAAGACACGTGTTCTCTACAGCCTCCCTTCTCTTTGGCCCTTTGTCTTCAATCTTGCTACCTCCCTTCTTTCTTCTTTTCCTTGTGACATTCCTCAAGTTCTCACTCCCATCATCCCCAGCATACTTGTACTTATTTGGGTAGGCAGCAATGGGTTGAAGGTGGGATGGCGTGGTTGGGGGGAACACACAGACTTTCTTGTATGGTACTAAAATACTAATACCTGATTAGCCTTGATGTGTTACTTTCTCCTACATTTCAAAAGGGACAAAATCCTATGATCAAGACAGATTTCAAGGTGGGTTAATTAAAATTACTATCTTAGGTCAGGAAGGTCTCCCCTAGGCCAAGACCTCTTTCCACCCCTAAAACTTTACAATATATTTGGTGATCCAGTCACACCACCAAATGCACATTGCCTTGGATTAACATTTCAAGTCAGGCCAGGTTTGTTCATCTATATTTAGCTCTTTTGCTGTAATTTTAGAGACTGGTGGGTTGTAAGAGACGCTATAAAAATGATATATAACAGCACCTACTGAGAAAGACTGATATGGTTCCTGCTTCCTCTCAAGAAACATTTCTTTGGAGAATATTACATCTTCTCCTCCTGGCTTCAAAACCCTCCAGGCCAAATGCTTTAGGGTAGCCTTCCCCACAACCCTTTATGTTTCTTACTTAGAAATGCCATTATCCCTGGTTCCTGCGCCACCTCCAACAGGATTTATGTGTGGGAGGGGGCACAAAGAAATTCTTTTCATCTTTGTGTTTTAATGGAAACCTGGCTATCCTCTCCCAAATAGCTACTTTTCTCCAACCCCACTCATCACAGGGTCTGTGTGTGGGATGTGTGCTCTCGCTCCTCACTGCATTTAGCAGAATATTGTTCTTTTTCCTATTTTTTACCTCAAAATAGCCTCAGCTGTCAGATTATATACACGTTTAGCGGGAGTGAGTATGGGGCCCTGCTCAAGAGGGCAAATCCTGAAGCCACACTTCCTAAGATTGCAAATGGTTTCAATATTCGCTGTGCCCCATTTTCCTCATCAATACAATGGGAACAACAGTATTTGCCTTACAGTGATATTATGAGGCTTAATTCATAGTGAATATTTAGACTAAGTGCCTAGCATATAGCAAGCACTCCATAATTTGGCCACTGTCATTGTCACCTACTGCTTAAGTGTATGATAGTTTCACTGTTCATGCCCTTTGGTCTGAGTGGAATGTTTTTCAGTGTCTGCACAGAGCTCCATCAAGTGTAACCTCAGATGCCAATTTTCCTACTAAATACTTCTTTGTCACTTCAGCCAGATCATTTCTATTTTTTTTCATGTAACCCTCTGGCTCTTACACACCTCTTTAGTGGTCATCATATATTTTGCATCAGTTAGCCACCAATTAGAAGGTGAACACCTCTTGTCTGAAGGTCACAGTCACTTATGTTTCTTGATAACTTTTCACCTAAGGGACCGTCAAATAATCATTAGATTTAATTACAAATATAATTTACTACATTAAGGTACTATATGAGAAGTCAATATTCCAAAAACTTACTGGTTCTACCTGAACTATTTTCAGAACTCTCCTATTTACTTCTGTAAAGCAAAAGTAGCAACCCTAACTTCCCTATACATAAACAGAAACTGACAACTATAATCAAGACAAGGCTGCTGGGCAGGTAATTACAGAATTTGAATCGTATTAACTCTTCTGCAGATTGACTAAAAGGGAAAAAAATATATGTATGAACATTTGAAGACCAAACTAAAGCAGGTAGGAACTAGACAGGATTTGATCACTGTAAAATCTCACGGGGTGACTTCTCCCTTGATACACCCTAGTCAGAAAGCTGCAATATCATTGGCTTGCGAGGAGAGAGGATGGAGTTTAGGATACCAGAGTGGCTATAAATTAAGAAGGGAAATCCCAGAAAGGAAGGTCACGAAGAGGAAGCCCTGCACCTGTGTGTAAGTCCTTGCCTGGTCTCTGAGCTGCAGCTCAGTAGAAAGCAAAGATGGAAGTCTAAGAACACAAAGCAGGGATCTCCTGACCACAGGGATCAAAATTTGGGGTTTGAGTCATGCCCAGTCCAAGTGTTTGGAAAACACTTTGGGCTTTCTATAGACCTGGACTGACAAAGAAACCCAAGCCTCCACAAGTTCAAAGTGATCAGCCAGTAATCTAAATGCCTTCTACTATTAAGAGAATAAAATATAGTCATACAGGCTAGTGATGGGCACTTAAAATATGAATCAGTTCTATTATTTCAAGAAGACTAATAAAGCACAGGATTTGTGGGTGGGAAACAAGGGAAAATGGTCACTGACAGAGAGTGAAAGAAAAAGCCACTAGCACCCACTTCAGAATAAGAGGATGTGTTAGACATGGTAAATTATAAAATATTATAAAACATGAATTTATTTACAAACAAAATTAAACCATGGTATTTGAGCAAACTTTTAAATAAGTCTTTTATTCTTATAAAGAATAGATTTACTTAAAAATCAATTTTAAATGACATTAATTACAATACAATTTTGGGAGTCAAATAAACCTATTTTTCAGAATAGCACCTAACAAAATATAAAACTTAAAAGCATCTAGAACATATATATTTTTAAAGATTAAGATTTTCCAGTTAAAATTTTTTAAAAATTCCAAAGTATGTCATGTTTAACTGACAATTCACTTTCAAATAGGAGTCTCTTCAGTGATACTAAGCATTAATTTTCAGATAACTCTGCTCCTTCACTTGGTGGCAGGGATCATTCTCATCAAAACAAAGGTCTTTATTTCAATGAAAATTAGATAGCTAAAAACTCCAATCCTGAGTTTTTTGTCTCCCTTATTTTCTAATATACACACTCATCACTTGGAGATACCACCACAAAGCTAGGAATGGAAGATACAATGGCAAACGGAAGATTATCTGCCGCTGGAAGACCCCAAACCCCAAATTCACGTGGGCCTCATTTTCCTGACTATACAAATGGAAAAGTATAACCATATTCTCTATAATCATTTTTCTTTCTAAAATATTACAAACTTGAAGGTAGACTTTGTGCCCCAAGTCCAAACTGATAAGTAGTTAGTATGGATTCTGAGTCGGCCTGCCTAGATTTGAATCCCAGCTCAGCCAGGTATTTTATAATCTCTGGCAAAATACTTAATCTCTCTATACTCAGTATCCTCATGTCAATATAGAGTGGAACAGTACTGATCCCGAATAGGGTTGTTATGAGGCATGAATTATGTGGGTAAAGCAGTCACTTACAACGGTGGCTGATACAACGCTATATGAGTTTTCAAATTTGTCATCACTGTCACTATGACAAGAGATCTTGACTATGCCATATAAAGTAAAAAATGTCATATAAGATATATTAGATTAAATCACCCAATATATGATTATAAAACATAAAAATAATTTTTCAACATTTTCTTTAGCTTAATATAATTAAGAAAATATTCTGAATGACGTTATTATAAATAAATATGGATGCTATAAATTACTTTGTAGTTCAAAATTTTAAATCATGAAAAAGGTAATTCAGACTAGTTAAGAAAGTTTAATACAAAAACACTTGAAAACATAGCATAATATCACCACCTGGTGGATAGTGCATTTAAAACAATTTTGTATATGGTGAGTACCCTTTTTATCTTTAGGGAGAAAAGCTTTTCAAAAAGCAGCACATTAAAATGGGAGGAAACAAATTCGTCGTCGGCGGCGGCAGCCGTCCGTCTCGAGAGACGATGGTGTAGCTTCTTAAGAGTCTATCTGCACCGCCGAGAATGGTTGTGCAGTCCGACTCGGGAGTGACACGGTATCTGTCTCCTCCCGTGTTGAATCGACATCTTGCGATGTCGCTGGAGTGTCCTCTCCAGTGAAGCTGAAGCTACAGAGCCTGGGCAGGGTGATATGGAGGGTCTGCTGTTGCCCATGCAGCAGACCCCCCCTCTCTTCGCAGCTGAACGATCCAAGGGAAAGACGGAGTCAATACAGCTTGGCTTCAGGTGCGCCGTAGGAGTTGCCGGTGTTGACTACAACGTCAAACCGCCTTAGGGACTCCGGCTCCGGATTTTCTGTCGGGGTTTACTCCCTTAGCCTTTCCCCTGAAGAGGTATGCCGCAAGGCAGCGGAGGTTTTTTGGAATCAGAGTTTTCCTTCTCTGATGTGCCCTGACTGGAAGATGGAAACAAATTAAATACTATATTATTCATACTATTAAACACTATAGCTAAAAATACCTTCTAAGTTGTGCATCTAAAATTTGTTTCTAAAACAAGGTTAAGAGTTTTTCTTCAGAAACTTAAAGCACATCATAGACAGCATGCTATAATATTAAAAGTAAAATAGACTTCTGACCAAGATGGAAGCCTAGACAAAACCGCTGCATCTCCCTCCACAACTAAGAAGGAACGCAACTACCTCAAAACTAGAGACAACCAGAAGTTCCAGAAAACTGAGCTGCATGGAAGTCCAACAAAAAAGATATATAAAGAAGAAATACTCATCCAGACTGGTAGGAGGGACGATGCCAGGGCTGAGGATGTGGTGTGGTGGTGGCAGCAGTGGTGGCAGCGGCAAGCCGGCGGAAAGCAGAGTTACATATTTTTAAAAATCAGAAGGGACACCTGGGGAGCGTTTCCAACTCCTCATCAGACCATGCAGCTCACTGTCCCAGCGCCAAGGAAAATAAAGCCTCATTGCTTTTGACTGTGCAAACCAGTGGGGGCTGGGGCAGAGGAAGAAACTGCAGGTCTCTCAACAGAGTCCGCTTGTTTAAAGGCCCCACCCCTCCACCCCCTGGTCCTAGAACATCTGCAGATTCACACTCACCCACTGTGGGAATAGCAGCTAGGGCAACAGCTAGAAGGGCGCCAGTCCCATATGGAAGTAGGAGAAGTGCCTAGAAAAGAGGCGAGTGCTGAGCAGCTGGCATTGTTCCCTCTCGGACCCCTCCCCCACACATAGCGCCACAATGTGGTGAAACAGGTCGCCCTGTACTGACGAATTGCTAAGGCTCTGCCCCTTACAATGTAACAGGAGTGACAGCTCTACCTGAGACACAGGCAAACAAACACAAGAGCCTGTCAAGATGAGGAGACAGAGAAGCATGGCCCAAAGGGGGAACGGTTCAAAGTTCCAGTGGGAGAACTAAGGGATGATGAGATAGCCAACCTAACAGGTGCAGAGTTCAAAACACTGGTGATAACGATCCTCACAGGCTTGACAGATATGCTTAAGTAAGGCAAATGCATAAGGGAAGAAGTGAAGGCTATGCTAAATGAAATGAAGAAAAATCCACACAAAACCAATGGTGAAAGGAAAGAAACTGGGGTTCAAGTCAATGATTTGGAACATAAGGAAGAAAAAAAACCGTCAACCAGTACAGAATTAGAAAACAAGAATTGAAATAAATGAGGAGAGGCTTAGGAACCTCTGGGACAACTTTAAACATGGCAACATACAAATTATAGGGGTGCCAGAAGGAGAAGAGGAAGAGCAAGAAATTGAAAACTTATATGATAAAATAATGAAGGAAAACTCCCCAAATTTGGTGAAGGAAATAGACATACAAGTCCAGGAAGCACAGAGAGTCCCAAACAACCTAGAGCCAAGGAGGACCACACCAAGACACATCATAATTAAAATGCCAAAGGTGAAAGATAAAAGAGAACCTTAAAAGCAGCAAAAGCAGAGAGTTACCTACAAAGGGGTGCCTGTAAGAGTATCAGTTGATTTCTCAAACGAATCTTTGCAGACAACAAGGGACTGGCAAGAAGTATTCAAGGTGACGAAAAGCAAGGACTTACAACCAAGATTACTCTATCTAGTGAAGCTATTATTTATAATGAAAGGGCAGATGAAGTGCTTCCCAGACAAGGTAAAGCTGAATGAATTCCTCATCACCAAGCTATTATTACATGAAATGCCAAAGGGACTTAAGAAAATAAAAATTGTGAACATTAAAATGACAACGAATTCACAATTATCAACAACTGAATCTAAAAAAAAAAAAACCCAACTAAGCAAACCAGAATAGGAACAAAATCATAGGTATGGGGATCATTTGGAGGGTTATCAGCTGGGAGGGGGGAGGGGGAGAAATGGGGAAATGGTACAGGGATTAAGCAGCATAATTGGTTGGTACAAAATAGACAGGGGGGAGTTAAGAATAATATAGGAAAGGGTGAAGCCAAAGAACTTATAGGCACGACCATGGACATGAACTAAGGGGGGTGGGATTGCTGGAGGGAAGGGGGTACTGGGCAGAGGGAAGTAAAGGGGGAAAAAATTGGACTACTGTAACAACATAATCCATAAAATACACTTTAAAGAAAGTAGAATATCACCATGACTTACCAATAAATGTAAAAAATTTAGCTGTAACAAATTTCAAATCATAGGATTTTGAAGCATCTTAAAAAAGCCACTTACTATATCTATTTGAACTTCTTCTGAAGCATCCCTGATGAACAGAAATCTTGCCTCCACCGAGCAGCCTTACTTTCCTCTGGGTACATTTTCCCACAGACTAAACAACTAGAAAATGTTTGTTTTTCATGAGTTGAAATCTGCTGGTCCTTGATTTTTTTCTTCATGGAATACAAAATATTCTAATTCTTCTTCCAAATAATGATTCAATTATGAGAGCTTATCAAGTTATGGGATCTCAGCTTCTCCAAGTTAATCATCCCATATATTTCATTTGTTGGCCATTTGTCTTGCAACATAAACTTGTCATCTGTTCATGCTTCTTTAGTTTCTAGCACTTCTAAAAATGACTACAACCAGTACAAAAAGAATATGCCTTGAATGGTCTGGCTAGTGCAGAGTTAAGATAGGTTGTCACCTTTCTCTCCATATTCTACTTTTAATGAAAAACTTTCAGTGAGGGCAGAGTAAGAAAAAGTCTTGGGAATCAGACCAATCTATGTTCTAAAGTGACAGCATTAAATTCTGCAAGCTACCTTATCGGCTTGATCTTTAGTTTCTCCAGCTAACAGGAATCAAACATGACAATAATTGTAAATCAGCCGATAGTGTTACACTCAGGACAATGTAAGTGCTCTATAAATGATAGCAATTATTTTGGAAGTGCTGTACACACAGACATACTAAAATGAACTTAGGTTTCCTAATCAGTGTGAAAAATCAATACAATATTTAATATTTTGTCATTAGATAAATACCATTATCTCTTTTGGTCTGATGATGATAGATTGACTTCAAATTTATACTAAATACATCCAGTTCTCATTTTTTATGAAGTGCAATATCATATGATGGATTACTTCACTGTGGCAAAATCTCTTATCCTAGAAATGATTTCCAAGTATGAAGGAATTTAGTGCTGGATTCATGGATTTTTTTTAAAAATGTAACTTCAATATATCCTTTTTATTATAATTTTCTCAGGTATACATTTTAATATGTTAAAAATGTTTGTCTTGTCAACATTTAAATACATAAAGTACCCTAAATAAAAGATAACAACTATCCCTAAAGTAGTAAAATTAAGCCTAACTAAAACACAAAATATTTATAATTGGTTGAAAATTCTTTTTCCTTAAGTCTATTATCCATCGGTTCTACCATTATAATTTAATGGCTGAAAGTTATTTTATGATTTTAAATAAACAGCAATAATTTTTAAATCACATCCTATTATAAACATATAACATTTACAAATAAATACATGTGTAAGTATTAAGCCCCATAGTAAATAGTTTTTAAACTATGTCAGAACATTTAGGCAGAAAAGTTTAGGATGGCTCTCATTAAGAAATACATGATTTATTTCCTAAAACTAGCTAATGATTATACAGTAAATTTTTTCTAGGATATTTACTTCTTTCTATACTAGAAACTTCATTCAGTATACACTTACTCATTGTTTATTATACAACTTATTAACTTTTTGGATACACGGCAGGGGCTGAATTCTTTTTGAAATGAGAGTAGCTATGTGCCAGGAACCGAACATTTAGGACAAACACTATACTCATTTGAAATGAGGCCCAAAGATTAAACCATTTGCCTTATTGATTTCAAAGCCATAATCAGATACAAAAAATTCTATATGCCACGTTTAATGCTTTTTCTACAAGCCCATTATTCCTAAGTCATGCTGAAATTTCTATTACAAAAGATTTTTCATGTTATTTGCATGATACATTGTTTTGCTCTTTAATGAAATGCTGATTGCTTTAAAGACAATAAATGCTAACTTAATGAACATGAATTCTTTATATGAAATTTTATTGAGAAGTGAGTCTACATAGATACAGAGAACATTTTGACAGTTGCCAGATGGGAGGGGGTGTGGGGGAATGGGTTAAAAAGGCGAGTAAGTCAAATGTACAAATTGGTAGTTACAGAATAGTCACAGAAACATAAAGTACAGCATATGGAATACAGCCTATATTATAGCAAATATGTATGGTGCCAAGTGGATCCTAGCCTTATCAAGGTGACCACTTTGTAACAGTTACATAAATGTCTAACCATGGTGTTGTATACCTGCAACTAATATTGTAGTCAACCCTAATTAGAAATTTAAAAAATAAAGTGCATCTAATATAATAGTCTCCTATTTCAGGGGTATAAATAAAAATTGAGAATCTTTTTTTCTGTGTCTTCAATTACAAAGAAAAAAATATAGAGTGGCAGTTCAACTGCCATTGAAGTCAAGCCCAGAGTCAGTTAAACTCAAACTAGAAATGTACTGCAGTGTGCTACTTATTTGTTAGAAATCAACTGCATTACACTCTTCATATTAAAGTATTTTATGACAGACTAAGCATATTCCAGAAATAACTTTAAGAAAAAGAAGAGGCCAGAGCTCTAACAAAATGATTTCTCTTGCCAAATGACATGCTATGTGTAACGTCAGGAACATTACATTTCCAAATAATTTAAATACAGTCAGATGCATTAGAAAAGAATTATGGGCACCCACTAAGAGAAAACATAAATAATATGTGAGAAAACACAGCATCTTCAAACCTTACTAATACTATATAAAGATAATATATACACTGTATCTATGAAATTTGATGTAAGGAAAAAAAAAGTTCACACGGATTTATCACTGGGCCTAAACAAGTTATGTGCTAAATTCTTTGGACATCCTGTATTATAATCCTACTTATACACTTTAATATCAATAACTGCAAGGCTCTCTAGCTTATCAATACTTTATCAACTTTTAATCAAGAAATTAAGTCTAATTTTTTTTTAATTTCACATTGCAAATATCTATTTGATAACTCTTTAAAAATGTTCAAAACACAAAGATCACTTAGGATATGTTCCAAAGCAATGCTCTATAGCACCTTGTAATTCACAGCATTCTTTTCTAAAATTTTAAGTACTTATTTTATGTACTTAATAGAAAACATCTAAGATTAACCTGTTTTCTCTGAATGCAGATTTTTCTCCAAAACATCTCTTAGCAGGAACTTAAAAATTAACTGCAAGAGCCCTGGCGGGGTGGCTCAGGTGGCTGAGCATCATCCCTTACACTGGGAGGCTGGGGGTTTGATCCTCGGTCAGGGAGCAGACGGGGAGCAACCCGTCGATGTTTCCCTTTCTCTCTCTCCCTTCCTCTCTCTCTGAAAAGAATATCCTCAGGTAAGGATTAAAAAAAATAATAACTTGAGCAGTGCTTCCCCCAGTCTATGGGGTGGAACGGTGTCCTCATTATTGCCAGACTAGATTAGAAAGAAAAAGTTTTTCCGTCTCAGATATATTCTGAAACACAAAATGTCTTTTATATATAGTACCAAACAAGAAAGCCATCCTTCCTAAATTACTTTTTTTTTCAATTTTGACTTCCTGGAATTATAAATAATAATTTATTTGAGTGTGCTTTCTTGTCAAATTAAATAAAAAAGTTTGGGTAAAAACATTTGTCCTACACTGTTGTAACTAATAAATCAATCTACTTTTCCAAGTACTGAGCAGAGTACATCAAAAGATTGCTCTGTATTTATTACTCATATTTGTAATTTTCACCTGTACACAATTTTATATTAGCAAATGCAAAATACTTTCCAATTCCACTTATTATTTAAAACCCAGAGAAAACATTATTCAATATCTAAGACAAAGTAATTTGTTCACATAGCTATTTTAAAAAGTTCACAAACATAAAATGAGGTTAAAACATGAATTCTAGTCACAGTTCTAAGTGTACACGTCAAAGTGAACACATCCAAATAATCCTTTTCTGAAGTGGAATGACAATCCAATGAATGTACACAAAATAGACGTAGAATCCAAAATCCAACACACAAAAATCTTGCCCAAGATGTTCCCTAATCTACATAATAAAACTAGATCAAATGATATCTAAACTTCCTTTCAATTCTAACTTTCCTTGTATAATGGCATCAATACCAATTACTTTTAGTTATGTATTTATGTGACCTTGAAAGTCATTTTAACCTCAGTAAAGATAAAATTTTATTTAAACTATCTCAGAAAAGAAATTATTTCCTACATTTTCATGAAGTTTATCCTAAAATCTCCTTTGGTAACTTTAGTGGGTTGAAGACTGTCCCACAGAAAGATATGTTTCCTTGGAACCTGTAAACGTGACCCTATTTGGAAGAAGGGTCTCTGTAGGTATTACTGAGTTAATGTCGCCATGAGACCACCCTGAATTATACATGCCTTGAATCTAACGACACTGTCCTTATAAGAGAAAGAAGGGAAGACAGAGGGGAAGGCTATTAAAGACAAAGAAAGGCAAAGACTGGAATGGTGCACCTATAAACCAAGGACCAGCAAGGCCTGCAGACACCCTCCAAAAGCTGGGAGACAGACATGGACCTGATTCTCCCTCAGTCTCCAGAAGGAACCAAGCCTGCTGACACTGTAATTTTAGATTCACGCCCCAAAACTGTGAGACAATTTTTTTGAGCCATCAAGGTTGTGGCAATTGTTACGGCAGCGAAAGAAATACAGTAATACAGTAACATATTACAAAAAGAAAATCCCTTTTGAAAGGTATCATCATCAACACAATTTATCTTTGGCTATCACATATTTCACATTAGAAATTAGTGAAAGAGCTTCACCATCATCAAAAACCAGTAATTTAAATCACAGGTGGGCACAGAAGAGCCTCAAATTTATAACATTTACTAATGATGTGTCTATTTTGCCTTATGATTAAAATTATATGTACTGAAAAATGTTAAACAACTTTTCAGCCAAGAATATTACCTGATCATTAGTAAATATTTTTTCAAATATTTTGTCTATTGCTTTCTGAAGAGAATACATAAGTTCCAATATTATAATACATGCTCAGTTTTCTTGAACTTGTATCTATAAAACATTTTCAAGCTTTTGAGTGGCCAGCAGTACCAGCGATATCATGAGATAATCGTAAACAATTTTATTTTCCCATTATTAATCAGGTTTATGGAGCAAGTCTTAAACTTTCCTAAGTTCTTTACCGCTTAGCTCCCTTGGATTTGTTACATATGTTTAAAACACATATATCCAATGCTTAAAAATAAAACAATCTGATTGAGCTGAGAATCACCACTGTACCTAAAAAAAGTCCATAATCTTTACCTGCTCAGTTGCTCCTGTTGGAATGTCAAATATTAAATCTATTTTTAGAGTTCAAGATATCTGTGATATTACCACATAAACCTCTGGGTCTCTTGACTATTTGGCCACTGAAAAGTCTTATTCAGAAAGATATAAAAAGTTAGGAAATTAACAACTGCATAGCAACCCAGTTCACAAACAAGTCTAGATATGGGCGGCAGAGGTATGTTAAGCCTATAAATAACATAAGGTAAAATAAAGTAACGAAATTCTAGCAGTTTCTGAGGAACTGTAACAGTAACTAAGCATATGAAAAACATTAAGTTCCAAAAAACTGACTTTGATTTCAATGAGTCAGCTATACTCCAACCAGCAAATATATAGACTGGAACTAACAAATATTTCATAATTTCATATCTTTGAAAAACTCTTTTCCACACATAGAATGTATAATGTCTGTTATCTGCCAGCAAGTACTTATGAGCATAAGTGAATTTCCAAACTAAAAATACAGAGACTAAAGTAAGCACAAAAAACTGAATTCTACGTTTCCAAACTAAGCTAAGAAAAGCTTTCATTTTAGTAGGAGATAGCAGGTGAGGAAAGGAGAAAAACAGAGTGAAACAGAAAAAGTAGAATAGCTGGGGAAAGTGCAGACAGACTTCGTGACTACTCCGATCACCAACAACAATCCCACCATTAACTACAACAAAAACACAGAACAGAAACATCAGAAGGATGTACGGCCATGTCAAAAGGAAAAGCGTACTCAAGTTCTTCAAGGACATGGAATAAACCAAAAGAAACTGAAGAATTCTCCTGAATTCTGAAAATGGTCCTTTAACAAGGGGAAGCCTCTCTTCCTTCTTCTTTTGCAGCTCAGTTTTCCAAGCTTCGGTTAACTTTTGTGCGATGATGTTTCCTGCGCAGAACACAGCCCAGACAATATTTGTTTGACGAAACATGAAGCCACAAAACCCAAGGAGGGCTGACGTTTTATGATTTCCATAAAGACACATCAAATAGGCAAAAAGAGTAAAAAACATGGATCCCGCTTCTGTATAATAAAGGAAGTTAAAAAAATAGAGTGTAGGAAATATTGCTAGGGTTAACGTTGACAAGATTCTCTGGATACTTGAGCCAGCCTAGGAGGAAGAGAAATCACAGTTAAAATTATTTTCATAATAAAACAAATATGTTTTCTGTTGAGTTATTGAAAAGACTTCTTTAAAGAAAAAGACCGTATATGAATCTTATTTAAATAAAATTATTCAATATTAATTTTACTTCTGGCTTTCCAAAAACACCATACATATTTATAAGAACACTCTGGCACTTTCTAGTTACACCTATCCATTGGGAAGCTGGTAAGACAATAAATGCGGGGGCCAAAGCTTCTATAGCCTAAAATACTTTGAATCATTCCACAGTTAAGAAGTTATTGTGTACAAGACACTGAACAGCATTTTATGTGGAACAAGGAGAGACGAAAGGGACAAAATGCAAGTGCTTCCACTCCGAAGCTTAAGCCTTCAGGCCTTCAATAAGGATTCACAGTTGTCATCACCAATTTCTTTTAAGGGCATCCCTTCAAAACTCTGCACTAGAGAATGTCAATATGTCTATAGCATACATACTACCATACTCAATGATCTTGCTATTTCATGTTGAAATTACTTGTATTTTCTTGAACATACAGGGCTTAGTCTAAAATATCTTTTCTTAGCCTTTCTGACATACTCTTTCAGAGTTTTAAAGTGTTCTCATCTTGAATCGCAGCCTTCATTTAATCTAAATCACAAAATCAAACCATGCCACTGCCTTGATTAAAATTAAGCGTTATCCATCACTTAATCAAGTTCAAAATCCTTTCCATGACATGTAAAGATGTTCATGACTCCCACCTACTTCTCCAGCCTCACACCCCTATACTACTGGAATACTCTAATTCTGAGCACCAATTCCCTGCACCTGCTTTTCACGCCTTCCACCTGTGCGTATGCTTCTCCTGCCAGGACTCGTTCCCATCTTAAAACCCTCTCTGTTCATCAAGAGTCAGAGCAGGTACCACCTTCCCTGTGAAGTCTCTCCCATTGCCAGCCACACTGCTCCCTCCCAGACAGGCTGCGGTAAGTGCTATGCTCCTTCTCTGTGTCCAGGGAATTATACCTAGCTCCCTCTCATAATGCATGCTACTGAACTAACCTCTTTAAGTTAAAGATAATTACAAGATTATAATGAATACTTATTGAGTCCTAACTACCATAGTACATCAGGCACTGTTCTAAGCACTTCCATCATTAATCTCTGTTATTGTTCATAACAGTCCTATGAGGTAGATTCTATATTATTCCCATTTAACAGATGAAGACATGGAGTTACTGAGAGGTAACCTGCCTAAAGTAAGATAACTAGTAAGTGGACAGAATTCAAATCCAGGCAGTTCACCTCTAGGACCTGCATTAAGTCACCTAAAAACTCAGTTAAAGTCTGTTTCCCCTAATGAAAATGTAACTTTCTTGAAGATTGCCTCATTTACCTCCACAGTTTCAGTGCTTAACACCTGGAGTAAGCTCAGTAAATATTAACTGAATGGGTTTGACTCATGAGCAAACATTTACTTTAGATTTTATAAATAAATAAAAGTTATTCAAGTATTTAAATATTAATTTCTTCTAAAATGCGGTGGAGGTCTTGCTTTATCTTTACGAAATATACACAAATACTAAGTGTTAAAGACATTTTCCACCAAACGTCATAAAATCAATTTATCGTTAAGTGTGGACCTAACTGCATATAAACTTATAATTAATTATTTTGAAAACATACCTTGTGTCTGGGTTGTACCTTGCGAAAAAGCAAATATAGTAAATAGAAATTGCCAACACTGAAGAGAAGATTCACAAATCTGAGCATTCCGATGGAGCAGACAACGTGTTCAGACCATCCAAAGATCCAGCTGGCAGGTTTGACCACTCCCACTGAGAGCAGGTACAAGCCCGGCAACGTAGTAATCATGGGGTCCCACTTAAAAATAAAAGGCTGACAATGAAGCAACAGCAAGAGACTGACACAAATATGTCAAGCTCAAAAACATCTTTACCAACAATCAGGCATGTTTAGAAGTTATTCTGCAACACAAGTAAGTCTTCAGCCGATCAGATGTTGCCTCTAAAGTTTTGCTTATCTTTTGCTTTATAATTGTTAAGGTATCACCAATCAGTAGACAACTTAAAATCAGTTTCTACTTTTCAGAAGGACCCACTCTTCTGAAAGCTTGTATTTCAGTGATTAAATCACAAATGCTCCAGTTTTTAAGTGTGGAAATACCAGCTGGAACTCTAATGAGTTTAGTGAGAAAGAAGTGCTTGAAAAGATCAAACCACAGGCTCCATAATGAAAGATAACATGTACTGAGACAGGAATTGTGCTAAACCCTCTGCATTTAATCCTGCAACATGCCCTAGAGTAGATACTACTCTTGTCATTTTCAGATGAGTAACCTGAAACTCAGAAATCTACCAGGTCAAATAACTAGTCAATAAACCCTGAGATTTAAAACCAGCTCTTTCTCTAACTAGACTTTATATTTCTAACCACTACTCTACACTTCCTCACCAGACGAGGTATAATAATGTGCCTACAATAAGTCTTCACTTAACATCTGTTCTGTGGCTGTAAGTGAAACATATAGCGAAACCAATTTTATCCCAAGAGTTAAGTTCCTACTCATCAAGGTTATAAGAAAGTACCTGAACAAAGGAAGTGATTCCAGGGCCTGCTATATTTCATTTTTGTATCTCTATCCATGTATTTACATAGCCAATTACATATTCAAACATGATGCCACTTCATTAGTTGCCACTTTACCCAGTTATCAGAGTCCCCAAAACACCAAGGATGGAATTATGATAACTTGTCGCTTCTTGGTGACTGAAGATACCCCTCCTCACCCTATCCCATCCCCAAAACACAGTGAGGTGCCTGACAGATGAGCTAATGTGAAGTTTTCTGCTCTTTCCTACGAGCTGCCCACGGCCTCCTACAGGGGGTAAGGGAAAAAAACTGAGATAACTATCATCAGTCGCCATGAAAAGGGGCAGTAACTCAGCTCCTTAATGTTATAACATTACTTCCTAGGAGACACATCTGTGTACATTTATTTAACAAACATTTCACAGATTTCAAAGAGCGATAAGATTACCCAGTTCCTTTCAAGCTTTGAGGCTGGAAAGTGGAGCGGAGGGAGCTAAGCATAAGGGTGGGAGAACTAGCTCCCTGGCTTGTCTCGGGGTGGGGACACGGGGTGGGGACAGGGTGGGGACCCCACCTGCGAGAGGGAGAAGTGGCCTTCACAGTAGCGCTGTGCCTGCGGCAGGTGGAAGATCTCGTCCATGTAGGGCTCCCGGAGCGCCCGACTGAAGGCGGAGAAGAGGAGGCAGGACACTGAAAAGGTACAGCTCAGGGCAGCCGAGAAATAGTAACCTTCCAGCTGCGCCATTCCTGCCCCCATAGCCACCGCCCGAGAACCCAGTCCTGGAAAATCTGTGCCAGGTTCTCGAGCCTGAGAAGCTGAGATTTAAACTTGGGCTCGAAATGGGCGCGCAACGCGGGACTGGCCGAACCGGACTGAACATAGCCGGAAAACAAAGGACGCTGGGAGAGAGCGGACGCTGAGTTTCCGGAAAGATCGGGTCACTGTTTCCGGAGTGACGAATTTAGGTAACGGACCGGGCTGTTTCTCTGTCAATCACGTTGATTCCTGTTCACTGAGTGGTCAGAGTCTCCAATAGGGCGGGCCTCAGAGTTTGCCAGCCTGGGACATACGCGGCTTTAGGCTTTGAAAGCAAGAAGGTGCTTATCCTGCAAGTTAGTCGACTTTTTCCCTGCTTGTTCCCATCTCTTATCAGGAGGTGGCGTCATTGCCCCACGTTTGCAGTCCCCAAGCTATAAAAATTTGCACATGCCTCCTCGCCTCTCCAGTATTTCTGTATTCTCTTAAATGATGTGAATTACTGCAGTTCCAAGGCATTTGATTTCATCAGCTCTGGAGGGTGGGAGGGGAGCGTTGGTTGTTGAAGCTAATCTGAAGGTCCAGAGAGACCATTCACTGCTAATGAATTTAACTAATTAAAGGATTAAGTTAAAAAAAAAAAAAAAAACATTTCAAAATGCCAATACTCTCAACGGTGATCAGTTAAATGGGCATTCATAGTACACTCTGACAGCCAGATCACAGTACTGTGTGGGAGTTGGAGAAAGCAATTATTTTTTAATATGGGGTGTTTTCCGTAAGGAAGGCTTTTTGTTGTGCCTGTGATTGTGCTTGTTAATCTCCCCATTAAAGCATTCAATTTTTCCTATATAAATAATAATCGAAAGCACGCTCATGGTTGGCATTATGTATGACTTCTATTTGTAGCCCCCCAAATGGCTTTCTCATTTTATGCAGTTAAAACTTTTACAGACTATGTAGACTTCACGTATTTCTTGTATTGGGGCTTGGAGTCAGAAGGTGAGAGAAAGTATCTGAAGAATGATGAAGATAAATATGTCTTGGAATTTTACCTTGAGCATAGTTGGCAATGTTTTGTAGAAAAATGATCTCTTGGGTAACCTCGGTCAGGTTGTGTTTGTCGAGAATACAACAAAAAGGAGTCGGGATTTGTTTAGAGTTGCAAACCTCAGCTCTTTCTCTGGGTCAAAGCTAATTTAGACTCTCCCGATTTAGGCAAGTTTGTCAAATTAAATTGACTGTGTCTCTATTCAGTCTCTGCTATTTCCTCATTAGCAAGAAGGGTAAGAGGTGAATAAGGGGAAGGATGGGAATATATTTAAACCATTGGAATAAAATTATGTCA
Organism: Furipterus horrens; assembly: GCF_987537825.1. Lineage (NCBI taxonomy): Eukaryota > Metazoa > Chordata > Mammalia > Chiroptera > Furipteridae > Furipterus > Furipterus horrens. Next base: position 41,408,193 of record NW_028327174.1, on the reverse strand, counting down.
GGATCCTACTTTGATGTAATTCTTAGCTTTGTTTTCCTTATTAGCTCCTATTTTATTAAGTTTGTTCTGTACTGATCTGTTTAAGATTAGTTCCCCATGATCCAATCTTCAAGAAGTTGGTAGGATCTATGAGTAATTGGCCCCAAGTCCCATGACTTGCTCAGTTGTAATATTCTTATTAGTGGCAGGGGATATCTTTTTCCTCTACCCTTCTAAACTTCCAACTGGGGCCTCTATAACAAAGATTGACAAAAGAAAGGTATACAAATTTACTTACCATAAATTTTATGCGATACTGAAGTCTTCATAAGGAAGTAAAGAACCTAGGAACCTATTAAACCTGAGTGTTTTTATGCTAGGTTTGATGAAGATTGGAAAGTTGTGGAAGGATATGGTAGGACAAAGGGTATAAAATAAATATAAACTGGAGGAAACTTAGCAAGACCTGTTTATTCATATCCCTTTGTATCACATTGACTGGAAATAAGGATGCTTCTTTCTCCTGTTGTTTTAAGCTATTAAGGTTTTGCATTTAAATTTAATATTTCAATTACAGTTTACATTCAGTATTATTTTTTATTAGTTTCAGGTGTGTAGTACAGTGGTCAGACAGTCATGCACTTTACGAAGTGCCCCCCATCCCGATGTTTCCAGTACCCACCCGGCACCATACATAGTTACAGAAATATTATTATGTTCCCTGTGCCATATTTTATATCCTCATGACTGTTTTATAATTAACAGTTTGAACTTCTTAATCCCTTCACCTTTTTTGCCTGGTCTTTCAACCCCCTGCCCTCTGGCAATAGTCAGTCTGTTCTCTGTATCTATGAGTCTGTTTCAATTTTGTTTGTTTATGTTTTTTTTCTTTAGTTTCCACATATAAGTGAAATCATACGGCATTTGTCTTCTTCTGACTGACTTATTATCCGTAGCATAATACCCTCTAGGTCCATCCTTACTATTGCAAATGCTAGGATTTCATTCTTTTTTATGATTGGGTAATATTCCACATACATATATGGAACTTCTTTATTCACTCATTTATTTATGGGCACTTGGGTTGCTTCCATATCTTGGCTATTGTAAATAACACTGCAATGAACATAGAGGGTGCATGTATTCTTTAGAAGTTCAAGCAGACGACCGCCTAGCCTGGAGGCTCGCGGTCAGGCAAGGTACGTCACGCGCAGAGGCTGCGCGCAACGAGGAGGCGGTCCAGAAAAGATCGAGGCGGAAGCAGCGTCAACAGCAGCAACAACAGCCATCTGCCTTCACCTGTAACAAGTGCGGCAGGGATTGTCACTCCTGAGTCGGACTGCACAGCCATTCTCGGCCGTGCAGATAGACTCTCGAGGAGCTATGCCATCGTCTCTCGAGACGAACGGCTGCCACCGCCGCTGCCGCCGCCGCAGCCGACGAGTGTTTTGTGTTCCTTTGAATATATACTCAGAAGTGGAATTGCTGGGTCATAAGGCAGTTCCATTTTTTTATTTTTTGAGGACCCTCCATTTTGTTGATGGTTTCCTTTCCTATGCAAAAACTTTAGTTTGATGATTTGTTAATTTTTTCTTTTGTTTCCCTTGCCTGAGAAGATATGTCAGGAGAATATAGCTAAGAGATTATATTGCCTGTGTTCTCTTCTAAAACTTTTATGGTTTCAAGTCTTACACTTAAATCTTCAATTAATTTTGAATTTATTCTTCTATATGGTGTAAGAGGTGGTCTAGTTTCACTTTTTTGCATGTACGTGTCTAATGTTCCCAACACCATTTATTGAATAGGCTGTCTTTACTCCATTGTATGTTCTTTGCTCTTTTGTCAACTATTTATTGCCCATATAGATGTGCGTTTATTTCAGGGCTCTCTATTCTGACCCATTGATCTATATGACTGCTTTTATGCTAGTACCACACTGCTTTGACTATTATAGACTATTAGTACAGTTTGACATCAGGGAGCATGATACCTCCAAATTTGTTCTTCTTTATCAAGACTCCTGTGGCCATTCAGGATTTTTAGTAGTTCCATATAAATTTTTGGAATATTTGTTCTAGTTCTGTGAAATATGCCATTAGTATTTTGATAGGAATTATGTTCAATCTATAGATTGCTTTTGATAGTATGGACATTTTAATAATGTTAATTCTCCCCATTCATGAGCACAGTATTTGCTTTCATTTATTTGTATTTTCCTCAATTTCTTCCTTCTGTTTCTTATAATTTTCTGAGTGCAGATCTTTTACCTCCTTGATAAATTTATTATTAAATATTTTTGAGGCAATTGTAAATAGGATTATTTTCTTAGTCTTTCTTCTTTCTTTTCTTTCCTTTCCTCTTCCTTCCTTCTTTTCTTTTTCTTTCTTTCCTTCCTTCCTTCCTTTCTTTTTTCTTCCCTCTTCCTTTCTTTTCTTTCTTCCTTCTTTTCTTTCCTTTTTTTCTTTCTTTCTCTCTCTCTCTCTCTCTCTCTCTCTCTCTCTCTCTCTCTCTCTCTCTCTCTCTCTCTCTCTCTCTCTTTCATTTGCTGTATGTTTCTTTGTCTGTGGGGCACTGCTCCTTGTGGTTTCAGGAATTGTAGCCCAAGCTGTGAGCCTCCAGGAGGCCTTTAAGTCTCAACTGAAAAATGGAAGGCTGAGGCAGACAGGACCAAAGGCCATTCAGGGGGTTCCCATGGGAATTGGGTTTAAAGAATACATATTATGCTCTAGAGCTTGCTCTGCTTTTCTTATCTCTTAGTTAACTATAAACAATCTGTAGCAAAGAATGTATGGAACCTTTCACCTAATGCCAGTGTGGCATCAAGATGTTTAATAGACCCTAACACAGACTGGTCACTGTGCCCCCTATATTGATATCTATAATCAGTAACTGTCAACTGTAATCCAGGTGACTAAAAGATAATTGATGATTTATGAATTTTGATCTTGTATCTCCCGCCCCCTCTCCCCTAACAAAATACAGTGTCCTAGATAAATTTGTTCTGCCATGGTTGTGAAACCTCTGCTGGACAGAGAAGTTTCCAACTGAGCTGAGGCATTGGAGGCAGCTCTGCCTCATCTGGCTCCCCATTTTGGCTGCCTGCTTGTATTTGTTTCTTTGTATTAGGTAGGCCTTTCATGCCTTCTATTCTTGGTATGGTGGCCTTATGTAGGAAGTGTCTTATGGGGCTCAGTGGCACAGTCTTTCTGATTACTTGGGCTAGGTGCTCCAGAAATGTCCCTTGTGTAGTTTTTGAGACTCCTATTATAGCTGGATCTTGACTACTGTTGGCCCAGCCATGGGTAGGGTTGACCCTCAGACTGGTTGACTGTGAGAATTGACCCCACCAACAGCATTTGAGATGCTTTGCAAGGCTGACCCCGTAAGACAGAATTAACCCCAGCTGGGTCTTGTGCCTGCCAAAATCTCCCTTTGGGTGTGTTGCTTGTGCAGCTTACTGGGTCATGCCCTGGTGTGGTCTGAAGCCTCCCACCCAGTGTGTTGTTTCTGGGCCTAATCCCTGTTCCCTCTAGCAGTTGAAAATAAGCTAACCAACAAAATCAAAAGAGACTCAGAGATAAAGAGAACAGGTTGCACAGCTTTGTAATTGGCTTACATTCAATGACATTGACCTAGGCAAGAAGCTCTGGAAATATGAGAACTTCTGAGAAGGGGTATTAGTTTTTCAACCTGTTATTAATAATTTTACTATTATTCATCTTTTTTCTTCAGCATTTATTCCACAAATATAAGGCCAGGGCTGACAGACATTTTTCTGGGAAGATCCAGAATGTAAATATTTTCAGCATTGTGGACCATATGGCCTCTGTTGTAACTACTCCTCTGTTGCTGCAGCATGAAAGTAGTCATAGACAATATATAAACAAAAAAGCATGACTGTATTCCAATAAAAGTTTGTTTAAAAAATAAGTGGCAGACAGCATTTGCCACATAGATTATAGTTTGCCAATCCCCGGTATAAGCAATTGTTAATAAACCTAATAGTTACACCTTACTATTGCCTTGTATTAAGATATCATTAAAATTTATAAGTTATATCAATGATAAAGAGATTACCAGGGCAGCATTCAAAAGCCTATATATCTGGGTATTCAATAACAGCATTATTTCAACAAAACTCTGATTCCAAAAAACCTCCGCTGCCTTGCGGCATACCTCTTCAGGGGAAAGGCTAGGGGAGTAAACCCCGACAGAAAATCCGGAGTCGGAGTCCCTAAGGCGGTTTGACGTTGTAGTCAACACCGGCAACTCCTGCGGCGCACCTGAAGCCAAGCTGTATTGACTCCGTCTTTCCCTTGGATCCTTCAGCTGCGAAGAGAGGGGGGGTCTGCTGCATGGGCAACAGCAGACCCTCCATATCACCCTGCCCAGGCTCTGTAGCTTCAGCTTCACTGGAGAGGACACTCCAGCGACATCGCAAGATGTCGATTCAACACGGGAGGAGACAGATACCGTGTCACTCCCGAGTCGGACTGCACAGCCATTCTCGGCAGTGCAGATAGACTCTTAAGAAGCCACACCATCGTCTCTCGAGACGGACGGCTGCCGACGACGACGAGTTACTACTTATAACATAAACACATGTATTCTCCCCTCCAACCCAGCCAGACCTCTATAACTGTGCTACCTTAGGACAGTGAATCTACTAAGAGCACCAATAATTCATCAATTCATTAAATCTTCGATTATACTTCTGCATTAGACAAGAAGATTCTCTAGGTCACTGAATTTCTGGATATTTTTTACTGGATGAGAGAGAGACACAAGGCTGCTACCTGTAGGAACAGGGATTTTATACCCCCCTCTCTGGCTAATTTTTCTGTAGGAACTTCCCCTCATAAGGCACTTCTTGTTAAAGAGCCATTTTAATCCCCACGGCAGTCAGTCATGTGCTTTAATATATCACTTTGTGCAAGGACATCAATGTTACTTCAGTTGTCAAAATACATGAGGGGCATATCAGCTCTTTAAGAGTCATTGATTCTCAAAGGTAATTATATTCCATGTTTTATTGTCCATAGTCATGCCCAGCTTACTGATCTTTCAACATAATTCATATCAAACCTTGTCTGTCTGAAAATGATGTGGTTAAGAGAAATATAGCTATTTCCTATATACTTTTTAGAAGTACTTGCACCCTGAGTAAGAAAAGTTGAATCTTTTAAAAGATGTGGGCTGAGATCACTTCCAAGTCAACATTTTATCCTGTTTTTGAAAGTAAATCTGCACTAATGGAATACTTTTCCTGCATGAATTAAATTATTGTGCTCTATATTTTTTCCTGGAAAGAGTAGGTCACTGACAGGATGATGTTAGATTTACATTTTGATAGCAAACAGTTTTAGACTGTTTCCTTCAAATTCAGAGAAATACAAATTTATTAAATTAGAGTATTCTCAAGAGAAATATAAGTATTCCATTATATTTCACTTAGGCACATTTATGGGAATTTCCATAAAATTTTTTATTTTTATAAATCAAAGAGCCAAGTAATGAAATACCTTATTTTCCATAAAGTAGGATATATACACTTATTTCATCATTGATAAGCTCATTTCACTTTTCCTAAAAAGATATCAATAATCTATTAGAGCTGTTTGTGGTACAGGAAGACTTTTCTCAATACCAGTATGTGAAGTTTATGCAATAAGATAACAGGTAAAATGTTCACACTGTATAGTCTTCATCATAATAGTTTAAAAAACATGAATTTACAATACAAACAACATGGGGATAATTTTTCAAATTATATAATGATCTCACCGTGTAAAATCAAAACTACAACAGCAAAATAAAGATCGATTTCCTTTAGATTGCAGATACACTGGCTTAATTAAAGAAGTGTTTAAATTTTTAAAATCTCAATTTGTCTATAGCTTTGTAAAAACACTTTGGTTCAGTGAGTACAGTAGAGTAAGACATCAGCATTAATAACAAACATGTTTGAAACCCTGGTACGGTCCTAGATTCCACAAAATTTGTTACTGTGTCAATGCCCATTCAGTAAGGATAATAAATCAAAATAAACTACTTAATGATTGATGTTGATTATTCATAGCATACCACTAATCAACTATAATGTGAGGTGCAATATAATAGATGAGAAGAGTGGAGTTTGGAAAAATTAACTCAGTTGCACAATAAGGAAGGTTTTCTAACTACAAGTTTAGTATCATTTACAATAACCATCATGGTAGAATAATGAACTATGTAAAAAATATTTATTTTAATTATATCAATGTAATATTTGATAAATAAAAGATACAAACTCAATTTTCTATCCTTAGTATGTTTACTCCACCACAAAACTTCTTAGTTTTAAAACATAACTTAGATACAGAGTTTTCTTTTTAAATCAACAATTCAATCTTTTAACAAGTATTTTTTAAGTACCAACACTAGGGGGAAGTAGTTAACAAGATGGAACTACTTCTTTTACTCATGACCTATCATCTATTATAGTGTCTCTTATTATCTACCATAGTTGTCTTTCAACCTCTGAGGGTTCATGGATGTCTCTCTAAAATTTTTTAAATTTTGTGTTTTTACATTAACTACTATCTAAAAAGATCAATGTAAGTATATTTTAAACTATTGCTGTGTAAGTTTTTATGATAATGAATATTTTGTTTTATGCTATCCAAAATGGTAGTCACTAGACACATGCGGCTATTAAATATTGAAATGGGACAAGTGTGGCTGTTGAACTGAGATTTCTAAAAAAAATTTATTTAAAATAATTTAAATTCAAATGTAAGTATTCTCACATAACTAGTGGTCACTGTACTGGGAAGCATAGTTCTAAATGCTCTCAGAGTTTAACATGGCCAGTTAAGCACTTTTGTTTGTTTTTATGTTAATAATTAGGCTTGAGCATGTGAAGCCCAAATCATAATATGGTCTCCCATGCTAATAATGAAGGTTTCCAAATAGTTTATATATTTAAAGATGATGGAAGTTTTCAGGCTTCACAAAATCATAGTAAATAAGAATGTCTTACTGTGCATAGTAGCAAGTATGCAGTTCAAGTTAAAAGCAGTGATTCATTTTTCCAAAATAAAATTAGCTCCCCAATTAAATTAACATCAATAAATTAAATCACATAGACCTCTTATACTGATTATTTAATTTGTAAATTTGCTTCATATATTTTAGAAGAACTAAAGCAAATGGAGCTTACCTAGTTTAATGATGCACCTGTTTAAATTACAGTGTAATTTCAACATTTTATCAATACTGAAGAAACCATTTTTTTCCTTAAAAGGCATTATTAATCACTCAAATTTTAGAAACACTAGCCTAGCAAATTACATGTAGTCAGGATGTCAAGCATTACCCAACTAGCCCTATGTATGTTGTTTATTTCATTCTCACAACAATCCTATGAGGTAGACACATGTAACTACGATCACCATTTTATAGCTTTGGAGCAGAAAAGCCTACAACTTTAGCAACCTGCTGGAAACACTATAGTTAATACATGGTGGATTCAACATACAAAATGTATATGTGCTGTTCTCCAGAATAGCATACCCCCATGTGATAGGCAAAATAATGGCTCCCCCAAGGGTATCTACTTTCTAATCCCTGAAACCTGTGACTATGTTTTCTCATATGATTAAAGGTACTTTATGGATGTGATTAGGTTAGGGATTTTAAAATAGGGAGACTATCCTCAATTAGGTGCAATATAGTCACAAGGGTCCTCATAAAATGGAGGTAAGAAGGTCAGAGTTAGGAAAGGAAATATGATGATGGAATCAGAGGTCAGAATGCTGCAAGAAAGGGACACCAAGCCAAGAAATGCATGTGGACTCTAGAAACTGAAAAGATCAAGGAAACAGATTCTTTTCTAAAGTCCCCAGAAGGAATGAAATCCTCCACCATGAAACCCATTTTCGAATTCTGACCTTCAAAACTATAAAATAATATGTTTATGTTGTTTTATGCTATAAAACTTGTGGCAATTTGTTGCAGCAGCATTAGGAAATCAATACACACAGCTTATTCAAAAAATGCCTACAGATCATAGCATCCTTATAAGGTAATTTAAAACCCATTTTTATGCCTTTCAGCCCACCCTCTTTTTCCAAGTTTAAGTAATATAAAGGAGAATTCCAATCAACCAAACTTAGGACACACAAAATTACTGATAAATCTATTTTTCTCCCTTTTACTACATTTCCAGTAATGTTTGATGGCCAATAAATGAATAGGCCATTAATTATTATTCAGTTAATGACCTAAACATACCCTTGAAAGCATTTAGCTTAACCACTCATAATCTGGCTCGACATCAACTTACATTTCTATAAGAAAACAGAAAAAATATAAAATAGGTAAATTTTGTATAGAAAAGAAATTGGAGAACCCAGAATGTTGTAAAGAGGAGTGCTCTAAGAATTATCCACTGACAATATTAGTCTCTTATGCTAACACTGGAAATTCTTCACTTATTTTTTTACAAATAAATAAACTCTATTTTATAAAACAGAAATTACAAAGTGCTATGATGGAAAGTGGAAGAAGCCAAAGAGAAGGTGTAGCTTACTGTATTTTGAAAATATGCTTTGCAATAATCCTAAAAGAAAAAAAACTGCCAATCAGAGATACCATATCCAGCAAAGCTGTCCTTTAGAAATGAAGGAATAATAAAGACTTTCTTAGACAATCAAGCAAAAGAACTTTATCAACACTTGACCTACCTTATAAGAAATACTAAAGGAAAATCTTCAAGTTGAAATAAAAACATTAATTAATAATATGAGAACACATGAAAGTATAAAAGCATTGATAAAAGTAAGTACACAGTCAAATTCAAAATACTATAGTGGTGGGGTGCAAATCACTTATAATGCTAGTATAAAGGTTAAAGACAAAAGTACTAAAACAACAATAGATACAATAATCTATTAATGAATATACAATACAAAAAGATGTAAACTGTGAAATCAATAACATCAATGAAAGGTGATAAAAGTGTAGAGTTTTTGTATGCTATTAAAATGGAAAGCTTAACACAGACCGCTATAGCTATAAGATAGATGTTTTATAAAAGCCACAAAAAAATAGAAAACCTATAGTAGTTACAAAAATGATAGAATAAGAAATCAAAACATACCACTACAAAAAAAAAAAACATCAAATCACAAAGGACAGCAAGAGAGGAAGAAAGGAACAAAGAAAGTACAAAATAGTCAGAAAACAATCAACAAAGTGGCAACAATAATTCCTTACCTCACTAAATTAAATGGTTAAATTCTCTAGTCAGAATATAGAGTGACTGAATGGATTAAGAAAGAACAACAATATGCTGCTTACAGGAGCATATAGAATGATGGTGGCATAAAAACAGGAATGTAGACCAAGGGAACAGAATTGGGAACCCGGAAATAAATCCATGCTTCTATGGTCAACTGATTTTGACAAGGCTACCAAGAACACACAGCAGAGAAAGGATAGTCATTTTAATAAATGGTATTGGGGAAACTGGAGTTCCACATGCAGAAAAATTAATTGAACCCTTATCTGACAATGAACACAAAAATATACTCAAAATGAAGACTTAAATGTAATACAAAACCTCACAACACTACTAGACGAGAAGATAAGGAAAAGCTCCTTGACATTGGTCTGGGTAATGATTTTTGGACAAGACCCCAAAAGTATAGGCAAAAGCAGCAAAAACAGACTAGTGGGATTGCATAAAACTAAGAGGCTTCTGAAAGGCAAAGGAAATAATCAACAAAATGAAAAGCCAATCAATGGAACAGAAGAAAATATTTGCAAACTCTAATAAGGGTTGGGTCTGCTGCATGGGCAACAGCAGACCCTCCATATCACCCTGCCCAGGCTCTGTAGCTTCAGCTTCACTGGAGAGGACACTCCAGCGTCATCGAAAGATGTCGATTCAACACGGGAGGAGACAGATACCGTGTCACTCCCGAGTCGGACTGCACAGCCATTCTCGGCGGTGCAGATAGACTCTTAAGAAGCTACACCATCGTCTCTCGAGACGGACGGCTGCCGCCGCCACCGACGATCTAATAAGGGTTAACAGCTGAGATATATAAGAAACTCAGATAACTTCATAGCTAAAAAAAAAAAAAAAATCTCTGATTAAAATAGTGGCTAAGGACCTGAATAGATATCCCTCAAAAGGAGATATCTAAATGGCCAATAGTACACGAAAATGTACTCAACACCATTAATCATCAAGAAAAAGCAAATCAAAACCACAATGGGATATTTACCTCACACCTATTAGAATAATTATTATCAAAAGGGAAAAGATAACAAGTGTTGATGAGGATGTGAAGAAAAGGGAGCCCTAATACACTGTTGGTAAAAATGTAAGATTGTGTAGTGGCTGTAGAAAACAGTACAGAGGTTCCGCAAACAACTTATAATAGAACTATCATATAATTCAGCAGTCCCACTTCCGGGTATATATCCAGAGGAAATAATATCAGTATCTCGAGGAACTATCTGCACCCCCATCTTAATTGGAGCTTATTTATAATATCAAAATATGGAAGCAACCTGAGTGTCCATTTGCAGATAAAGAAGGTGTGGTCTACAGAGGCAGTGGAATATTCTGAAACTTTAAAAAGAAGGAAATAGTGCCATTTGTGAGAACATGGACAAACCTGGAGGACATTATGCTGAGAAAAGTCAAGCACAGAAAGACAAATAATGAATTATACCACATATATGGAATCTAAAAATGTTGAATTAATAAAAGTAGAGAGTAAAATGTTGGTGCTGGTATCTGGGAGGATAGTGGAAATGGGAAGATATTGGTCAAAGGGTCAAAGGTTCAGTTGTACCGGATGAATAAGTTCTAGAGCAGTGATTTTCAACCTTTTTTTTTTTAATCTCATGACACACTAATTACTAAAATTTTGCAACACAGCAGAAAAGATCTGACAAAAAGCATAAATATTATTTTGACTCATTCACACCGGATGGCTATTTTGTGTTGGCTGTTGTCATTTTTTTATTTAGCAATCTAAGGGGGAAAGGTCAGTGACCCTGACTAAATAGTCATGTATTATTGCATGTTGTAAAAATACTTGAGGTATACTGTGTGCCCAGGCACTCTGGTTGAAAACCATTGTTTTAGAGATCTAATGTACAGAATGGTAACTTCGGTTAATAACACTGTATTTTATACTTGAAATTTGCTAAGAAAGTTGATCTTAAATGTTCTCACTACCCACTAACACAAAAAATTATAACTATGTGAGGTGATGATAGGCTAGTTAGCTTGATCACAGTAATCATTTAACAATGTATATGTATATCAAAACATTACACTGTATACCTTAATATATACAATAAAAGTTATTTGTACTTCTCATAGTGGACTGCTGAAGAATTTTAATGATAATGTAAGTACCACAGATAATGACTCAATTATATACGTGAGTTAGTTGAAAAATAAAATAACTTTTAATACAAAAAAAATAATGCTCTGTACATCAGATTTGGTAATTCAGGTTTTATTGTTTTATTGGTGGGTGGAGGAGTGGCATCTTTACATCACTTACTTTTAGTTCAGCACATATTGTAATTACTCTTCTGGTCTCATGATGGTGCTATTTCCTATTTTTACAGGACCAGGAGAGAAAAGATTGATGACTGCTTTTCACAGGTTACAAGTTTTAGTTCCTCTCTAAGGTTTAGTTTTTAAGAACAGAAAATAAATCTGGATTTATTTATTATAAATATATATATATATATATATATATATATGTATGTATGTGTATACATATTCCAAAATAAATTTTACTTTATTTGAATATATTCAAATATATTAGGAAAATAATATCGCTTATTTATTAAAGTCCCAAATTCACAAAACTGAAAAGTATGAGTTTATTTAATTTTATTTTTATTGTTTACACTATTACAGAGTCCCCCATTTCCTCCTACTTTGCCCACCTACTGCCTGCCCTTGTCCCCTTCCCTCTGGCCATCACCACACTATTGTCCATCTCCATGGGTCATGCAAACATGTCCTTTGGCTAATCCCTTCCCCTTATTTTATCCTGTCCCCCTTTCCCCTCCCCTCTAAGAGCTATCAGTCTGTTCCATGTATCTATGCCTTTGTTTCTATTTTGTTCATCAGGTTATTTTGTTCATTAGATTCCACATATAAGTGAGATCATATGGTATTTGTCTTTCATCAACTGGCTTATTTCACTTAGCATAATAATCTCCAGGTCCGTCACTGCTGTCACAAAAAGTAAGAGTTCCTTCTTTTTTACAGGCTCATAGTAGAGTATGAATTTTTTGTCTTTACATAAAATCTGCAAAGACTGGTAAAGCAGCTATAGATTATTGTGTTACAGCTGAAAAAATTTGGGCCTAGTAAGGCCTACATGCCTCAGGTCATGTAGATGGTAAAGTGGTAAATCTATGACTTGAACCCAGATTCCTTCACCAAGATTGCTTTTTCAAAATTATTGGTGAGATATCCTGTAAATGACATAAGTGATCTTAACACCAAGGAAATTAGAATCGTGCATCTGGAGAAACAGCTGATTTCATTATAGAACTTTGCCTAGGGTATTAGGGAAGGAAACTATTGTTTATTATGCTGGAAACTAGAGACCATAGTATAAATAGTAAGTTAGTGAATTTATCAGTTTGTTTCTCAGGTTTTATCTCCAACATTAAGAAATCTCATATTTGAACATTCTTATATATAACTTATAATTGACTATTTATGTGAATCTTTTGGTGTCCTTTCTGGCTATTGGTGACAGACGTATTGTCTATGCAATGCTTGGTTTTTGGTGCTAGGCATTTGCACAATATCTGATTTAATCTTTATAACAACACTCCAAGTTGCACAGGAATTCATGACTGAGAGATCAAATGCTCTGCCAAGTTTAGACACTGAGGAAGTTGGCCATATCACAGCCATTCTTGCCAACATCGTATTTCCTACCACTACACATGAAGTGAATTACTGACTCCTTTTTGAAGGCAGGTCTCTGTGAATCAAGTAAAGATCCCTTGGAGTGAACATGTATCATTTATGTTCTATAAAAGATCCCCTTCCAGGGAGAGCTACTGACTGATGTGAATGATCCCTCCATGTGAGAAGAAGGGGTAGTAACAGAGTGTTTTAAAGGAACACTGCCAAAGTTCTAGGGAGACTTTTGACCAAAGCCATAGCAGTGGACAAAGGAAGGAGGATCTAAGGTGACCCAGGCAGAGATGGCCTCAGTCCCAGCCAGTGAAGAAGAAGCCTCTGCAAAGGAGACAGGGGGCTCAGCTTAGAAGGACCCCAGCACTTCCAGCAGAGGGGAATTGGAAAGCAGAGATTTGTCCTGGAGGCAGGTACACATTACAGCGTGACTCTCCTAATGGTGGCATTGACAGAAGAAGCCAGTTTCCTGAGATACAGTGTTCCAGACACTTTGGGAGGCCTCTCATTTACGTGATACATTTTGATTCCCCAAAGTAACGCACATGGATTCTCATTTCTGTGCACTGCTTGAAAGTAAAGGTTACAGTCACAGAAAGTGAAGCATAAGGTGTCTGTTCTCTGGTGTATTCTGATCACATAGAACAGTTTCTGGCACATTGTAGGCTCTTAGTACATATTTGTTGAGTGAATGAATCAATAAAACACTGTATGTGGGCAGTCTTCAGTATTACAAACTTAGCAGTGCATTTGTTCAGAACATAAATGTAGCACCTACTTTTAGCACAAATAAGAAAGGCTTTAGAAGTAATATAATCTTCTCATTTTACAAATGAAAATGAGGTCCAGAAAAAAACAGGTTTAACCAAGGTTACAAAGAAACCCGACACCTAGGCAAAAACAAATAAAATATCTGAGCTCCAATTCAAGGTCCTTCCCTCCTCTTTCCCTCCATTCTTTCCCTCCTTCCCTTCCTCCCTCACTTCTTCCCTCCCTCTTCTCTTCCTTCCTTCCTTCCTTCCTTCCTTCCTTCCTTCCTTCCTTCCTTCCTTCCTTCCTTCTTTCTTTCCTTCCTTCCTTTCCTTCTTTCCTTTCTTTCTCTTTTTTTTTCTTTCTTTCTCTCTCTTTATTCTTTCTTTCTTTCGTTCTTTCTTTCATTCATTCTTTCTTCTTTCTCTTTATTTTAACCCTTCCTTTCTATCTATTACATAATGGGCAACATCTATAAATTAGTTAAAAGTGTTTTCTAGAAAAGACACAGAAACTAGTTTCCATATAAACTTATAAAATTCAAGCCAATGTCAGGGTTGCACTTTTTTATCCCCCTTAAGCTATGGCTCAATGACTGCTAATGTGTCTTCCATTTATATAGTTCTTCCTTTAGATGTTACATCTTACATATGGGGATGGCATGAGATTACACTCTTGTGCTTATCCTTTTCTCTGTGTAATGGAGGAGAACAATCTAGATTGTCTTGATTTCAGAAATGAAATTGGGGCTAACAGAAGGTAAAGTGGACATGTAAAGACTGCACATTCACAGTACCTGACTTTCTGCTGGTGACTGAGCGCTCACTTCTTTGTCTGTGAAGCGGTCAGGTGCTGTTGGATGCAGCAGTAGGCTGTGCGCACTCCTGCATTGTACTTAGCATGTTTGCTTCGTGTTATTTGTACAAACCTAGCATCCCGAGTGGAAGGTGGCTACCTCCCCAGAAGAATGCTGATCTTTGTTATGTCACTCACAATATACATTCAAGCTGATTACAGGGTTCCATTAAATGATACACTTTTGGAGCTAGAATAGCATAATGGACTTAACAAGTCTGGGCTTGAATCCTATCCCTAGCACTTCTTCAACATACATGAGTAAAATGGAGACAACAATATGAACTTCTGGAGGTTGTTATACTTTTAAATGAAATCATATGCATAAAGCACCTAGCACAATGCCTCTTAACCAACTCCACTGCCTTTTGCAATTATTATTGTCCAACTTTCTCATTTTATAGGTGAGAAAAATGAAAATCATGGACCTGCCTTATGCACATGACTAGAGATTCCATATCTAGGCACTAGTTTTCTGATTTCTATAGATTTTCAGCCTGTTGTACCTTATCATGCCTTGTTCCACTCTGCCTCTGCTCAAGGCGAGTGTACGACAAATGGAACTGTGCTGCCAGCTTCTTTCCTTTTATTTGTCCCTCTTCTGTGTGCCTTGTTCTCTAGGTAAAGGGAAAACCTTTCTGACTCTCACGCTTTAGCATCATCCGTCTCTTTATGTTCCACCTGTGCTACTTAGTGAAAATGACTAGGACATTACTATTGAGTCTCACAGTTTAGGAAGTAGTATGTGGGCAATTTCTGTTACCCAGTGATAAATGAAATTGACAAATCACATGGCACTGAGAGAGGGGAAATATTGCTTATAATACCTATATGCATGGGTTTATGAGCTTGCCACTTTAAATAGGGGCAGGGCATTCTATACAGTAGGATGTCCTTCTGGCGCTATGTATTCAAGATAAAATTAAAATTAGTGTTAATCACCTTCTTGTTACATAGGGAAAACATTGGACATCATTGCTTACATGAGAAAAAGTACTAATTATAGTGCCAAATTCTTGACAATATGTGGCACTTCGTAAGGTAGACTGTCCTACATTTGTTTACATGCTCAAAAAATACTGTGGCAGTGCTGGGATACCCTAGAACTAAATTCTAATTCTGACTATGCCACTAAGCAGCTCTGAGTTTTAGCAAGTCAGCAAACCTCCACAGGCCTTGGTTTCCTTATCTGTATAATTAGATTGCTGAACTACATGATTGCAAAACTCTCTCACTCTTCTACAAATTGTCTTGTCAACAGTGAACTAGATTCAGCTGAAGTTTCCACCAGGTCCTTCAATTCAATTTTGGCTTTACAACATTTAAGTACTATATTAGGTACAAAAGTTAAAAAAATGAAAAGACATAAGCTATCCATGGTTGCTTACAGACTTGCAAACCAATAACTATCATGTAATGGATGATAAGTATTATAAGTAAAACTTACATGAAGTACAACATTATGATCAAAATTAAGTTATTAATTTTGGAAGAGAAGCAGGTACTAAGAGGAGATGATATTTAAATTGAATTTTAAAGGAGGAATAAGAGTTCACTAGAAGAAAATTATGGGGAAAACCATTCCAGGCAGAGGGAATGGGTTGCATAAAAAAACAGAGAGGGATAAAATTGCTTGAAACACTCAGGAAACAAAAGATAGTTCAATACAGCCAGAACACTGAGTTCTGATGGGGAAGCCAGTGTCAGATTGCAAAGGGCCATGTAACACAGATTAAAAATACTGGCTTTTTATCTTATAGTTTCTGCATAATTTAATTCTAATGGGTATTCTTATGTCTTTCAATACAAAATGTGCTATACACATTTATATAAATATAGACTTTGATATAGATATATAGAATATAGAGATTAAAGTTCAGTGTCTTACTCAGCTTTAGACCCTGGTAAATATTTATTGTGTAGCTGAAAGGACAAGAAATGCATCTAGAAGACACTCTGGGTACTCAGCTTATTGCTTTTGTACCTGCAAGAGGTCTTTGGTTTTCCAGGAAGCTTTCTGGGAACTTTTAACAAAGATTTTGGGTATGTCTACATATGCTTTTGGAAAATATCAGGGCCTAGAATGTACTCATCTCTATAGCAATCTTTGTTAGATTGGGGCAAAAACATAGCAGCTCATCTATTTCACTAAAAATGAGGAGCGCAGAGTGCTATCTGAAGAAGGAACTCAGCCTCAGGTCACCCTGAGTACCAGTACGAATGAAATACCATCCAAGCACAACATGTTTCCTTGGGATTCGAGCATTGTAGCCCTTGGGCAAAAATAGCCAACCTATCTGCTCTAGGGAGGCCAGAACCAGTAAGTCCAAGAGGAGACATGTCAGGCGCAAACTCAGGTCAGTGAATGAAAGGCATTCCTGAAGTAAAATGATATCCTATGCATGTGGCTCAGGCTCAGTAGATGGGAAGAGTTTTGTTTGTTTTTACATAATTACCTCACAACATTGTGAACGTGTTCTGTGCCAAATAGAAGCAGAAATTCTTTTTGTTTTAAAGACCATCATGGACCCATTTCAAAATAGACAACATTGTTATTTTTAAAATACAGTGTGCATTATTAACTGCATGCAAAGTGCATCCATGGGCTCATAACAAATATTCACAAAGTGATACTTGTGATGACCAAGAAGATGTTCATTTCTGGAGCTCCTTGCCCTCTTCTCCATGCATTCCTCAGACTCCTGTAGCAAGGCATCTGCAGCCTCCTTGTTGTTTCTGAGGGCCAACTTTGCCATCTTCTCATCTGGTTCCTTCCCGTCAAAGTGTGCACATCCCATTAGTGGCTGCTTTAGTCTTGACTCAGGGCCTGAATAGGTAGTGATTCACCTCTAAGCATGACATAATATGCCATCAGTTGAAGACCAGCTCTCGTACAGGGTGTTTGCAGAGGAATAAGTATGAGAACTTCAAACACAATGCCACATCAGCAGGAAAAGTGTTGTAGTAGACCAGAACCTCGCTACTTGAATTGTACTCTATGGACTAGCACCAAAAACACAACCTGGCAACTCACAGAAAAGCCCAATCTCAGCCCCACCACAGACTGACTGAAGGTGAATCATGTGCCTGTAACAATTTCCAAATTACTCCTTTATATGTCATATGTTTAGAGTACCTGGCCCATAGTAACCACTTTATATGTGTTTATTTTCTATTCTGATAGTTTTCTGGACCTTCTAAGCTATCAGAATGCTAGTACACATCTGAGGACACATCTACAAATACCTTTCTAACTAGGGAGAAAGAAAAAATGAAAAATAAAGAAAGAAATTAACTTTTTTTTTTCCTTACCAGTTTTCCCCTCATAAGCTCTTCCACTTCCACGCCCTGCCCCCACAATCACCACACTGTTGTCCATGTTCACAAGCTATCTTTCTTTTTTGCTCAATCCCTCCAGCCCACCAACTTTTCCACCCCACCCCCATTGCTGTCATCCTGCTCTCTATCTGTGAGTCTGTCTCTGTTTTGCTTGTTAGTTCAGTTTGTTCTTTAGATTCCACATATGAGTGAAATCATATGGTAATTGTCTTTCTCTGACTGGCTTGTTTCACTTAGTAAATGTTCTCCAGGTCCATCCCTGCTGTTGTAAAGGGTAAAAGATTTTTCCTTTTTTATGACCAAGTAGTATTCCATTATGTAAACATATCACAGCTTTTTTATCCACTTATCTACTGATGGACACTTGGGCTGCTTCCCCAAACTGACTATTGTAAATAACATTGCAATGAACATAGGGGTGCCTATATTCTTTCGAACTAGTGTTTTCATATTCTTCGGATAAATTCCCAGAAGTGGAATCATTGGGTCATAAGGCAGTTCCATTTTTAATCTTTTGAGGTAATTCCATACTATTTTCCACAGCGTCTGCACCAACCTGCATTCCCACCAACAGTGCAGAAGGGCTCCCCTTTCTCCATGTCCTCACCAGCACTTGTTGTTTGAAAGCATATGTAGCAAAGCTTTGAGCATTGCTCATAGCATTATTTTTTTCTGCTGTATCTCCTCAGGCAAGGGAAACCAAAGAAAAAATAAATAAATCAGCTTACATGTAACTAAAAAGTTTTTGCACAGCAAAGGAAACCATCAACAAAATTAAAAGACTGCCCACTGAATGGGAGAACATATTCATTGATATATCTGATAAGTGGTTAATATCCAAAATTTATAAAGAACTTTTAAAACTCAACTCCAAAAAAACCAAAAACAAAAAAACCCGATTTTTAAAAATGGGAAAAGGAACTAAATAGACACTTTTCAGAAGAGGATACACAGATGGCCAATAAACAAATAAAAAGATGCTCAACCTCACTAATCATCAGAGAAATGCGAATTAAAACCACAATGAGATATTACCTCATATCTGTCAGAATGGCTATTATCAATAAATTAATTTTTTTAATTGAATAAGAATGTTTTTGCCTATCCACGCATTTCTGTAAAGTAACATGGTTGATCAAGATAGCTTAGCTGACCATATGGAAACAGTTTCCTCCCTTAGATTGTTTATGTAAAAAAAGGAGGGATTTAGGTAATAATAAGAATTTCAGCATCTACATGAAATTTATTGACTTAATATAATTTTTCTTATAAGTAAAATATCTATTTTGATAACTCTGTAACAAGAGAGTTCGGCAAGTTATGGCTACATTGTATTTCAGGTATTTTGAGAGATGTTGTATATGCGGAGGAGGATTACCATAATTGAAACTTAAGATGAGTTAAAATGAGCTCACAGATAGACCCCTGATCAGGGTATTTGGCTGCTTTGTTTTATTCAATCTCCTCTCTTGCTATGACAACCCTTCATCTGCTTTTCTCCACTGTTCTTACTTTCTCTTCTTCACTATACTGTCACAACTCTTTGGCTCATTTTTCTTGCTCTCTACTCCTATCCTTTTTGTTATTCACCACTAAACTCAAGGTCTTTCTCTTCATGCTGCTTGCTATGGCTTTCCAATGATTACTTTCTCCACTGTTTCCTCAGATATTTTTCCTGTTTGCCTGTGATACTTGAATTATTTCTCTATGCTAATTTAGGTGCTTTTCCTCTTTTTTTTTTTTTTTTTCTCCCTTTAGAAATACTCTCTTTTTTGGAGATGGGAAGGAGCGGTAGGAGACAAGACTAAAGATGTCCTCTACAAGATGACGAACAATGTCCCGGTCTATGAACTGCTTCTACTTCCTTTCACTTCAACATAACCCCCATTTACATCAACTCACCCACAGTAAAACTCACTACATACAGTGTTTAACTGACTTTTTTGGAACACTATTACAGAGACACCTATTTAGACATTTCAATTTTGCATAACATCATTACTAAATGTACATTATATCATTGCAAGCTATAGTGTCAGCTATCTGTGGACTCGTTCTACCAAGACTTCTTCTTACTCTCAGTCTCTTATAATGTATCTACAAACCTAATCCATACAGCTACAAATAAAACCATCTCCAATTTCCGGATCTTCCCTTATGAACAACAACAACCGAGAAGAAATAGGATCCACTAACAGCATCTTCATTTTCTAAGGCAACTCTATTCTTCTAACCATTAAAACATACTATCCATATTTTTAAAATTTTAATATATGTTCTTTCTTCCTCAGACTGAACCTCCTTCACCAGCTGCATGAGATAGTCAGTAAGTAAATTGATGCTTCTAACTCTAAATAAAATTGTCTTTATTGAAGCAGTCAACAGGAGGAATCATAGACATGGAAAGAATATAGCTCTGGAATTTACAAATGTGGGTGCTAGTCTTGACTGTTACTAGATGTGACCTGGGCAAATTATTTTAATTCCCTATGTCCTAGTTTCTTTTTCTTTTTATAACATGAAGTAGCTTGCTGAACTATTAGTAAACATTTTTGGAAATAATAATAATGGTACAAAACCTTTATTGACATAATAATTTATTCAAAAATTCAGCAGTGTCATACATGAATTATTAGAAGTATTTAATTTTATCCTCTTAAGGACCCAACAAAGACCGTTACTATTATCCATGCTTTACTAATGAAGAAACAAAAACTAAAGAGATTATATAATTTCCCAAATGTCATGTTGTCAATATATGTAAGAGATGGGTTTCAAAACAAACTGTTTGACTCTAAAGCCTTTGTATTTTTCTCTCTTATACACTTAGCATGACAAGGGCCACCTCCTTTTGGCCACTCAACCTTGTTTAACAGTGCTTGCTAAAATGTCACCTAAATATAAAATAGTGTGTAAAGTAGAATGCTAATTATATGAGCAATAGCCAGAGGTATTCAGGAAATTCGTCAGTTTTCCTTTTCTTCCCAGTGAAAAAAGATGCCTTCAGGTGAAAACCGAGCTCTGTTAGAAAAACACCACCAGCCATGAGTAATTGTGATAATATGGTCTTTCCTGTCAAGTGAGGACTTTGAATTAGAGACACAGGAGCAGGGAGTCCAGCTGCCTCACCTCTTTCCCTAAATTTGTAACTATGTATATTCACTATTACTCACTGAAAGCCAGTTAATATTTACAACCTGAAGAGTCCTCCTGGAAGAACAAATTTCTAACTGGATAATTGGTCAGAAAAGCTCAATATCGTTCCTAAATTTTATGCTGCTTGCTTTGACTAAGAAAATTAAGTGACTAATTCCTATTAACAAATTATCTTTTCCTTACACATATCTTAAGTTTTATAATCCAAGAATCTCTGAGAAATTGACAATTTAACATTCCTTCTTTCCAATAAATATCTGTTCTTGCCAGGAGTGAGGGAAATGGAGCTTTAGAAAAAGGAAAGAGTCATTCTTCAAGGTAGAGGCAGAGAATGACTAAAAATAGAATAGAAAAACCCAAAATGGATAGTGATTCATTGCCAAAAATGTCAGCAGAATAGTGAATAATGATTGACTGGCTTAGGAAATATAAAGTCTTTAAGATCATAATTTGGGCCTAAAAGCAAATGAAAATAAAAAATTTTTGTTATTTGAGATTGGTGGCTCAGTTGGTAGTAAATTACACCATGATGCCCTTTGTCAAGACAAAGCCAATGAAATGACCAGAAATAGAAAATGATTTATCAATTAGAAAAGGACCAGTAAAACTAAGGTGTATTCAACTCTGTAATTCTAAACTGAGCATAAATTTAAAAACACCAGCTATTCCTCAACAGACATAGACTACTAATTTGAGTAACCTTAGCTCTTGTTGCTCAAATACATTAATGGTTAATTCTTCCCTGGTCTTCAAAGTGCTCCTTATATTCTGTGCACCCAGAGAAGAGCTCTTTGATTATGACACAGGATAGCATGACTGTTATCTCCTGACTTGTTTAATGTTGTCATATTTTATCCCCAGGGGAAAATTTTGTTGATTGCTTGTAGTTTTCTAAAAGAGTAATTCTATACAACTATGCAGAATTCAATGTAACTAGAAGGTTTAGGTTTTTATTAATATAGTACTATAGTCAAAAAGTTCTAGGAGAAATGGGTGTAGGAAGTCACAGTAGTCAAGTCCTTTTACCCTATTCTGTAATTGTTACTGTTGTTGCCTATGTTTTGTACAGAAAGTTCTTTGCATGGTGTTTAGCAGCTAATAGTTACTTGCATGAGCAGCTCATGAATATTAAAATGTCGTGGGGATAATTTCCATGCTTTTTAGGACTCTTGACTAATGACTTAGACAACTAAGTTAGTGAATCAAATGATAGTGAATCCTAATCAGGTGCTCCTGGGGGTGAAATATCAAATGTAGTCTTCTTTATTACAAAGCACTGACTCAAAGTAAAAAGAAAGACCTATATAAAATTGGCCTTGTTTATTCCTTTGAGTGATCTCATTACCTTCTGGGTAGCTACAGAGTCAAAGTTGTAGGGTAATTTTGGGTGATCATCTTATAAATTCAAGAATCATACATTATCATTCTGAGCAGCAGCCAGGCCGCTCATTTATTCAATAAATATTTTTTTTTGGTATTACTCTATACCATGCACTGTTCTATGTTTCTGGGTTATAACATTACTCAAAACAGTCAAGGTCTGAATTCTCATGGAGTGTATAGCCAAATAGAAGAATCATAAAATGAAGACAAATAAGCAAGATACATATTAGACTATTTTAAGTGCTGGTAGACAATTGAAATAGAGTCATAGACAGTTATTTGGAAGCTACTTGAGACTAGGATAGCAAAGACCTGTTGGAGGAGGTGATACTTAATCTAAGATTTGAATGCTATGCAGACCCTGATATACAAAGATTAGGCAGTAACAGTATCTGATCAGAGAGAACAACTAGTAGACCTGTTTTCTCTGATTAAAAACTAAGACTCTAAAGGGAGAGGATACGTTATATAGGAGGTAATAGAACAATATGATTACAGCATATGATAGACAGGGAAGATCAGGTATACAGAGACCTGATCATGATATTCTTTTTAAGTGAGAATAAAAAGTTATTGGCCTATCTCTAGCCCAGAACTCAACATTAACATTTTCATTGGATTTCTCTTCCTTACATCAAGACTCAGATTGTGGAAGTTGGAATGAGATTCAGCTTAATAGCCTAAAAGGAAATTGTGTGTGTGTGTGTGTGTGATGAGGTATCATGCAGAATGGCATTATGGCTAAATGATACCTTCCTCAAAATTCATATATTGAAGTTCTGACCCCAGTAACTCAGAATGTGACTATATTTGGAAATAGGGCCTTTGAAGAGGTAACTAAGGTGAAATGAGGTCTTTAGGGTGGGCCCTTATAAGAAGAAGAGACTAGAGCACAGACAGGTACAAAGCAAAAACCATGTGAAGATGCAGACAGAAGGAGGCCATCTACACCACACCTGGGAAGAAATCAACCTTGCTAACTAACACCTTGATCATGGACTTCTAGCCTCCAGAACTATGAGAAAATAAATTTATCTTATTTAATTCATTCAGTCTGTGCTACTTTGTTATAGCAGCTTTAGCAAACTAATACCAATGGCTACCAAATGTCTTTATACACAGGATAACTGAGTAAGGAAACTCAGCTGAAGGATAAATCACAAGTTGGAAGATTGGAATTCCTTCACTTCTTTTTTTCTGCCTCAAAGAATGCTCTCCTTTCTAGAATATGTACCTCTACCCTTAAAGATTTCCTGGTATGTCAATAATATCTATATGGTATCTTGTTCTTTCTGCTTACCCATAATAGTGTTACAGGGGAAGTCATACATGAGACCAGCTGGTACATCATTTTATGTTCCTCATATTTTGCTATCAACCTAATATGTTTAACAAGATAAAGTTCTTTCCTCTTTATCTGTTTTGTACTAAAATGGTTGAAAATATAGATAATTTTTCATCAGACTTAGTATGCTTCAAATGTATGATTTAAATTTAGGCTACAGACAGAATTCAACCTGAGGAAAAGGGACCTCACATAACTTAACATATTTCAGTACAATGAGAGAAATATGTGAATGTTGAGAGACACATCACATGTATTGTCTCAATGCACAAAATAAAAATTATTTAAAATATTAGATAACATATGAGATAAAATCTCATGGACATTCTGAAATATATAAGCATTGATTTTTCTGTCAACCTACTTTTTGTATAAGCACAGGACTTTACTGAAAGTGAATGATATGCCTGAGCAATGCATGAACAGATTATTATACTCTATCTTCCATGTGCTTGCAAATATTAGTGCTTTATATAACATCATAAATAGTACATTTTATCTAGATCTTTGAAAATATTACAAAAGCCCCACTTTCCTGTATCCTTTCTTTAGCAATTTGATCTATCTTTGCCAAAATCTCTCTTCAGTAGGGTATCACCCCCTCTGCCTTGGAGGATAGTGGAGCCTATATTGTTTTGTACTTTGATTGTGACCACAGCAAATAATTGTGTAATGGGATAGGGTAGGGCAGGAGAGTATAAAAAGGGCCAAATGCAGGGATAGTGGACAAAACACAAGAGCAGTGCAAAAATAGCCTAGTATAGTTCTCAATGGATTTTTACCCACAATTTTTTAATTCTCAAATTAATAATTTATTTTGATACTAAATCTATACAAGACTTCTCAAAAGGTCCAGAGTTAAGTACTATGACATTTTCCTTAGTTGATGCTGAGATATGGGAAGTTTAAAATCCTTTTGTGATTGCTACATTTTTTCCCTTAGATTCTGAGAGCCTAAGAAAGGTCAACCCAAGAAATTACTAACTTGAAGTTGACAAGTCAGTGTAATCAGCTCTCTTGGAAATAGCTGGTTAATTTGCATCTCAGTAGACTTCAGAAAAAGGTCTAAGTGACTTCCTTTAATAGAAAAGATAGGATTGATTATAACCTGGTAGATTCTAAGTATGAAAAGAGATATGGAAACCTTTGGTTTCAATCCAGTTTAACTTGACCTTCCTAGTAGTAAACATTTTTTTTTCCAGAAAAGTCTTTTATTGAAAGAAAAAAGTATAATGGAGGCATTTTCTAAAATCAGGATATATTAAAATCATTGAAGCTACATTGAAATAATAGTTACAAAATACTTACTGAGCTTTTTCTGTGCTTCATTATCAAACTGCATTTTCAGTCTAGTTTTATTGTGACATTTTAAGCTTGGATTTCTTTCTTTTATTCTCCTTTTATAAAAAAAAAAAAAACACAGCTTTATGGGATATAACTGCCATAGAATATGCTGCGCATACATGAAAGGTATAATTTAATCATGTTTTGCAGGTCATATGACCCATAAAGCCATCACTACAATCAAGATAATGAACATCACCTTCCAGCTGTTCCCACTTAAAAATCTCTCCTTCCTCCTTCCTTGCCCTTCCCTGAATTAATCTTCAAACTGTGTTCAGCATCTATGCCCTAAACAGCTAAAAGAAGCAAAAGTGTGGTGGCAGGGAGTAAGGGGGCTGCCTTTAGTCCTCTATGGATTATTATTTGTGAGGCTGGGCAACTTTAGCCAAGTAATGGAATATCTCTGTGACTTAGTTTCCCCATCTTGAATAATGGAATTGAGTTAAAATAATGTAATCTTTTCCTTCTGATGAAATGTTTTCTGACTCCCTAATTCTAATAAAGATGCAATGTCGTATTTCAGTGAAATTATTAATAGTAAGCCTTTTAGGGGGAAAAGATATTTTTGAAAGGGATGTCTTGCCTCATCACTTCTCCCATTAACCCATGTCGATGTCCTGGACTAACCTTCCAGAAGAAATCAAATTTTTCTTAAAGTGAGGAACTGAGATTATAATGGAATAGAGAAGAATTTGTCCAAGGTTTCTATTCAAGGCCTTCCAAAATAAGATTTGTTTCATTGCAATAAATAGAATGAACAAAGTGCCAAAGGAGAATATTTCAGAAATGTTCTCTATTTTCCTGAAACTGAATTTAATTTGAGCAGTAACAAGTATGTAAAAAATCTGTACTATAATATATAATGTTTGATATGAAGTTAATGGACCTTTTGTAATCCTTATGATTTATTTAAAGGTTAACTCTGGAATTATTAATTATTTTTACTTTAGGAGTTGAGATTGAAGTTGTGAAAGTAATCTCTAATTATTAAATGCTCAACTGAAAAGAACCTTGTTATTTAGCAACTTTTTGTTCTGATATATTCTCAATAAATGTGCAGTATCTTCACGGAGAGCTGTCATGAAAGAGGATCCATTGAGTCACAGTTAGTTCCATCTGGATGACTGTCAGTTGTAACCTTCAACTGGAAATGCAAGAAACAATTCATTGTTCTATTTTTTAAATACCTTTTTGTTTAAAAAATACCAATTTTGATTCAGCATGGACTCATAAAATTACTGCGACATTGTTTGCAGTGACATTTTTAAAATAAAATTTACATGTTTAGGATTGAACTAATGATTTTGCTTTTGACCAAGAAAAAGAATAAATGTTTTTCACTATAAGACAGCATTAAATTATAAACAAGGACTTGTGTGATAGATAATCCATGAAAATTTATTTTACTCAAATGCCATTATCTTATATTAAGAATGAGTGGTTTGCAATAAGAAGCAATGTTCAGGAAAGAAGTCGGTTTATTAAATGGGCAAGCCCATTTCATGCCCTAGGAACTTCTGTTTATTTTGCATTGCTTTCTGTTCAGTCCCTCAGTGGCAGGCCACCTAGTGACACTGTTCATCAGTTTCCTTAACAAAATGTCTCATTGCAATAGAGTCTACAGTAGTTTCAGCCATTAAAGGAAGCAAAAATATCATTTAACCAGAGTCTATTTCAGAATTTTATTTTTATCTCTGTTGTTTAGGTAATTATTGATTAAGTGATGCAATCTCAAAGCAAGTTTATTTGGCTTCCCAACTTCACTAATTTGGGCTAGTAATTTCCTTGCTCCTAAGTGAAAATTTAGGCAAGTGTCAAGATTTTTATGGCTTTTATGTGTCACAAAACCTTGTCTCAATTTAATAATTAGAATATGCAGTCTCATCATTGTCAGAACTTTAATGCCTTTTCTCTTTTCCAGCTCAAGCTTCCTGGAAGTGAGAATTCTAGAAAATGTTAAACCTGAATTGCCCCTTTATCTTTGGGAGTCTTTCTTCTGAAGTTCCTCTCACCTGGGTGAACGTATTTCTTTTCTGGAGTGTCACTTCTTTCTTTCTGAGCCTTTAAACAAGTGGAAATACACTTCAGCCTCTTTCTACTGAAGTCTCTGTGCTGTTAGCCAGGGTCTAAGGCAATTTCACTCCGGCTATGTCTCTTACAGTGGTTCTCATCTCATTCACAGAAAACACTCATGTTTTACTGTTGTGACAAGCTCTAGTTGTGCGGTCCAATCAGGTCACCTCTCCTCAGCCATTCTCTTGTCACTTAGATTTTCTTGAGGAGTTAGACACCAGTCTACTCAGCTCTCAAATGCAGAGAATACATGTGAGGTTTACTGGTCATTAGGGGATTTGTAGCCTCCTGGTTTCTACTATTTAGAGACCCTTTATTCCCATGGATGTTAACTTTTGGTTCATACTTCTAAGATCCAATCCAGTAGTGAGTTTATACCATTTCCTGGGTTCTTGCTAGGCTGTTGAATCCCTTGTGCTGAGAAAGTGCCCCCAAATCAATGAATTCTTGTGTATCCAGTCTTATATTCTGGCCCCTTTTGATAAAGAACCTTCAAAACCCAATGCCAGGAGTGTTTCATTTATCACTTCTTGGCAAATGCAAGCTAATTTTTGAATGATGTTAGGTGTATATTCTCTTTCACCCCATCAGGCTTGGCACATCTCTAGTCAACTTATGCTGAGATTTAATGTTAGTTATTAGCTTCTCAGTCAGAAGAGGGGGTGGGACCAGTTCCTGAGTGGGGAGTACCTGTTACCTTGTATGAAAGAGGTTACTGTGGGTAGGTGTTCCAGCATAGTGGAAGTGAGGACAAGTGAAATACTTCTGCAAGCCCAGAGGGTCCAGGGAAATTGCAGTGTCAACATCCTTGAGATGTCTGTTTAGATATATCTGACCCATGTTCTAATATCCCAGTCTTTCCTGACCAGGAACCTGAACTTCGC
Organism: Furipterus horrens; assembly: GCF_987537825.1. NCBI lineage: Eukaryota > Metazoa > Chordata > Mammalia > Chiroptera > Furipteridae > Furipterus > Furipterus horrens. Next base: position 41,380,124 of record NW_028327174.1, on the reverse strand, counting down.
ATAATTGACCTGACCTGGCGAGCATTCAAACATCTCAGAAGCTCCAGAACTCTAAAAATTAGTCCTTCAGCCTGCTGCTCAAGTCTATCTTCTGTTCCACTGTAAGGGATATTCTCTGGCTTTCATATTTAGCCACAAAACTGAATGCTGAAATCTCCCAGTAATTATCCTTATGCAGTGAATCAATACCCCTTAATTCTAACCAACCAACTCTGTGGTCTTTATAGGAATTATCCCCTACACCCAAGCATTTTTTCAAGATTGGAGTTATTACACTTGCCACAGCATTTCCCTCCACTGGGACATTTCCCCAGGTCATCACTGGTCATTAAACTTTAGCAATTGAACTATCAGCTTGTGCCAGGGACTATCTCTGCTCCACCTACCAACCAGGACAGAATCCACTTTATCTGCCAGGATTCATGTGATTAGATTGAACCCACCAAGATAATCTAGTTTAAGGTCTCAAGGTCCAGGTACCATAATCACATATGCAAAGTCCATTTTGCCAGGTAATGTCCTATAGTCACAGTTCCTGGAGATCAGTGCATGACCATCTTTAGGGAGACATTATGCTGCTGATCATACTATAGAAATTGTTTTTGAAAGAGAAAAAGGATAATGAAGGTAATAATTGAACATTTAAATTTAGTTATTACATCATTAATATCAGATTATTAATATTAACTGTGAATAGCTTTTATTATGTGAAGTTGATAATTTTACTTTTTTATACATTTAATTAATTAGTTAGTTAGTTTATTTATTTATTTATTTATTTTTAGAGAGAGGGGAAAGGAGAAAGAGAGGGAGAGAAACATCACTGTGTGGTTGCCTCTCACTTGCGCTCGCAACTGGGGACCTGATGTGCAACCTAGTCATGTGCCCTGACTGGGAATAGAACCAGTGACACTTGGCTCACAGGCCGATGCTCAATCCACTGAACCACAGCAGCCAGGGAATTTACTCTTAATGATAAGAAATTCAACATTCTTAAAAGAATTGTGTCTTAGATCTCTGTGATATGTGAGAATGTAATGTAAGCTAATTGAGGTTTTTTTTTTCAAAAATGATTCTCAGAGGAGTCTCAGAAACATTTTCTACTCTTTTTAAATATAAAACATGTATTTCAAGTAAAAATTGAAAGTACTTAATTGATATATAATACTTATATTAGTATAATATTCTGTGTTTCATAAATCATTTTTTCTAAAGTAGACCATCTTGCTAGTCTGGAACTAATTAAAATAAAATAAGAGAGTGACGATATGCCTAAAACAATAATTATTAAAATGTTCATTCAAAGGCTTGATATCTTAAGAAAGAATTTAAACCTAATTATATTTAATTTTACTTTAAAATCTTCTCTTGAGGTTTTGGTTGTACTGGCTCTTGAGTTGAGTATGTCCCTAGAGAGTCTTCTACTGACATTCTTTAAGGTTAATGTAAAGCTATTTTTCCAAAGTCTGGACAGAAAGAGATACAGTGCAGAGTAGAGGATGTGGACTTAGAAGGAAAACTGGCCAGAAATCCGAGAAATTGAAGAGTTTTATCCTAAAGCTGATTGAGACTGAGGTCAATGTCCCCTGACCTTCTCTATCTGGGAGACACTATAGGTTCTTCCTCAGATAACATAGTAAAACAGCCCAGTGTTGAATGGCCTTCTACAAAGTTTAGCTAATTTTGTCTCTCCAGGTTAAATGTGTTAACAAGTACAGAAATGTTTAGTGAATGGTTATGACTCCTACTACTAGAGTATCAAGTGAGCAACCAAGAAATACTTTTGTCAGATACTAATTGGATAGGCAAAGTGAAAATCTTCCACATTACCTACCAAGTTACCTTGTAGAAGATAGACTTTGTGTGGAGCTCTGCTAACCCCACTGACTTGACCATGCCTTGAAAGACCCACAGGATCACATGGTTAATGATCTTCTATGATTACACATCTTTACTGGAGTTTATGGCAAATGCCATGGGAATGGTGCAGCACTTGTACATACATTCTGAGTGTTGCAGCTCCATTTGAACAACAATGCTTGTCATATTATTGAGTTTCAGTTGATACCAAATCTAACTACAGACAAACATTTAATTACCGTGCACCCAGTAATTCTATTCATGTCTTGTGTTACATCATTGCAACACTCATGCAAAATAGCATTGCTTAGCAGAGTTTATTTTCTCATTAAATTAAGGTGGTATATTCAAGAATATACCAATGGCTGAGACACAGGACAGGTATATCAAGGATATGCACATGTAGCAATAGAACCTGCAGGGTAGATAATCCCAATGTCTTCTGGTGATTTTCCCTCAGCTAAAGTACACAGTCCCCATTTTTTAAAACATTTTTTCTTGAAATTTTTAATGGAAGTGCATGAAGGAAAGTGCACACATCATAATGTGCAGCTCAGTGTGCTTTTATGAAGTTAACACACTTAAATAACAGTGCCAAAATCAAGAAACAGACTGTTACTAGTACTTCAGAAGACTCATTTATCTTTCATATGAGTCCTAAATGTAGCTAGTATCCTGACTTCTCACCATAGGTTAATTTTGTCTGTAATTAAATTTTATCTAAATTGAAAAAAAATACAATGAATTCTTTTGTTCCTGGCTTCTTTCACTCGATGTTATCTATGAGATTGATTTATGCTGTTATATATAGTTGTAGTTTATTTTTTTCTCAGAACTGGATGATCTAAAATCCACATTATATTTTTGGATATCAGCTATAATTCTGCTAATGAACTTGCATATACAAAAGAAAATACACACACTCATATACATGCAGATTTCTGTTAGATATACTAGATATGGAATCATTGACTCACAGGCGATACATATAGCTAGCTTAAATAGGCTCTGCCAGATAATTTTTCAAAGGGCCTATAACAATTTACACTCCCACTAGCAGTGTATGAATATTTTAATTGTTCTGTATCTCACCAATAGATGGTATCATCAGCCTTTCTTATTTTAGTCTTCCTAGTAGATGTTTAATGGGTGGGATTGCCATAGAACATTCCTTTGGTGGCAAATGAAGCAGTTCTTCTTTCATATGTTGTTCCCTATTTAGATATACTTTTTCAGTCTTATGTTCATTTTATGATTGTGTCATCTGCAGCTCTACTCTTTGAGGATCTTGTTAAAGATCAAGTAAACAGAGCTTGAAATACTGATGGCAGTGCCAGGAATTTAGGTAACTGCCATTAAGAATATGCTTATCTATAGGCTGAGTGGCTTATAAACAATAGATATTTCTTTCTCACATTTTGGGGGACTCATAAGTCCAACATCAGGGCACCTAAAGATTTGGTGTCTGGTAAGGGCTTGCCTCCTAGCTCATGGATGGCCATCTTCTCACTGTGTCCTCAAGTAATAGAAGGCTTGTGAGAGCTCTCTGAGGTCCCTTTTATATGAGGGCACTAATCCCATTCAGGAGGGCTCCACTCTCATGACCTAATCACCTCTCAAAGGCCCACTTCCTAATACTATCACATGAGGGTTAGGATTTCAACATACAAATTTAGGGGAAACAAACAATCAGGCCATAACAATGCCCTACTGTAGCTGAAAGAAGGTAGATATGGTCACCACAGGAGACAGAATTATATGTATTTTGCTTAGCCATGACAAATTGGAATTACATAGATGTTACTTGCTTGGTATACACCAATGCCAGAGTTGTTGCCAGTGACCTATGTTATTGTCAGGCAAGTGGGCATAATTTTTTGGATGCCCATTTGGAGGAAACTACTTTGTAAATAACTGCTTCAGTTATGTATAGTTTCAACATGAACATAATAACTCCAATCAATGTGATTTCCTTGTGGAATCAGCAGGTTGACACTTTTAAAAACAGCTCTATTGATATTTTTAAAACTGCATGTATTTAATGTATTCAATTTTCGTATACGCATATATCTGTCAAACCAGCTCCATGCCTCTTTGTTTTATGTGTGTGTGTGTATAGAATACTTAACATGGCAAAAAGAAATACTAATATCTGTCTAAAATGTCTAGGAACCAAATGTAATATATTAGATATAGAAATCACTCTAAAAATATATGAATGAAGCCCTGGCTGCTGTGGCTTAGAGGATTGAGTGTCAGCCTGTGAACCAAGTGTTGCTGGTTTGATTCCCAGTCAGGGCACATGACTGGGTTGCATGTCAGGTCCCCAGTTGGGGCTGTGTGAGAGGCAACCACACAGTGATGTTTCTCTCCCTCTCTTTCCCTTTTCCTCTCTCTCTAAAAATAAATAAATAAATAAATAAATAAATAAATAAATAAATTGTTTTTTAAAAATCCTATTAAAAAAAAATCTGAATGTTCTCACCCACCACAAGCATTATTGTACCGTGTTATTACATACATTCAGAATTATTTGCCTCAGATGATTATGAGCATCCTTTTTTCAGAACTAAGGCTAAAAGTCCTGATATCTCACACAATGGGATGTTAAGGGATCTGGCCTCTTGGCAAATTTTTCAAGTGCACATTACAGTTCATTAACTTCAGGAACTATGTTGTACAGCAGAGCTCTAGAACTTATTTATCTTGTATAACTTAATCTTTATACCCATCAAACAACTCCCCATTTCTGGTTTTGATGATAACAGTGAATAACAAGAGTTAAAAATAAAGAGATAAAAAGAGAGAAACGGGGCAGAAAAATACTCAAAGCCTGACACTCAGCCAGAGTCAGCTATAGAAAGCTAAATTGTAGACAATGTGAGTGACTGAATAAGTCTATGGGGAGCATGAGTGGAAGAGGAAAGTACATTGGAACATGTGTGAGGGAGATGAAGTGGGTCAAGGAGCTGAGAAGACAAGAAAAGTGAGACATGAGGATTCACTAGAGGAGACAATGAACTCTGGGGTGAAGAATGTGACCAACAGATGCCCCCCAAGATGCCCATTGTGTTCTGTTCTCTTTGAATGTGCTTGTTTTAAATGTAAAATTTTGAAATTAATTATAATAACTACATTTAATATATATGCATCTTTTCAGAAACTAAATAAAAGTTTTTAAGGATAGAGGTAGGCACGTTGATTGAGTGCTAGCGATCTCCTTTCTGGAAGCACTTTGGAGTGATGATCAATATGAGCTACTATTAATTGAGCAACACCATTTATGTAACAGGGGTCTCAACATATAATTTTAAATCTTTGAACAAGCCCTGACTGTTGGACACAGAAACTCTGAGAAATAAAGCAATGCTATGAGTAGTTTTATGTGCAGATGCTGGTATTAGTCTGTCCGGGTTTGAAACCTGCCTAGACTATCTCTATTACTTTCTAGGTGGCAAAGGGTGAGTTCTTTAAGTTCTCTTTCAGTATGACTGGCGAGAAGCCCAATCTCTTTCAACTGGAGTCCTCTTTAATAACATCTGTCCTCTTTTCCATAGCGGTTGGGATAAAGGTCACATCCCCTAATAAGAGGTTTAGGTTTATTTTTAATAAGGCTTCAACAGTCCCCTTCACTCATCATATGGTTTAACTACTCTGGTATATACTTCTCAAACATAAACATCGAATTTCTATATCTTTGGTCATTTTTCCCCTTTGTTGGAGTGTTCTGCGCTGTCCCTTTACATAGTTGGCAAATTGTTACTTATCTTTTAAGACATAGCTGTCTTAGCCAAATAATGTTTGGATGCAGTAATAGAGACTCCCTTAAACTAGATTTTATGGAACCTCTAAATTTAATGAGAGGACTCACAGATCATCAAACAGAACTGAGGAGTGCAGGCAGGCCTGAGAGAGCTGAAGTCAGAACTGCAAGTGGCCCGGGATCAAAATCTTTTCATGTCTCTCCATGAAGCTAAATGCCATTTCCTCTCTTTCCTTCAGTGTCTGCTTTATATGTGTCTGTGTCAGAGATTGGATCTTTTTTGTTTTTTTAATAATGTACATGGTAGAAAATAGCTACCACAAGCTACCTAATCTTTCAGTGTAATTGATAACATAAAGGTTGAACTTCTATTTTCAAATTACAAATTTCTTGGGAAAAACAGATCAATTACTTTAGCTTGGGCCAGGCTTCTATTCCTGTAAAACCAACATTGGCTAGTGGAGGCAGAGCTCTTTACCCCAACATGTTTTCAGGGCCTGCCCTTTGATGGGCAAGAAACAATGCAGGAATGGATTGGTTGTATGTAGGGCAGGAAGCCAGTATTAATCTTCTCTTAAAGCATAGTCAGAATCCTGCCAGGTAGGACTAATGAATCCCCATTGTGATCCTGTGGAGCTTTGTCAGACGATAATATTGTTAATTATATAGCAAACACATACACATCCTCATTAGGCCCTGGCTGGTTTGGCTCAGTGGATTGAGCGTCGGCCTGCGAGCTAAGTGTCGCTGGTTCGATCTTCCAGTCAGGGCACATCAGAGAAGGAAAACTCTGACTCCAAAAAACCTCCGCTGCCTTGCGGCATACCTCTTCAGGGGAAAGGCTAAGGGAGTAAACCCCGACAGAAAATCCGGAGCCGGAGTCCCTAAGGCGGTTTGACGTTGTAGTCAACACCGGCAACTCCTGCGGCGCACCTGAAGCCAAGCTGTATTGACTCCGTCTTTCCCTTGGACCCTTCAGCTGCGAAGAGAGGGGGGGTCTGCTGCATGGGCAACAGCAGACCCTCCATATCACCCTGCCCAGGCTCTGTAGCTTCAGCTTCACTGGAGAGGACACTCCAGCGTCATCACAAGATGTCGATTCAACATGGGAGGAGACAGATACCGTGTCACTCCCGAGTTGGACTGCACAGCCATTCTCGGCGGTGCAGATAGACTCTTAAGAAGCTACACCATCGTCTCTCGAGACGGACGGCTGCCGACGACACATCCTCATTAGAGTGTGAGCTCTTCAAAGATTAGTGGGTTGTCTAATTTATCATTATATTGCCAGCACTTAATAGTGGTATAACCCTCAAAGAGCTCCGTCTAAGAAGGAAAGGCCAAGAACAATACCAATTTCAATACAAAAAATATTTGGTAAGAGATACAATCCCTATAGAAGTTCAGGGGAACTAGAGATCATTTTGGGTATTGGTGATTGAGAAGTTTTTATGAAGGCAAAGCATTTGACTTGTAACTTGGAAGGTAAGTAGATCATGCCAGGTATCTGGCTGAGAGGAAGGAATCTCTAGCCTTGAGACAAACTCAAGTGAAATTGTGAAAGTAGGAAAATGATATGATGTATGCACGGAAGTGTAAAATGGGATTCAGTAAAAGTTTGTGTTTTTTTTTTAGAATCTGTAGAAGGGATCAGTGAGAGATGAGGTGGAAAATACACACAATTAATAGAAATTTTAAAAGCTTGCCTTGAAACAACAACACTTTGCCATTTTTTGCAAAATATTTTACCAGAAGATATGGAAGTAAAAAGATACATTAAAATGGTTGCCTCTGGAATGAGAGAAGGGGATAATGGTGCAATGATGATAAAGGGCAATAATTAATATTTAGGTAGGGAGCTAAAAGTCATATTACATTTTCCCTTTTGCCTAGAACAAATATATCTGATAACAGCCCCTTTACAGCATAAGTTCATTAATAAACAACATTCAATGAATTGTCAGATCAAAGATATGCATATTAGTTGCATTTGTGTGGAAATAAACAAAGACCACCTAAATGAGCATAAGCAAAGTCTATTTATTCTGAGCTCCCTATAGCCAAAGAGTCAGGAATCATTATTTATGCTTAGCAGAGACTCAAAGGCAATCAGAAAGCTTTATAGTAAAAAAAGGGAAGGTCTCGGGTGTGCTCTGACTGGAGGTGTTGGTTATGGGAGATGTGTTGGTTAACAATATTATATTAACTAGAGGTAGAGCATCCTATGTGATTGGCTTGTGGGACACATTTGATGTTTTCTGGTTGATCGTAAATTGGAAGCAAGGGCAAAAGTTTGGAAGTCTGTCAGTTATTAATCAGGTCTTGGTTCTTTCGACTGCTTGTTTCAGGGCTAATTGTTTGGTTTCCTGGACTACTTGCTGGAGACAGTAGTCTGACTTGTCACAAGCCTGAGTTGTAGGTAGTTGTTAACTTTCTGGGCTGGTTACCACAGATTGTGGCTCAGAGTTCTATTTTTATATGTGGTCTGACTATTGTGCATTTGTATATTCAATCTCTTATTTGCAAGAATAACACTACGTGCTTCTATATCCAGTCTCATTTGCAAGAATAATACTAAATGCAAAAGGGATCTTTTTTTCTATACAGGCACATTATCAAAGACTATAACAGCTCTCATTTATTATAAATATGTTGAACAAATTTGTTATACATGCAGTTGTAAATGAGAAAAACAAAAATACTTTATTTACTATCCTCCAGTTTTTCTAGGCTTAAGAATTTATAGGCATAGCAGTATCATGCTGGTAATAATAATACTTATTTACTTGAATCATGTCCTCATACTCCTGAAAGGTTTTTGTTGTTGTTCTCCTAGTGTTTTTTTTGTTTTTTTGTTTTTTTTTTTAAGAGTTTTTCCATTTATTTTTAGAGAGAGGGAGAAGCAAGGGAAAGAAGGAGCGAAACATCAAATCATCAATGTCTGGTTGCCTCTCATGTGCCTCCAACAGAGGACCTGGCCCACAACTCAGGCATGTGACCTGACGAGGAATCCCATCTGCAACCCTTTGGTTTCAGGCCGGCACTCAACCAACTGAGCCAAACCAGTCAGGGCTTCTCCCAGTGTTTTAATGTTAGGTCAATTACCTAGAAGCTCCTGCCCGGTGCCATTTTAAACTATCCTTCCCTCTCATCTCCCCAAATCCAATCCTTTTTTTTTTTTTGACTGGGCCATGTTTTCCTTGCCTGGTTCTTTCTCTCTTTTCACAGAAAATTCTTTGTTTCTTATTTTTAAAATATTTATAGTCTTTCTATTTATTTAGCTGGCCATATCCAAGCAAATAGGTATTCCACTTCATTCTAAAGCTGGAACCTGTGCTATGTATAAATAAAACTCTCACGACCAAGTCAGTTTGAATGAAATGGAATTACTCAGACTTTGTCACTGGATAATCCAGTAGGTGTGCTCATGTGGTCTGTGCAATATTTGGTGCCTTTGACAACTCTCTCTTTTTTGAAGCACTTTGACTTTGATTTCTCTTTTACTTAATCATCATGAACAGATTGTGCATTTTTATTCTTTCTTTTGTCATTTGTGGTTTCAAATGTTCTATCCTTGGGAGTTTTCTCTTCCTTAGTACACACTCCCTAAGTGATCAATCCACTCCTGCAGCTTCAATGACAATTTGCCAACCCCAGACATATATTTCCAGCCCCCTATTGGATATATTTCTTTGAGAATGAGGTTGGAGTAATCTAATAATTGTCCTCTCTCCTTTGCAGGGTGGCAGTTTACCTGGGGGAAGGAAAAGCGTAAGTATCCATGTAGAGATGAAAATAAACCACTGGCTCTAGATTAGAGCTTTATGGTATTATCTAAACTGGAGAATGTGGCAAAGCTCCCATTTCTTTTATTATTTTCCCACCAACCTTACTTACACATTCTCTCTCTCTCTCTCTCTCTGTCTCTCTCTCTCTCTCCGCCTTCGGGCTATACTAGAAAACCATGACCTGTCTCATGTTCAATGATGCAGAGAAGCAGAGAGAATAGATGGATCTTCACTAAACTTTGGTATTTTTACCCCAACTCTGTGAATTTAACATAGTAGATGTCAGACTCTCTCTAACTTGATAAACAGATAAACTTTTTTTTTTTTCCACGCAGAAGGAGGGAGGTTTGACGAAGGTGGGGTGGGAAGAATAGTGTTCCTCTGATACTTATCCATCTCTTAGAACCTAGAGGGTATTATGTTAAGTGAAATAAATCAGAGAAAGACAAATACCATATGATTTCATATACATGTGCAACATAAAATACGAAGTAAACAAATAAAACAGAAACAAACTCATGGAGAACAGACTAATGTTTGCCAGATGGATGGGGGGTTGAGGGACTGGGTGAAAAAGGTGAAAGAAATTAAGAAGTACAATCTGGTAGTTAATAAATAGTCATGGGAATGCAAAAGTACAGCATAAGGAATCTAGTCAATACTATATATTTTTAAATTCTCACCTGAGGGTAGGTTTTTATTAATTTGAGAGAGAGAGAGAGAGAGAGAGAGAGAGAGAGAGAGAGACAATTGCTTCCTGTGAGTGCCCCAACTGGGGATTGAACCTGTAACCCTTTGGTGTACAGGACAATGCTCCAACTAGCTGAGCCACCTAGCCAGGGCTAGCCAATAATATTGTAATAACTATGTATGGTGCTGGGGAGTACTACAATTATTGGGGGAATCACTTGGTGAGTTATATAAATGTCTAACTACTATGCATATGTTGTACACCTGAAACTAATATTGATTGTCAACTGTAATTGAAAAAAAACTAAACCCATTCAGTTTCTACTAGCAGTCTCCAACTGGATGTTCTAAAGAAACTGCAAATTCAACAGACAAAATCATGGTATTTCATTTACTGTCTTACCCCAGCCTGCTTCTCCTCTTGGTCACACTGACTCAGTGAATATAGTAATCTTCCTTTTATGTACCTGAGAATAAAGAAGAGAAAGAAAAATATTAAATTCCTGTCTTTCTTACATATTTCCCCAAAAGCATTGAAGTATTAAAAATAGAAAGGAAAAATGTATGTTCTTCTTGTAACAATATCCTTTTTACATCTCACTGACCCTCTGTATTTCATGATGCTAGTTGAACTCTGTGGATATCATTAATTATTTAATGATGGGGTTAGTCATGCACAGTGAAATCTGATACTTCTGCCTCTAAATCCAAGTCTTATTCCTGACTGGCTATTTTTTAGAATTCCATTTTTCCATCTAACCTATCAAAACCTTTTTATATCAAATAGTTTACAATATACAGAAATGCCGAAAAATATGTGTAGAAAGCATCCATTTCTTTGAACCTTGTAAAATAGATGGATGATATATAGATCATTACAAGAAAGAGCCAATTTGTAAGCATTAGTTCTACTCTAAATGCCAGGTTGTTTTTGTACACTGAATATAAAAATAGTTACTCTAAAAACATATATGACCTCTTTACGCATATAAAGAATCATATTCTCTAAGAATCATAATTCTTAGAATTGTGAAGAACACAACATATTTCACAGAAATGCACTATATTTTATGACTTATTTTATTTTTTATTTTGGATGAAAATATATTTTATAACTTATTGATTAAATATATATTCTTAATATTTGATTATGTTCATGCACAGAAAATAATAATTTTCATTAACACTTCTTACTATTATAAATTAAGAATTATAAGATCTGTAATAAATTGGACCTTCTTATAATAACAGCACTAAAATCTCCTGATTATATAATAAAAGTTTAAATATATCAATGTGCAAGTTATCATTTTTTTGTTTGTTAAAAGAAAAATGACATTTTTCTCTACTCTGTTTTGAATGTAAGAACCAAAAAATTTTTGTAGTGATGGTAACTAGCATATACTATGTATTTACTATGTGCCAGACATTGCGCTATGTATTTCATCTGTAAATTCACTTAACTCTATGGAGTAATAGGTACTACAGGTGTATGTATACTCCTTATTCTGAAATCCTTGGGGCAAGATGTGATTTGAAAATTAGAGCTTTTTAGAGTTTTATAAAGATAATACGATACATATACTGCAGATTAGGTAATACTTCCAGATCGGTCTAAGGCAGCACTCCAGTGCAAATGCATTAACATTTGCATAGAGAGATTTATAAATGTTCATGTTACATGGGAAAAATGGCTATAAATAACCTATATCAACTCAGAATTGTTCTGTTGCTGGGTAAGTTTGCTCCAAACTTAAAGTTTTTAGTTTTGAAAAATCCTGAATTTTATAATTGTGTATATGAAATTGGTGACACATTTTTGGTGACTCTTCATGCATTTTACAGATGAAGAAATTGAAGTATAGAATTATTAAGTAGCTTATCCAAAACCTTAATGAAAGGCTAGAGGTTGAACCTGGGCAGTCTGGTTCCAAAATCTTTCAACCTCTGTGACCAACCACCATCCCCTGAGACTGGACAATAAAGAGAAGACAAGTTCCCTTCCTCAGCAGTGCAAAATGTTTATTGCATCCCTTTCAGATAAATTCTCATAATATTATGTAATTCACTACCTCACAAGAATCCACTGTTTTTTATTATTGAGAAGAGATGTAACTTCTTCATAACCTCCATTTGCTATTTGTAATTTTGCCTTTAGAAGCAAGATAATAAGTCCATTCCTAAATGGCAGTATTTCAAATATTTAAGGATGGTCCTAACCATTTTCCTTTATTGTCCTTTTGATTACTTAAACACTCCTAATTCAGTTATGTATTAAAGTTTTCCCTTTGCTATAACAAGTCTAATTGTCCTTCTGGCAAGTACCATGTTTTTTTTAATGTCCATTTAAAAGATATACTGAAGAGAAAAAAAGTCACTAAGCTTCTTAGGCTTTTAGCATAGAGTACTTTGAGATACTTATTCCTATGATAAGAGCACCATTCTTATATTGTTGGAAACTAACTAATGTACTGAAATTTTTACTATTTATATTCTGCTATTGACCGATATTACTTCTGGTTAACTAATTCCTACATACCTATCATATGGATTACAAGCAAGCACAACTTTCACCTTCATTTACTTAAGAATTTTTACTAAATGAATTCATGTCACTAAATATTTTTTAAAAACAAAATCTAGCATTGCAAATTTATTGTAGTCATATTTACCAGTTCTTAACTCTGTAGGGATAATTTAAAATCTAGAATCGGTTATCTATTAGGTATCCTTTTGGTTTTATGGAATTTCAATCTCTGCTTAGTATCTATCAAAGATTTAATCTATGATTACACTATAAACCACATTTTATTATCTTAAAAAATATCACTTGGCATTCTGTAGGCATGAGAAAATCTATATGCATGATAGATTCTAGATGCAATTTGCTTACATTTTTGGATTTAAGTTTAAAGGGTGTGTGTGAAAAGGCAGTGCTAAGTGCCGAGTCGCATTTGGTGGCATGATGGGAACTGATTAAGGCGTTTTCTACCTCAAATATCCTTAGAACTGTTCAGTGTTTTTATCCCCTTGATTTGAAGCTTTCAAGGTCTGTGCTCCTTTTCTCCTTCCAATCTTTCCAAATTGTATTGGTAAGACTCAACATTTATTTTAAAACATCAGAAAAACTTAAGAATATGTATTTTTTTATTTTTCACAATTTATTTTTGAAGGTGATAACCAGGGTAGTAAACTTTCCTATTACAAGAATACTTGTTTACCTGTGTATTTTCTCTAAAGCAAAAACCTAAATGGTGAAGTCAGAGGATCTGTCATGAGGACAAAGGTCTGACCAACCCTACCTGAGTGATGTAAATTCATGGGTTCATGGAGTATGTTGAGGTCAAACAAAAGTTTTCTCCCCATAAAAATGGTATTGATTCTGGTCTATCAGTGCCTGACTCATTCACAATAATTTAATTTGGTTGATCAGCTTTCTCACTTTATCAAATAATAGCACCTTAGATAAAAGAAAAGCATCTTACCCAAGAAGGGTAGTTTTTAATGGGGCTGGAAACATCTTGAACTTGAACTGCTTCATGGAAGGCACAAGGGGAAAAACATTATGGATATGCAGTCCTTCACAGGGAAGAATAAGAATGTTCCTATTTCTCTGGGTTATTTTCTTCAGCTTCCAGGGAACTTTCTCACTGAAAAGACTGCATTTATCCTACGACATTATCAGTAGTCAGTAGTCTGTATTCAATTTCTTTACAAGTTGGCTTTCCTCTCAATTAATTACTATTATCACCTAATAAAGAGAATAGAAAGTGGGTGTTGTTGGGTTTTGGCAAAATTTTCCTGAAATTGAGGTTTTCTTTTTTTTTTCTGGTTCATAATCCACTTTAAAATATTCCTGCAGTTTCTCAGTTAGTAACTTGTTTTTATATTAGGCCTCAAACCTAATCTAGATTAAGACTAATTTAATGTTCCTTTTCTGTAAGGAAAATTGTTTTCCTTCTTGGACAGCAGAATCTTAGTTACAATGTTAGTTAGAATTTATCTAGCTGAAATCAAATAGGAAAGGATTTTATACTGAGGACTTTATTAAGACAATAAAGCACATAATTAATCATAATTAGTCTACATTATTGCATAGTTAACTTGACATAATTATCGTGCACGTCCTAATATTGTGTGTTCTGACATTAATGCTAATTTCTCTTCATTAGAAACTGTGAAACCTCTTTGTCAAGGAGTGACTCAAGTGTTTCTGCTCTGATCCACTTTCTCTTTTTTTTAACCAGTTTTTTAAAAATTGGTTGGAGTGACTGGTTAATAGGATCATATAGGTCTCAAGTGTACATTTCTATGATGCATGATGTGTATATTGCATTGTGTGCCCACCACCCAAAGTCATATAATCTCCTGTCACTATATATTTGGTCCGCTTTACCCTTTACTACCCCCTCTTCCCTCTGGTAACCACCACACTGTGGTCTGTCTATGAGTTTCAGTTTTATATCCCACATACGAGTGGGATCATGTGGTCATTGGCTTTTCCTGACTTATTTTGCTTAGCATAATATTCTCAAGGTCCACCCATGTTGTTGCAAATAGCAGTATTTCATCTTTTCTCATTGCTGAGTAGTATTTCATTGTGTGTATGTACCACATCTTTGTTGAAACCTCAATGAAAAACACTTGGTTTGTTTCCATGCCTTGGCCACTGTAAATAATATTGCAATGGACATAGGGATAAGTATATCTCGGCAAATAAATGTTTCTGAGGTTTTTTTTTTTTTTTTTTTTTTTTGGTAGATACCCAGAAGAATGATTGCTGAGTCATATAGTAACTCTATTCTTAATATTTTGAGGAACCTCCATACTGTTTTCCACAGTGGCTGTACCAGTTTACCTTCCTACCAGCAGTGAATGGGGGTTGATCCACTTTCAATTTTCCTTTAGCTATATATTTTTAAATATCCAAATTCTGATTTTTTATATGTGCTTATCACCTTGCTAGTGATAATAGGGATGGTCATTTTTGCATTATGAATTAAAAAGTTATCAGTCTCTTCATCTGAAAATTATTCAAATGTTTAAATGTAAAAATTTTAAAACAAAATTTCATAGACTAGGTTTGTTTTTAAAACAAATATAATTTTCCCCTTTACTCTGAAAGTAGTACATGTTCATAAAAATTCTGATAAACAGAGAGAAGATCACTATTAGTCTACTACACTATATATGTTTTTCAGATTTTAATGTATCTCCTTGCACATAAAAACTTACAGCCACTGTATATGCTGTTTTGTACCCTTTATTTTTTACTTAATATATTATGAGTCTCTTTCCTTTCCAATAAGCAAACTTTTATGACATACTGAATGGAGACCTTGAAACTCATTTAAGTAATGCTATTTTTGAACATTTAATTTACCTTCATTTTTTTCCCCATTATAAATAACACTGTGGCAATTATCTCTGCAATTAAATGTTTGGGCACATACTTCATGATTTCTGAGAAATGGATCTTCCAGATGAAAATAAAAACATACTTTAAGGCTTTTCACTGTAAATAATATTGCAATGGATATAGGGATGAGTATATCTTTGCAAATGAATATCTTTGCAAATGAGTATCTTTGCCATTATTCATCGTCAGCCATAGTTTAGCCACCTGCCCCTCCCCTCAGCAGCTGCCTATTTCTGGAGACATGAAAGTCTTTAAGTATTCTGATCTCAGCTATGGTGTGGGGAGTTTTATAAGATTCTTGTCTTATTGGCTGGAAACAGTGACACTTATTTAAAATATTACCCTCTGGGTCCAGCAAGGACTCTGATAACATGAGAAGCCACTATCCAGAGAATGTGCTATTAAACACTACAACAATTTGTGTGGGCCAAGTTTGTGCAGTTAAGAATTCAGACCATGATCAGCATCCCCCATAAATTCTTTAGGCTCTGGAGGTTCAATAGGTTAATAGTCTCTCGGTCATTTCCAGGTCATTTCCACATCGAACACCCCATTTGCCTGAGGCTCTCAGTCTCACTCATGCTCTCATTCTAGGGTGCTCTGTTTTCACTCTTCCACAAAGATCCAAATGTGCAACTCACCTCATTTTCCCTCTGTTTAAATACCCTACCACTTACTTTTTCAGTGAACATTACAGCGTACCTAACATGCAGCAACACTGGTTTTAGGTGCTAGGAAATACGGCTGTAAACAAAAGACCTCAGAAACCCCTGCTCCATTGGAGCTTACATTCTAGTGGGAGAAAGATAATATAACAGAAAATAAGTAAAACATATAATGTCTCACATACTAATAAGGACTATATGTGTTAGTTTCCTAGTGCTGTCATGTGGTATAAAACAAAATAAATTTGTTCCCTGTCATCTTTAGAGGCCAGAAGTCTGCAATCAAGGCTCCCTCAGAAGGCTCTAGGGTAGGTTCTTTCTTGTTTCCTGCCAGCTTCTGGGGCTCCAGGCATTCCTTGTTTGTGAACTTCTGCCCCATATCTGTGTTTCAAATCTCCTGCCTTTCTTTTGTAAGAACAAATGGCAGTGGATTAGGGCCCACCCTAAACCCATGATGTTCTCATTTTAACCCTCTGAACACAACTGCATCTATAAAACTCCTTTCTCCAAAGAAGATTGTATTCACAGGTTTTGGGCAGACACCTTTTGGGGTCCCCACTATAGAGGGGAAAAAAGCATGGATATATGGGGAGGTCAATTTTAAATACAGTGGCAGAGACCTCAATGAGAAGATAACATTTGTTTAAAGAACTGAATGGGATAAAAAGCAAATCAGGTGGATGGATAACTTTGCATGAGCATTTCTCAGAGAGGGAATAATAAGAGAAAATACCCCAAAACTAGAGTGTTTTAGGCATGCTCAAAGGCAAGGAGGCCTGTGCAACTGTGTCTCCTCTGTATTGTGGACTCCCAGACACTAAAATAATGATTTCATGTAATTGGCAGTATACTACAGTTTTCTCTACCTTTTACCTCAGCCTCTTCATTTGCATGTCTAAGGCCTAAACAATAGACTATATTCCCTAGATCTTGTTTTTTTCCTCTTTACCCTTTTCTGCAAACATAACTGAGTAATAGAGATTTGTTTCTCTGCTGATGTGAGTTAATGGTTTTAACCAAAAACAGTTTGGCTTTTAACAAAATTTTCTTTTTTATATTTAAATATTGAAAAAATTTAAAGGTGAAAAAAATGTATTTCCAAACTTCCTTCTGTTTCCATGTTGCTATGTTGTATTTTTGCATTTTGACTCCACAGTAGCCTCAAACGCTAGTGTTCCAGGCCTTCTTGATTCCAGATCTCTTCCAACTCCCTTGACTTACTTTGTGTACAACCCAGTATTGATACTGGTAGATCAGGCCAGATGGCCTGGCCAGACCCTGGAGTGAGGGAGGGGCCACAGGAAGCTGGAGACAGCAAAGGTGAAGCTGCGCTGCTAGTGCAGCATAATTTCCCCACCTTTAGGTGGTGCAGGAGGAAGTCATTGTGCTGAGCCAATGCCTGGCTAGCAAGAGTGATTGACAGAAGGAGAAACCCTTCTACTCCCTTTCTGTCCCAGAGTAAACAGCAGCCTCTGTACCATAAAGGTCGACATGGATACAGGGAGAGGTGCTGACCTCTCATTCTAAGCAGGGACAAGGGATTGGCTGGGGAGCTGGACCCTTCTGGAGTGTGTGGAAATTTGGGTTGGGAAATTTAACAGAGGGAAGGCAAAGACTCACCCTTTTCCTCTGGGATCCACTTCATGGATGTGTGGGCTGGACATTTGGCAGGATCAGCTAGGTCTTGGAAGCCACGTGGCAGTGGTGGTGCCTGGCCCTATACCTGGACCCTGAGAAATGAGCCTGAAGCTGGAGAGGCCTCTGCTTAGCAGCCTCAGGCTCCAAAGGATAGATAAGGAGGGAGTGGGAATTATGTGTACTGTTCCTATTTCTGGAGAAGGCTGGGCTTTGTCTGGGTATTGCAGAAGAGATGAGCCTGGAGCTGGGGTGTTTCCCACCCTCCCAAAATGTGCAACCTTTTAATGAAAACCTCTTTCCTTTCCCAACAACCTTTGTCTTTGGGCTTCGCCCGTGGGTGCTGATGGGCAGCCAAATCCCACTTTAGTTTGGTAACAGTATGACATCCAGACTCTGCCTTCACCACTCTTTGCTCCATCTGTATTCTCCCTCTCTTGTTGTTTGTATTTACTTGAGTCCCATTTTCACCTTTCCTATATTCTCTAGTTACTCTTGGTTACAACCTTGACCACACTTCTTTTCCCATCTTATAGGGCCATATTACTTTCTGTGGTGCCATAGGAATTTAGAAGAAAATAATATTGTTTGTCTTCCCACCTGAAATCTCTTTAGTCTGAGCCCACTTCTCTCTGTCCCCAAGGTCAATAGTCCTAGACTAGGAGAGTTATAAAATAGTAGGTCATGCCTAAACATTGAGCACTCTATTTGGAGTTCACATATCTTTGACTTTGGAATTTAAAGATTGTCTTGGTAAACTTGGGGGTTTTTAGTATACCCTAAGTTCACAATGACTGAGATTTTGCCTCATTCATCTTGTCCTCACTAACATTTTCTGTCTGCTAAGTCATTTCTGCCTAGTGGTCTTTACTTGAAATAACTTCATTCTCCATCACTGACCTCCTGGTCCTGATGCTATGACTCTGATAATGATTAGCCAGACACCTAGAGAGAACTATGCTGATTTTCTACTACCTAGACTTTTGGGCATTATGTGCCCAGTTCCTACTTGAAATGGCCCCTTGATTTTCATCTCAGTCCAGATCTCTTATATTATTCCCTGGAGGCCTTTATTCACAGTTTCCTTAGATTCATCCCTAGGATAACTCAACCCTATCCTTGTTGACATGTTTAGAATCTCCTTCTTTTACTGTTTCTCTGGCATGTTTCATCAGTACTCAGTCTTTGGTGCAGATATCTATTAAATTGCTATATTTCATCTTTAAATGTCTTCGGTATTCCTTACTTAAATGACAGTACTAACACTCCATTCCTCTGACTCTTAAAATCCCATTTCTCTTAAAGTCATTTTTGTTTTTATTTCCTTTTGAGTAGTGAATCATGAACATTTCTACTCACTGACTAATCTAGCAAGACAATTTACTATGTTATTGTCTACGAATTCAAACTGATTCTTCTGGGTAATGGTGGTTTTTTGTTTTAGCTGGGAAAAAATGATATTTACTTCAAAAGCTTGAGAAACATTTGTTTACAGTTTACTTAAAAGACTGATTATAACTCTGAGCTATAAATATGCTTATTCTTCAGAGACTTTTCTTTGTGGTAGTTGTTCCATTTTCCCCCTATTCTTGTAATTGCAGTTAAATTGAAAATAGTATTATGGAGTATACACTTTTATTGTAAGCTGAGATGATAGCTCTCCATGTTACCAAATGCAACAAATTTTTAAAGCCACAAGACTCTTTAAGTCTATTGTATTAATAAAAAAATAATTATTACACAAGCAGATGCCTAGGTTTTTCACACAATTGTTGTCTTTGCTAAACTGTAGTAAATAAATAACAAAAAACGCAAGGTATGATTTATGTATCTGGTTATAAATATTCAATTAGGTTTAATAGTCTTTAGTAGTAATGTCATAAAAGCATATAAGATAGTATTTTTTAAGTTTTGGATGCATGTAATATAAACTCAAATGACAGTGGCTCAGATATGATGAAAATTTACCACCCTCTCTCATAATAGTCTGAATTTAGATAATTCAAGGCTATTATGCTGGTCTAAGTGTACTTAGTTACCCAGACTAACTCCAGATTTCCTTGGTGGTGTGACCTTCATCCCAAAATTCCAAGGTCGTGTGGGCTCCAGGAATTACATTCCTGCACTGAGCAGCAGGATAAGGAAACTTGGGTGATCAGGGGAACACTCCCCTCCTTTAGTGACACAGTCCAGCCATTTTATACCCCACTTCCATCTATACTCTCTTAGAAACAACTTAGTCATGTAACCACACTTGGTTAGCCATGTGTCTAGGGACAGACATCAGTCTATGACATAGTTGAAATGTTCTAATACATTTTATATAAATGTAAATTTTATTGGGATAAAGATCACTAAGACAAATTTTTCCAACCGAATGTGAAATCCAACATAGGAACTAGAGAAAGCTGAATGATCTCATTAAAATAGTAGGCACAGGAATGCCTCCCATATCACTCATATGCCCCTGTCCCCATAAAGCCACTTCCATAAAGGAACTGGAGGCTCCTAGCTTCATGGATCAGCATCCCCATGTTGGAGAGTCAAGCAATACTTTTTTTTTGTTAATGAGCAAATGGTCACAATACTATCTCTAAATCATGAAGCAACTATTCATATTCATAAAGTATCTCTTCTGAGGAATTTCATTGTAATTTAGGTTTGAAATAAAAAAAGATGTTGCAACTAAAGGAAATATCCAGTTATATTTTTAAAAGCTTAAAAGCTTCCGTGTGACTGTGCCCAACTTTGGGAAATGTTCTCTCATTTTATTCTTAAAACAAGTTTGTGAGTATGCCAGGTAAATAAGTTGTTATTGAGTACAAATTCAAATCATCAAGTGAAATAAAGAAAGCTTTGTTTTTATGACTTTTTTTTTTACAGTAAGTTGTATTATAAGGAAACAGACTAATTCTGTGCCATTGCTTTGATCTATATCAACAGAAAATTATAGAGTTTTAGAATCACTTGTTGGGAAGAAACCTTAAGGATCAATCGAGTCTAATAACCCATCCAATGTTTAGATCTACTCTAATGGGTCCAAGTCATTAATGAACTCCAGGAGTATCTCTGTGATTTAAAGAATATATACATTATCACTAATGATATGATTTTGTTTTATCTCTCTCTTCATTATTTTTTGAAAGACCAAAATTATTATTATTATTTCCCTAAAAGTAGGCATAGGTAAGACTTGAAGACAAATAAAATGTTAAGTTACCAAACCTGCTTATATTTGATTGTGAAGAATAGGGCTAATGATTGTTTTATGATTTTAATCATGGCCTGGGAAAAATTACATGGAGATAAGTTTAATTTAGGTTTGATGTAGTTACACAAAAGGTTGTCCATACTTGGATTTTTATAGCTTTTTAAGTTCGTCTCCAAATAATTTAAGAAAATGAATTGTAAGTTCATTATAAATATTTTAGTTATGGGCTCCTTTCAGTCAGTCTACTAGAACATTTTCTAGCAATTTAATTATCCTGACAGTGATGTGACTAGCATGGTAGAATAGAGAATTGAATTTCTAACACTAGACCAACCTGGGAAAGATAGAGTTTGTATTAGTTTCCTATTGCTGCTATAACATTTAACCACCACACACTTTGTGGCTTTACACAACACACATTTATTTTCTTAAGAGTTCTGAAGTCAGGAATTCAAAATCAGTTTCTCTGGGTTAAAGTCAAGGAATCAGTCAGGCTATGCTCCCTCTGGAGCTTCTAGGGAGGAATTCATTTCTAGAGACTGCTCGAATTCCTTGTTATCATGGCTTCTTCCTCCATCTTCAAAGCCAGAAACAACAGATAGAGCTTTTGTTACATTATATTGCTTTCACTCCTTCCTCTTCCATGTGTAAGGACCTTATATTTACATTGTGACTATCTGGGTAATCCAGAATACCTTCCCTATTATAAGGTCTTATGATTAGCAAACTTAATTCCATTCGCAACTTTAATTCTCTTTGTATTTTTCCAAGTAATTTTACGTATTCAAAGGTTCTAAGAATTAGGATTTGGCAATGGGGGTGGAGGTGGGGCATTATTCTGCTTACCACAAAGGTTTTTAGGTAATGTACTGGTAATGTACAGAGTATCACAAATTGAGTGGCATAAACAATAGAACTTTAACGTGTCACAGTTCGAGGCAAAGAGGCCAAAATCTAGGTGTCTGCAGGGTTGGTTCCTTATAAAGACTATGAGCAGAGGAAGATCTAAGCCAAGCCTCTGTCCTTGGCTTTTAGATGGTCATTTTCTCCATTCATCTCTTCACATTGTCTTCCTTCTATGCATGTGCTCGTGTCCAAATCTCTGCTTTTCATAAAGATGGCAGTCAGATTGGGTTAGGGACTATTTTTTGACCTCATCTTAACTTGATTCTCTGAATAAGGACCCTATCTCAAAATAAAGTCACATTCTGAGGTACTGGAGGTTAGGACTTCAACAAATGAGTTCATAATTCATAACCATGGGTACATAATTCATCCCATAGATGGAAATATTTTTAAAACTTCGCCAAAGAATTTTACAAAGTTATTAACCATGTTATACATAGGAGCTGATATTTTAAGGCATAAATAGTTTATTTCCTAATCAGATTTACTTAATAAAGGAAGGAAAGTATTGCTATATTCTCAATACTTCTCCTCAGCCAACATAAAATATATTTTCTATTCATCTGTCCATACAATTTAATAATAAAAATTAACAACATAGAGCCACAAAATCAAATTAAAATATCACTGTTCTGAAGTATTTGCAAAGAATTGGCAACAAAAATCCAGATGGTAAATCTACCTGTTATAATTACTAAAATATATGAATACTAAAATTGAATAGATATGTTGTCTACATAGTTAAGGGCCTTAAGTCAGTTCTGAAATGTTAATTGTTCTCATTAGTAATGTTTCCTTGAAAAAAATGGTAGTGTTCATGCCCTTACATAATACATTAGCATCTGCTTTCTTTTTCTTTTCCAGCCTCCAAGGAAAAGAAAAGTGTGTTAAACTCTTTCTCCCTTTCTGAGAATAAATTAGCCTCTGTCATTGGAGAACCTCTGCCATGCACAGTCAAGTACTATATTTTATGAGAATGAAAATATGGTAAAAGAACAACAAAAATATGTTTCCTACCCTGGAAAAATCTTATCAGTCAAAGCTGTACCATAATTTGTAGAAACAGAAAGGAATATATGATCCTTCACATCATCTAATATCGCTAAAGGAAAACAAAAAAGGAACTATATAAAATGGAGCAAACACAACTGAAGGATGGTAAAAAATAGAAATTAGCTTTTTGTTTGTAAGAGTGAATAATGTAACACTTTTGTTAAAATGGAAATTAAAACATAAGTATCAATGAGTCAAACTTCATTGATGCATCTACTATAACCCTATAGATTACACCTGCTCCATGATTCCCGTTGGGGGGGGGGGGGGATACTATGGATAATGCCTATAACCTTGGTTTTTGCTAATGGTCTTTGCACAGCATCTCTAATATTTCTAATTATAACAAAAATGTTTTCCTAGTTATCTGGTACAGATGAAGCTTAGTCCAGTGGTGTGAAAGTCAGACCTTCAAGAAGACCTGTGCAACTAACTTCTACAAGTTAGGTTACCAGGTCTTGAACAACTCTTAATTGTAAAAAAATGCTGAAAGTAATTAATTGTAAATCAGAAATGTTCAAGTTTAATTTTATTAATATCCTGAAGTAGGGCAAAATGGGTGAAAATCAGTATGAATAAATGCACTTGCCTGGAGTTGGAGTCATGCCTAACTTCCACATAGCAAAAACAAATGAATTTCAACTTCTCATAACAGGTAATGTAACATTCATATACACATGTTAACATGCCTCAGCATGTAATAAAGTCAGACATTGTTGTTGTAAGACAATACCATTAGCTAATTATGGCTGTAGGAAGAAACCTTACTAACATGAACTTGTATTTTTAAGGGAGAAATAACTTGTTTTTATGCCCTTGATGTGGCAGCATAAAAATAACTCTATCTTCCTTTCTTTAAAAAAAAATTTTTTTTCAGAAAAGATTATTTGATCCTGGCCATTGGCATTTTGTTTGCTACTCTTACTAGACATTTAAGAATTACATTTATAAACATAGGGGTGCATAAGTTCTTTTGAATTGGGGTTTCAGGATTCTTCAGGTATAATCCTAGTAGTGGAGTCGCTGGTTCAAAAGGAAGTTTCATTTTTAGTTTTTTGAGGTAATTCCATACTGTTTTCCATAGTGGCTGCACCAGCCTGCATTCCCACCAGCAGTGCACTAGGGTTCCCATTTCTCCACATCCTCGCCAGCACTTGTTGCTTGTTGATTTGTTGCTGATGGCCATTCTGACCGATGTGAGGTGGTATCTCATTATGGATTTTATTTGCATCTCTCTGATGGCTAGTGATGTTGAGCATTCTTTCATATGTCTATGGACCCTCTGTATGTTCTCTTTGGAGAAGTGTTTGTTTGGGTCCTTTGCCCATTTTTTAATTGGGTTGTCTGTCTTCTTGGTGTTGAGTTGTATAAGCTCTTCATATATTTTGAAGATCAATCCCTTGTCTGAGGTATCATTGGCAAATATGGTTTCCCCTATGGTTGGTTCCCTTTTCATCTTGCTGATGTTTTCTTTTGCTGAGCAAAAACTCTTTAGTTTGATGTAGTCCCATTTGTTTATTTTTTTCCTTTATTTCCCTTGCCTTAGGAGATGTATCCATGAAAATATTGCTATGTGGGATATTTGAAAATTTCCTGCTTATGTTTTCCTCTAGGACTTTTATGGTGTCACGGCTTACATTAATTCTTTGATCCATCTTGAGTTTATTCTGGTGTGTGGTGTAAGTTGGTGGTCTAAAAAATAAAAACCACAATGAGATACCACTTTACACCAGTCAGAATGGCCGTCATCAACAACTCAACAAACAACAAGTGCTGGCGAAGATGTGGAGAAACGGGAACCCTAGTGCACTGCTGATGGGAATGCAGACTGGTGCAGCCACTATGGAAAACAGTATAGACTTTTCTCAAAAAAATAAAATTGGAACTGCCTTTTGAACTAATGATTCCACTGCTAGGATTATACCTGAAGAATCCTGAAACCCCAATTCAAAAGAACTTACACACCCTTATGTTCATAGCAGTGCTATTTACAGTAACCAAGTGCCAGAAACAGCCTAAGTGCCCATCTGTAAATGAGTGGATCAAAAAACTGTGATACATTTACACAATGAAATACTATGCAGCATAAAGAAAAAAGGAACTCCTGCCATTTGCGAAAACATGGATGGAACTAGAGAGAATTATGCTTAGTGAAATAAGCCAGGCAACAAAGACAAATACCATATGATATCACCTAATACAGGAAACCAATGAACAACACAAACAAATGAGCAAAATTGAACCAGAGGTGTATAAAGAAGGAACAGACTAGTAGTTACCAGGGGAGAGTGGGGTAAGTAGGGGAAGGGTTTAGTAAAGGAACTAGTATAAATAACCCATGGACATGTACAACGAGGTGGGGATTGACTATAAGAGAAGGGGTGAGATGGGTTGAGGGGAGAAAAGAGGGGGGAAGTGGGACAACTGTAATAGAAAAACAATAAATACATCAAAAATTAAAAAAAAAATAAAATCAAGAATTATATTTATAAACTTGATAAGAGGCTTTTAGAAACTAGCTGAGAGTCTGATTGAGAAATTTACTTCATTATTCTTGCTTCTGTTTTCTCTTCACAATAAGGTATTTATTCCTTGTAAAGAACTTCCTTAGCTATGGTGTAGTCCCAGGGAGTCTGCAGTCACTGTTACCCAGCTGGCCTTGTTTGGACAGTGGGGCCCTGGTGCCAGGCAATGTTTAGACCAGCTGGAGTCCCATTGTTACCTCTTTTTGCTGCTGCTTGCCACGGGTAGAAATAAAGGGCAACAATAATTACTTGTCAAAAGGTAGGTACTGGGAAGGCATTTTTTAGTGACAATGAAAGAAAGTTAGATGAATAAAGTACACCTAGAGCAAAACAGAGTCAAAATTGAAAGGCCATACTTACCTGGCAGGGGAGATACCCTGATCACAAAGGTGGTTTTCCCAGGGCGAGGCTTATCCATTGCGCTACGGATGTGCTGACCCCTGCAATTTCCCTGAAGGTGGGAAACTCGACTGCATAATTTGTGGTAGTGGGGGGCTGCGTTCATGTTCTCTCCTGAAAAAAAAAAAAAGAAAAAAGAAAAGAAACTGAAAGGCCAAAAGAAAGTTTATTTTAAAGGAACTCTCTCTCTCTCTCTCTCTCTCTCTCTCTCTCTCTCTCTCTCTCTCTCTCTTTCTTTCTCTCTCTCTCTCTCAGAACTTAATAGTTCCTTCTCTTGATTTCTGGAGAGGAAACAAACCCTATGCCATTCTTTTTTTATAAAACACTGCCCCATTTGTCACCATAAATAGTAAGACATAAATGATGGTGGGTACACTTGTGTCTAAAATGCATAATGCTCTATGGTTATTTAGCTACACAATAAAGAAACACAGCCTATCGTCTGGGGTCTGTGTGTGACAAGCACTCTCTTGTATCACATTCTATGCTTAGAGGGAAGTGTAAGCCACCCCTTGCATCACACTTCACTTTGGAGTGTTCTGTGACTCAGGGACAGGCTTTGTGTGGATCTCTGGATCAGTGATAAGGAAAAGTTGAATTTACTACATGTCATCCAGCACCAGTTGTGCAAAGACACATTCTGTGTACTGTATATTTGCAATACAACCCAAAGAATATAAGGTGATGGTAAAAGAAATTAAATCTTAATTGTGTTATTTTCATCAGTGCCTGTAAGATTGGAGTAAGTCCTCTGTGGGCTACTTTGGAGACAATTTGCTTTATTCTGGATGAATTACCATCTTATTTCTTGTTTTGCTTTGAATTTTTAGTAGAATAAGTAGAGTAATTTGGGAATGTGCCTTTGAGAACATAAGACTAAAAATATACCATGAAAATATTTCCTTTGGTTATATCAAATAATTTTACCATTAAATGAAAGTAATTCATTCCTCCTAAAATATTCACTTTAGCAGAAAAATAATTATTAAGCACATAAATAAAAATAAAAAAGAAAGCAAAGAAAAACAATTAAAATGATTCTCTGTGTTTGAATTTTATAATTCTTTTCTGGTAATGCATTCACTATTATATTAAGAGCCACTACATCTTAAGTTACATTGTTTCTCTCATAGTAATCATTTTTACATGATTTTTTCAAACATTTATCCATCTATTTTTTTTATAGAGATCTGAAGAAACACACTGTTTTTTAAAGTATTGTCCCTCTGTTCTTTATTAGAAGCTTAGTCCCCAGGTTTACTTAAACTTATTGCCTCTTTTTAAAGGTGGATGTCTTCAGGTTTTAGAAACTGTTCTTATTTTGTACAATAAAGATATGTTAGTTTTCCTGCTTAACACAGTTATCATTTCTCAATATTTTTAAATATTATATATTGTACCATGTTTAATCCTCACCCTAGTCTCATAATCAAGTCCCACTCTTACCATCTGAGATAAACTCAATTTGGGATTTGAGCATGATTTAGAGTTTAACATAATAGTATATATTAATAAGTCTTCCATAGTATTAAAGTCACTATCTCTCATCAGGCAGGTGTGATGTCTAGATTAGCCATTCTAATTTGTATTTCCCTTCCCTTTCCCCCTTTTTTTTGTGCCACCCCAAACCCAATATCACTCCTTTCTGTAAATCAAGATTTTACTACATAAATGAACTTTTTTACTAAAGATAGTTCTCTTATTCTCTTTCTTCTTAGCTCATCCCTTTCTCTGTACCACAAATGGATCACATGGTGTATAAAGTCTTTTTTGGAGGAGTTTTTTCCAGAAGGAATGGAAATTACATGACCTATTGTGAGTTAATGCTATCTGAAAGAGTAAAATCTCTGGCTAGTTTTCAGAAACTTAGGTCCCTGGAGAGAGAATTTATTTTTAAGTTCTGTGACTTCAATTATTTTAAAAATCCAATTTCTTTTATGACTAGATGGAATGGTCATTAGGGTGGTATTAGGAAACCTGTGCTTTGGCTGTTATCCATCAGTGTCCCAGTCATTGAAATTTTGTCATTTCCACAAGAATCTTATGTTTTTGTTAAAAATAAATGAGATGATAGATGTGTGGAATTGCTTTGAAATTAAAGATATTCAAATAACACAAGTATCATTGTCATTTTATACTGCTCTATTTTATACTGGCTGGTTTGGCTCAGTGGATTGAGCGTCGGCCTGCGAGCTAAGTGTCGCTGGTTCGATCTTCCAGTCAGGGCACATCAGAGAAGGAAAACTCTGATTCCAAAAAACCTCCGCTGCCTTGCGGCATACCTCTTCAGGGGAAAGGCTAAGGGAGTAAACCCCGACAGAAAATCCGGAGCCGGAGTCCCTAAGGCGGTTCGACGTTGTAGTCAACACCGGCAACTCCTGCGGCGCACCTGAAGCCAAGCTGTATTGACTCCGTCTTTCCCTTGGACCCTTCAGCTGCGAAGAGAGGGGGGGGTCTGCTGCATGGGCAACAGCTGGCCCTCCATATCACCCTGCCCAGGCTTTGTAGCTTCACTGGAGAGGACACTCCAGCGTCATCGCAAGATGTCGATTCAACACGGGAGGAGACAGATACCGTGTCACTCCCGAGTCGGACTGCACAACCATTCTCGGCGGTGCAGATAGACTCTTAAGAAGCTACACCATCGTCTCTCGAGACGGACGGCTGCCGACGACTGCTCTATGATATATATTTATAGCCATATGAGTACCTTATGATAATCCTAATTCCTCTCTACTGCCCTTTCATCACTGCTGTCATTTGTTTCATCTGTACATACTTACAGACAATCATATGTAAGCATACATTGATATTATTATTTTGAAGGTAGTCCTCTGTTAAATCAATTAAGAATAATAAATATAAGAAGTTTATTTTATCTTCCTTATGCTTTCTCCATACTCTTTCTTTATGTAGATCCTAGTTTCTGAAATATATAATTTTACTTTTCCCTAAGGAATTTCTTTTAACATTTTTTGCAAGGCAGAGGTACAGGCAACACTTTTTCTTAATTTTGTCTGGGAAACTATTTTTTTCTCCTTCATTTATGAAGGATAACTTCACAGGACACAGAATTCTAGGTTGGTGGGGTTTCCTACTAACTTTTTAAATATTTCACTTCATTTCCTTCTTGCTTCTTGTCCACATTCCAAGACGACAAATGTCTTCCATAGAGAGAAATAAGATTGCACTTCTGGCAAGTTCCCTATTTCAAATTCTTAACTAAGTTTCAATCACTTTATCATCATTCTGCTACAGTGACCCCAGTACCATCATTTTGTGAGCATCGTTTCCAATCTGTTTAAAGTATATTCCTTCCACCTTGACTTTTAGAAATAAGGACAGTGGGGTTAAGATGAAGGATCCTCATTTCACCAACATGAGTCCAGTCTGCAGCATTCCTCTCTTGGTATTCTGTGTCTTTACTTCTTCATTTCTGAGACTATACTGGAAACATCCACACTGGACTACAAGATTATAATCAACCTACCCCCAAATGATGTCTTTCTCTCTGGTCTTGAAGTCAAAATGTCCCTTAGAAGAATATGAGAATAGGTATTCTAGCAACCATAAGTATAATATCCATTATTACATAATTTACAGAAATATGTCTAACAATTTTCCATACTAGCAGGAAGACTAATGCTTGGTATCAGTTCAGATTCTTTGGATCCTAGTCTAAGTCCCAAAGGAGGATTTATTCTAAAGAAGTATGTGTGTATTTTTTTGGGGGGGGGGGTGTATCCAAGAGGAGAGAGAAATGTAACTGGCATTGTAGAAGGAACCAGAAAAAGAAACTAAAGAGCTATTCATCAATGCTTGTATTTTCAAGTCTGCGTCATTTCTCTTCCTGTGGGCTGCTTTTCTCTGCTTTTCCAGCCACCCTGCAGAGACTGCCTGGCAATTGTTGCAGTTTGAGGGTGATAATTAATCACACCCTTTTCCCCCCATGGTTCTGAACCAATTTTAGAGATGTAGGAATCAGACAGATGAAGATAAAAATATCAGCCATATCCCTAGTAAGACTGGATTAGAGAATGTAGGTTGAATTTAAGGCCAAATGGGCTTCCTAACATTTTCTCTCTTGAATTAAATCCTCTTAGAGACACAGGTCTTTCCCCTACAGAGACAGAGTCTCCCCAGGGAACTTGCACCATGGAGGAGCAGACAGGACGAGAAGCTATTTGTGTGAGAGGTATTAATTCTACTCAAAGAAACCTAAGGAATGATAAAGGTCATAGCATCACTATTTAACCATTCAGATAAATCAGTTATTAGTAAGGTCCAGAGAGAGGAAGACTGAGTATTACTCGGGGAGAAGATGACTATGAGAACAAAGCATACATTTTTTTCCTTAAATTAATCTTTTAATTTTATTTTTAAAATAGCTAATGGAAAAAAACTATAGTGCTTAGTTTGGGCCAGGTGTCCTCAATATGTTCAATCAGTGATAGCCAGGGTAGAGGTCCTCTGCAGGACAAATTTGGCTGCCAGATATTCCCATTGAACTTAGGGGAAGGACCCCAAAGAAAAGCAAAAGTTAGGAACTTGCCAGACACTTTAAAAAACATCTAGTTCATGCTTCCACTAGCTACAAATGAGAAAACCTTTTAATTTTCATATAATTTCTAACTCTCAGGGAAGCTACAAGAGTACTACAAAGAATTCCCAAATTCACCAATAGTTTACATATTATATCAGCTGTGTTATTATTTTCTCCATATACTTATCTCTTTCTGCATATTTTATTTGAAATTTGAGAGTAATTTGGAGATATCATGCATCTTTATGCCTAAATATCTTTAATGTGTTTTTCCTAAGAAAATGATGTTCTCTAATATAACCAGAGTTATCATAGTCACATTTAATAGAAGTACACTACTATCTAACCCAGAGTCCATATTCAGTTTTATTCAATGGTCCCAATAATGTTCTTTCTGGCATTTTTGTCCAAAAGAGAATTCCACTCAGGTCATATATTACATGTAGTTATCAAATCTCTTCAGACTACTTTAATGTGGAATAGTTCCTCAGCTTTCTTTGTCTTTGTGACGTTGGTATTTTTGAAGTATACAGGACATTGTGGAATGTCCCTGATCATTAACTTATTTCCTTTGGATCAGATTATGCATTTTTGAGTAAAGAATACCAGTAAATTGAAGTTATGTTCTTCTCAATGCAACATCTAAGGAATCCTAAGTCAGTTTCTCACAATTCTGACGTATTAGCTTTGGTTTCTTGATAAGAACTATTACTGCCAGACTTTCAGCCAAGATGGAGGCTTAGACTGACATGCTCAGTCTCCCTCTACAACTAGAAAAGAATACAACTATCTCAAAACTAAAGATAACTAGAAATTCCAGAAAATAAAACTACACGGAAGCCCAACATACAAAGATATAAACCAGTGGCGCTCGTCGGACGGGTAGGAGGGGTGAAGTTGGGCGGTGCTGTTTGTGGTAGCACAGGGAGAGTGGCAGGAGAGCAATCCTGGCTGCAGTCGAGCCCCTGCAGCTTGCGACCCCAATGTTGGGAAAGGCAGCCCCCGCATTGCCTCGGACGGCAAGGCCCAGAGGTGGGAGGATGGATCCCGGTCTCCCAGCAGAGAATAATGGCAGGAATTCATCTTGGATCCCTGCCCCCACACAAAGTGCCACAGTGCTGTGAAAAAGGTTGCGGATCACCACTGGTTGCTGGGTTGTGACAAGTACATGGGCTCTGCCCCCTATAGCCGGCCCAAGAAGCAAAGCAAAACACAAATCTGTCAAAATGAGGCAGACAACTATAGAAATCCCGGTGATGCAGCTCACCAGGCAGCAGATGAAGAATCTGACAGACGAACAAATAAGAAACCTGTCAGAGGCTCAATTCAGAGCTATAGTCATTAGGTGGCTTACAGAATTAACAAAAGATTTGGAAAAAGACGAGAAATGATTGAAAGCCACTCATATTGAAAAGAATGAAAACACATACGAGACAAGTGGTGAGGAGATAAAATCCAGAGATCAAATCAACAAATCAGAACATAGGGAAGGAACAAACAGTCAACCAGTGCAGAAAGAGGAAACAAAAATGGAGGAATACAAGGAGAGGCTCAGAAACCTCTGGGACAGCTGTAAGTGAATGAACATTCAAATTATAGGATTGCCAGAGGGTAAAGAAGAACAACTAGAAATTGAAAAATTATGTGAAAAAAGAATGAAGCAGAACTTCCTGAACTTGGGGAAGGAAACAGACTTACAGGTTCAGGAAGCATAGAGAGTTCCAGAAAAACTGGACCCAGGGAGAACCACTCCAAGACACATTATAATAATCAAATTGTCAGAAATTAAAGATAAAGAGAGAATCTTAAAAGTAGCAAGAGAGAAGAAAAGAATCATGTACAAAGGGGTCCCAATTAGCTTATCAGTTGACTTCTCAAGGGAGACCCTGCAGGCAAGAAGGGACTGGCAAGAAATATTCAAAGTAATGAAAGTCCAAAACCTACAGCCACGAATATTCTATCCAGCGAAACTGTCATTCAGAATAGAAGGGGAGAGAAAGTGCTTCCAGGACAAAATAAAACTGAAAGAGTTCATTATATCCAAACCACTATTATATGAGATGTTAAAGGGACTAGTTTAGAAAAAAGAGGATCAAAACTTTGAACATTAAAATGAAAACTGCATCACAAGAACCAACAACAGAAGCTAAGGAATTGAAACAAAAGCAAACTAAATAGGCAATGAGAGTGGAAAAAGAACTATAGGTATGGGGAACATACTGGGGGGAGGTCAGCAGGGAGGGGAAAGTGGGAGAGGGAGGGAGATAGTACAGGAATTAAGAAGCATACTGGGAGAGAATGGAATAGACAGGAAGAGGCTGGGAAGAGCTATATGCACAACCAATGAACATGGACAAAAAGGGGGGGAAAACTGGAGGGAGGGGGGCCACCAGGTGGAGGGGAGCAGAGGGAGGGGAAATTGGGACAACTGTAACAGTATAATCAATAAAACATATTTAAAACCATTACTGCCAAGCTTCTTTGTTATAAATTATTTTCATTCTTTTATTAATAAATTAAAAGTGTATATATTTATATATTGAGATGATGCACATTTATTATGTGTAATCAAATTTTCATTCACTACTTTTATCATCCGTTGATGACTCTGACTCCAAAAAACCTCCGCTGCCTTGCGGCATACCTCTTCAGGGGAAAGGCTAAGGGAGTAAACCCCGACAGAAAATCCGGAGCCGGAGTCCCTAAGGCGGTTTGACATTGTAGTCAACACCGGCAACTCCTGCGGCGCACCTGAAGCCAAGCTGTATTGACTTTGTCTTTCCCTTGGACCCTTCAGCTGCGAAGAGAGGGGGGGGTCTGCTGCATGGGCAACAGCAGACCCTCCATATCACCCTGCCCAGGCTCTGTAGCTTCAGTTTCACTTGAGAGGACACTCCAGCGTCATCGCAAGATGTCGACTCAACACGGGAGGAGACAGATACCGGTTATAAGCTCATCCGATTGGCGAAGGAAACGAGCGCCAGGGGTCTCCTCTGACGGTGGGAGAGGTCATCGCACCTCACTGGACAGCTACCGTCTCGCCATGGCTCGCCTGCCCCACTGGGTGCGTGGGGATCAGAGAGGCGCCTCTCGAAAAGTGGGCCACAAAACACGCGCACCAGTTAATTCCAAGCAAACAACAAGAAAGAAGCCTCCGGCTCTTCGCCTCGCTAGCTGGAACATCAGGACCATGTGCCCCGGACTTACTGCAGACCTTCCGTGGATCAAGGGTGCCAGGAAAACCGCTGTCATCGATAGGGAACTGGCACGACTAAACATCGACATTGCGGCTCTACAGGAGACCCGGTTGGCCGACAACGGAACTATCAGAGAAACCAACTACACCTTCTACTGGCAAGGGAAGTCTCCGGACCAACCAAGACAGCACGGTGTTGGGTTCGCTGTGAAGAACACGCTTGTTAACTCCATAGAGCCACCCACAGGAGGCACAGAGAGATTACTTACCCTCCGATTGTCAACAACTTTCGGCCCAGTCAGCATTCTTAGCGCGTATGCCCCAACCCTCTGTGCCACCACCGAAGAGAAAGAACAGTTCTACCATGCACTGGACGAAGCGTTATCCAAGATTCCCAGAAGTAACGCTCTCTATCTCCTTGGAGACTTCAACGCAAGAGTAGGAGCTGACCACATGGCCTGGCCCACCTGCCTTGGAAACTTTGGGAGAGGAAAGATCAATGAGAATGGTCAGCGACTGCTTGAGCTTTCGTGTCACCACGGCCTGTGCGTGACAAACACATTCTTCAAGTGCAAAGAGATCCACCAGGTG
Source organism: Furipterus horrens (assembly GCF_987537825.1). NCBI lineage: Eukaryota > Metazoa > Chordata > Mammalia > Chiroptera > Furipteridae > Furipterus > Furipterus horrens. The sequence goes on along the minus strand of NW_028327174.1, from coordinate 41,345,880 downwards.
TCATGGAGGCACCCCCGCTCCCGTCATTGGCACCAGCTTGACCTCGTCATCACCAGAAGAACGGATATTGGCAGCACCCTCCTCACCCGCAGCTACCACAGTGCAGACTGCGACACGGACCATGCCCTCGTGGTAAGCAAGGTGCGCATAATGCCGAAGAGGTTGCACCACTCCAAGATGAAGGGTCGCCCACGCATCAACACCAGTTGTGCCAGCAACCCAGTTAAGACCCAGCAATTCATCAACAAGATGGAAGATGCACTCGGCGAGGGAGTGGCGGCAGATGACATTATCGAATCCAATTGGCCACGTCTCCGCGACGCCATATACAACTCCGCCATTATTGCTTACGGGAAGAAAGAGCGGAAGAACGCTGACTGGTACGAGGCTCACTGGGAAGAAATGGAACCCGTGATCGAGGCTAAGAGGAAGGCCCTACTGGCTTACAAGGTCACACCCACTCCCAGTACACTTCAAGCTCTACGGGCTGCCAGGAACAAAGTCCAGAAGACCGCCCGCCACTGTGCCAACACCTATTGGCTAAACCTGTGCAGAAGCATTCAGGAAGCCGCCGATATAGGCAACGCACGAGGAATGTATGAGGGTATCAAGAAGGCAACAGGCCCAATCCCCTCCAAGATCGCCCCCCTTAAGTCCAAGACAGGTGAGGTCATCACTGACCAGGAACAGCAAATGCGGCGGTGGACCGAGCACTACCTCGAGCTGTACGCAACGAAGAACACCGTAACAGACACTGCTCTTAACGCCATCCCAGACCTACCAGTCATGGAGGAGCTAGACACCCCACCTACTGCGGCAGAGCTCGGCAAAGCCATCGACCGCCTTGCTTGCGGGAAAGCACCAGGAAGCGACAGAATCCCTCCAGAAATCCTAAAGAGCGGGAAACCAGTCCTGCTACAGCCGCTCCACCAGCTACTCTGTCTCTGCTGGAAGGAGGGTTACATCCCCCAGGATATGAGAGACGCCAACATTATCACCATGTACAAGAACAAAGGAGACCGCAGCGACTGCAACAACTACCGGGGCATCTCTCTCCTCAGCGTCGTCGGCAAAGTATTCGCCCGGGTTGCTCTTGCCCGCCTGCAGACCCTTGCTTCCCGCGTCTACCCAGAGTCCCAGTGTGGCTTCAGAGCTGGCCGTTCAACAGTGGACATGATCTTCTCCCTACGCCAGCTGCAGGAGAAGTGTCACGAGCAGCATAAACCACTCTACCTCGCCTTTATTGACCTCACGAAGGCGTTTGATCTGGTCAGTCGAAGCGGACTCTTCAGCTTGCTACGGAAGATTGGCTGTCCACCACATCTGCTTGCTGTGGTCATGTCCTTTCACGACAACATGCACAGCACAGTGTCATACAACGGCGCAACCTCTGAGGCCTTCCCAGTCAGCAGCGGAGTAAAGCAGGGCTGCGTCCTCGCGCCTACGCTGTTCGGAATCTTCTTCTCCATGCTCCTCCAATACGCCTTTAAGGACTGCAGCGAGGGTGTCTTCATTCACACCAGATCCGATGGCAAGCTCTACAACCTGGCCCGTCTACGAGCCAAGAGCAAAGTCAAAGAGGTGCTCATCCGTGAGATGCTCTTCGCCGACGACGCAGCTTTGACATCGCACTCCAAAGAGGGACTCCAGCAGCTAGTCACTTGCCTTTCCCACGCATGCAAGGAGTTCGGACTAGCCATCAGCCTGACGAAGACGAATGTTATGGCTCAAGGCACGGGGACTCCCCCATGCATCACCATCGACGGATACACCCTGGAGGTTGTCAACGACTTCACTTACCTCGGGTCCACCATCTCAAGCTCTCTGTCAGTCGACTTGGAGGTCAACCGGAGAATCGCCAGGGCAGCCACAGTTATGGCCAGATTGAACCGGCGAGCGTGGAACAATTCCAGTCTCACTGAGAAAACCAGACTGCGCATCTACCAAGCCTGCGTACTCAGCACTCTCCTCTATGGCAGCGAGACGTGGACCACCTACGCAAGGCACGAAAGGAAACTCAACAGCTTCCACATGAGGTGCCTGCGACGCGTCCTGCATGTCGCCTGGCAGGATAAGGTCCCCAACACCGAGGTGCTGAAGCGAGCCAATATGAGCAGTTTGCATGCAGTTCTTAGCGAGAGACGCCTCAGGTGGCTCGGCCATGTCAAAAGAATGGATGCAGGCCGTATCCCCAAAGACCTCCTCTACGGCGAGCTAGCAGAAGGCAAGAGGATGACAGGGCGCCCAAAACTGCGGTTCAAAGACATCTGCAAAAAGGACATGACACAATGCTCCATCAATCTCAACACATGGGAAGTTCAAGCAGACAACCACCTAGCCTGGAGGCTCGCGGTCAGGCAAGGTACGTCACGCGCGGAGGCTGCGCGCAACGAGGAGGCGGTCCAGAAAAGATCGAGGCGGAAGCAGCGTCAACAGCAGCAACAACAGCCATCTGCCTTCACCTGTACCAAGTGCGGCAGGGATTGTCACTCCCGAGTCGGACTGCACAGCCATTCTCGGCGGTGCAGATAGACTCTCAGGAAGCTATGCCATCGTCTCTCGAGACGGACGGCTGCCGACGACGAAATGTATTCCTGTGTATTTTATATTTTTAGTGCTCATATTGGGAATTTTCAATTGTTTCCTCTTATTTTTCTGAAATACAATAGATTTAATTTAATTATTATAATCTGTGACCTTCACAAATTTACTTACTAGAGATCATAGTTGCTTTGTAGATTCCTTAAGTCAGGAGTTGACAAATTTTGGAATACGGAACAAATCTGTCCCACTGCTTGTTTTTGTAAAAAAAAAAAAAAAAAAAAAAAAAGTTTAATGTAGCACAGACATGTCCATTAATTTATATATTTTCTTTGATACTTTCTTTGGTTGTCTACAGAGTTGTCTGCAACATAGACCATAACTATGGCCTGCAGAGCCCAAAATATTTACTATCTGGACCTTTAAAAACATGCCTGCCAAGCCATGCCTAAGATTTCTCTATATATTTAATGATAGCTTCTGTGAATAGAGAAAGCATTACTTCTTCCTTTCCAATTTTATGCCTTCTATTTATTTTAATATATTATTCTTTGCTATATCCATTAGCTCTTCCCCCTACCCTTGGCCCAGTACAATGTTGACTATAATAGTGAAAATGTCCATCTTGATTTGCTCTTAAGAGAACTGAATTAAATATTTAATCATTAAATATGACATTAGCTATATGTTTGCCACAGATATTTTTAATTGGACTGGGAAATTTCCCTTTTATCCTTAATTTTATGAAAAATTTTATAATTTTTTTTGAAAATACAAACACTTTGGCTATATCATAGAATTTTGATAATACTAAGTAAACTAAGTTTAAAAGTTGCTCAGCATATAGTTATAAGCACTTATTAAGTGGTCAATACATATAGCTATCACATAAGAGATAAAAATGTAAAAAGTCAAGATTTCATATAAAAAGGATTGAAAGCAAATTATATTTCTCCCCAAAAATACATTTTGAAATTGAAGATTAGAGGGCTTTTCTTTTCTTTCTGAATTCTGATATGGATATAATTAGAATGTAATATCAACAGTTCATCTACCGATGTGTGAAGCTAATCCTCACCTTTATGCTTCTACTTCAGTTCTTTCTCCAGTGATGCTTGGTGAGTCAGGGAACAGTTGAAAAGAAACCTGAACTATTATTTGCTAAATTTGAATATGAGGTTGCAATGTGTTCATTACATTATTTTTTTTAACATTGGTTTCTCTGACACCCATTTGGATCTATGCAAGTATCAAATCAGACTCGTCGTCGTCGGCAGCCGTCCGTCTCGAGAGACGATGGTGTAGCTTCTTAAGAGTCCATCTGCACCGCCGAGAATGGCTGTGCAGTCCGACTCGGGAGTGACATGGTATCTGTCTCCTCCCGTGTTGAATCGACATCTTGCGATGACGCTGAAGCTACAAAGCCTGGGCAGGGTAATATGGAGGGTCTGCTGTTGCCCATGCAGCAGACCCCCCCTCTCTTCGCAGCTGAAGGGTCCAAGGGAAAGACGGAGTCGATACAGCTTGGGTTCAGGTGCGCCGCAGGAGTTGCCGGTGTTGATCATAACATCAAACCGCCTTAGGGACTCCGGCTCCGGATTTTCTGTCGGGGTTTACTCCCTTAGCCTTTCCCCTGAAGAGGTATGCCGCAAGGCAGCGGAGGTTTTTTGGAGTCAGAGTTTTCCTTCTCTGATGTACCCTGACTGGAAGATCGAACCAGCGACACTTAGCTCGCAGGCCGACGCTCAATCCACTGAGCTAAACCAGCCAGGGCAAGAGTAGTCCAAGGATTAATATCAAATATTACCTTTAGAGAGAAATCACTCCTTTTATTAACCACAGTTTTGGGCCAAAGAAAGTAAGGACTAATAGAAATGCTTTTTGTTTTCTTGTTTCTCTACAGTTTATGTTATAGAGTCTAAATGAAGGCAAATGAAGAGCATTTTTTCCCCAAATAGTAACTCATTTTGAAAGCATTTGCCTTTGTTTTTAGTTTCTTCTTTGTACTCAATTCTCAGTTGGTGGCAGGGGTTAGAAACCTGAGCAATTTCCACTCAATATCAGTGAAGAGGCAGGTACACCATCTCTCACAAAGAGAAACCAGAGGCCCCAGCTGTCGTCAGTGATCACCTAGTGGCAATGTCTTTGTGGGTCTTTATGAGATGATGAACGAGGATGCTCTGGATACATTAAATGAAGCCCGCATGCCTCTGCTGTTAGGTGTCCTGAGACCCTGCAAATCAGACTACCTGCATGAATATTAAAGGTTAAAATAGAAGACATTTCATGTGATTGGAATTTTTCAGGTAAAAATTTTTTTTTACAAACTTTGAAATCAGAACACAGCATGAAAGTGAATATTAAATAAACTTGAAATCCTTCTCAGTAATTATTTATCAGAAAGAAAAAACAAACTGTGGAGCTTCAAGCAAACTATAAGCATTGAGAATATCTTTTTTTGGTTACTCTGCAGAAGCAGCACACTTTTGAATTCAGCTTTGAACAATGTGTGTTGTCTATTGAAATTAAGTTTCCTTTAAAAATTCTTTTTATTACTCTAGGTAATCGAATCATACAGTTCAATATTATTTCATCATCCTTATTAACATTAGAGCCATCCTTATCCTAATTAAAAATTATATCACTGATATACTTTTTTCCTTGACATTTTATCAAGAAATAATTTTATTAATTGTTTATAACATGGCTTAAGAAAAATGACAACACATAATTTTGTTCAATAGAAAATATATTCTGGGAAATGGTGTTGTCTCCTGAAATTGCGCAATGAGGTGTTTCTGCTACTTTTTGGGAGGCAGATGGTTAAATGCACAGACAGGTAGCTAAACGGCTTAAATTCAAACTTGAATTGTCCTTGCTAGCTGTGAGCTTCTCTTTCCGCCTCTGTGAAATACCCTGTGCCTATCATTGTATTACTAATAACGTAGTATCCTACTCATTGTATCTTCAATGCTCTCACAGGTGTTCAGTCCTTTTGTAAATTCATTAAGATACAGGTAAGTATGTGTCTATTTCATAACATAATTGACAAAGAAAGTTTATATCGAGTATTTAGAGGAGTAAACTGGAAATCTGGTTTGCCATTTGGTTAATTAAGCCATTATCTGTTCTTGTGAGACTCTAGTAAGATTCTAAATGTTTTAAAATGTCAACGTTTAAAGTGTGCTGTAAAAAGAAAGAACATACTAATTTTCTTTGCTATCATACATAATTATTTAGACTATGTATTTTATTTTTCTTCAGTTTCTCAGTTTTATCATTTGCTCTCATGTTTTTTATTTTTTTTGACAGATAGAATTATAGGAAAAAAAGGTGAAAAGTAAAATCTAAGAACTTCACAGGAGAAGTTCCAATCAAATTTAAATGTTTCAATTAATAGTAAAAAATGAGTAAAGGGGTTTTCACAAAGTGGAGTTGCCTCCATTATTTCTAGCCTCCATCATTAAAAAAAATAAAATCCCAAATGTATTAACTGAAAATATAGAGCTAATTTAAATTAAATATGTAAGGAAACAGAATAAAAGGCTACATGAAATCTCACATGATAAAATGTTAGTGTTTTCTTAAAAAACACATTCCTTTTCATAAAGGTTCAAGCATGTTGATTGGAGTTTCACTTATCCTCAATAATATTAATAGCATCTAACATTTATGTTGTATCTGCTCTTTGCTAGGTAATATTCTGTGTCTCAACATATTTTGATTCCTTTATTCCCAATACTTCTGTGTCCTACATACACCATATTATCTTTATTTTCTAAATGAGGAAGCAGACACAAAGATGAGAAGCTTGACTAGTGTTAAATGACTTCCTCCTCCTCCTCCTTCTTATTACTTTACAAATATATTTTTGAATCTCCCTTTGAGGAAGAAAATGTTCTCTCATAATGTCTCTCTCTCCTGCTTCATTTTTCCATTCTACATTTACAGGATTGTGTCTGCTCATTATACAAATAATTTCGGTTTCAAGCAAACTAAACTCCAGTTGTGTGGATTTCCACTGCAGATATTTGGAAAGCATTTGGACAAACATTAAGACAGGGGAAAGAAAGCTAGGTCTACAGAGTATATTAGGCTGATCTCTCTCCTCTCTCTCTCCCTCTTTCTCTCTCACTCCCTCCTCCCCTCCTCCTCTCCCTCCGTCTGTCCACACCAGCACAGACAGCAGAGAAGAATCAAGGATCAAAACCTAGTAACACAATGAGTCAAACAGATATTGAGCTATTCAGGAGACCATTGGACCAGCAACCTGCTCTGTTTCCTGTAAGGCAAAATTCTATCCACTCCCCTACTTCTCTTCATACTCAACAGACATATTCTCAAAATCTAATTCCAAGGAAGCTTTAAGAATTAATGTGGAATGTAGAATACAGTACGCTTTTTCAGGTTTGTAGCCATAAATTCACATGAGATATAAAACACTTTTTAATGAAATAAAATATTATACCCTGATCCAATATGTAAACATAAAATGCATTTTAAAATTTCACCTTAGTGCTTCACTTTCTAGGCATTTAGGTCTATATAAAACAATATGATTTTTAAGCCATTGTTTTCTAATTCTAAATGTAAGAAGGAGAACAATTCATTCTTCCTTATTCACAAATCGGGGCACCACCAGAATGTCCCTTTTTGCACACCTCTACCTTACAAACATGCATCCTTTCTAAAGATAGTATATATTAGTTTCTAGAGCAGCAGAATCTCATTGTTCTAGAATTCTGATTTAGTGGGTTGGAGGCCAAACCTGGAAATATATACCTTTCAAAAAGCCACCCAGAGAGATCTAAATGTTAAAATAACCTTACCTCATTAAATATTAGATTGAACTAGATAAAATTGCCACTGTGGGTAAATAATCATCAAATATTGACAACTTCATATGGCTCGACTATGATAAAGACAAGAAAATGCCATCTTTTGTCTCTCAAACTAGATTCCAATACTCAGATATTCTGCTTCAATGAGTATGAGACGGGAAGGGGACATATGCATTTTTAAGACATTTCCTAGCTATTTGACAAACTTTTCAGTGTTTGGGGATCACTGATTTGTGCCACTGTTCTGGCTCCAGTTTTATTTCCTATTGTTTATGTATAATTATTCTTTATTTCATGTGCCCAACAAGATTTCTGTCAAAACAAATTTAAAGAAGAAAAGTAATCTTATCCAGCAGTATCTATTATCATCTTCCCTTTTCTGTCTGACAAGAAGCTGTCATTGCCCTCATTCCTGTCAAAGTTATGCAATGGAAAGAAAAGTATTTTTTCCAGACATTTTTCTTGGGAGAAGAGGAGAATGAAGCCGGTAGAAGCTGTAGCACAGAAAGCTAATAATGTTCTTCTCTTAAATCAATGAAATGAAGATGAGAACCTGTCTGCAGACAATGAGAAATGCAAAATGTGCACCCATACGTCTACCAGCCAGAGACCTATCATAAGAGTGGAAGAGTTGTGCTCACATGGTCATGTGTCAAATTTTTCAGCGAGAGTCACCTGTGATTAGTTATGATTGAAACTGTCATTTTGGAGTGTGTAGGAAGCAACAACACATATTGAGTTAGTTACTGAGAGAGGGAGAAAAGGGAAAAGTGTATATTATTGTCATACATGTTAATAAAAAAAAAGGTGTATGTGTAAAAGAATACTATTGAGGGGGCAAAAGGGAGGAAATTGTTTTAGGCCTTTTGTCACCAAACCATAGACTAGTAATGTCTTATAAGACCTTATAGGAAAATGTCCATGGAAAGTAAAATTTATTAAATATCTACTATATCAGCTAATATTTTAAGTATGCATAATCTTCCTGATAACCCTTGAAGACTTAGGTATATTTTTCTTTTTCTGCAGGTGGAGAATCTGAAACCCAGAGGTATTCAATAACATGTCCAAATTGTATGGCTATAAGTGACAGAGTGAATTGTGGACTGATAAATGGTGATTCATTCAATGCTTGAATGCTGTCAACTTAGGACCATGTACTTCCTGGTTCCTCGGGCAATTGAAAAAACAACTTGATTTGTATTATGCTTGTGATAAGCAAAGTTAGAAACTTAGACTGAGTATTTAGGCTTCTTTCTGATCATTTCCTTATAGTAAAATTAAACACTCAGTTAACTTTACAAGAGTATAAGAAGTCATTGGATAAATTTAACTTCAAACTAGCAACCCTTATGTCCAAGGAGCTTATCACACTTTACATAGATTTTGTTACTTCTCTCAGAGTTTTGGTATTGAATTATAAATGGTAAGTCATGAAAAAAATTTAAGTTTTAAAGACAGCTGTTTCCTCTGTGGTTCAACTATATCATATTCTTTTTTAATTTCCTTGATTAAAAAGTGAGTCATTCTCACTCTCACCATAATTGCAGCCTCTGTGCTTAATCGGCCATCAAACAATCCACTTGTAAATACATGAAAACATATTTAGATGTACACTCATCCACACTAAGTCACTCTGTGGTTGGTTGTTTTCTTTAAATTATGAGATTCTTGTGGGAAAAATGATACTCTGTGTGTCATATTTTGGATGGATGGGTGTGTATGTGGGATCACTTGGTAGATTAAAAGAGGCTGCATACAATAGGTGTAAACTTCTGCTATTTTGTTGCCTTTTAAATTTAACTTTGTAAAACAAACTATTTTGATAGCAAATGGCCAGATTTTTAAAAAATGGCAAGCAAGCCTTTGTTATTTTAATAATCACATAAAAGGTAATTACTGCATCTAGTATTCTACTGAGTTTGATATAAATTGACATGAGTATGTAGAAGGCTTAACAGACAAATTATTCACCAAAACAAATTTTTAATACATTTGGAAGAACAAACTTCAAATACGAAGTAACATAGGAATGATTGATGAAATTGTGTACAATAAATCAAAAGTTAAGATCAAATTGTCCATGTTTTAACAAATGGAAAGTATATGTATAAAATAAAGAGTCTAAAGATGGAGAAATGTAGAAATGATTCAGAAGACTTCGCTGTAAAGATCAAGGTGACAGGATCACAGGTGGGACTGATTGCATGGGGAAAATATAAAGCGTTTTTATGGATTCATTTATTTAGCTCTGAGCATCTACTCTGTGCCAGTCTATGCTATATGCTAGGCATGGAATATTAAACAAAAGAAAATTCTTCCCCCAGATTATGGTGTGTTGCTGAGTACAGATGTGCAAACAAAAAATTATGATATAAGTGCTGCTATGAGAATAAGAAGGAGGGCCACTTAGTCCAGAATGCTCAGAGAGCAATATAGAAAGACTGTTTGGTCTGTAGAGTAGGGGAGTTGGGAGTAAATTAGATAAAGAGCAACAACTAGAAGCCCATTGCTACTATTCAGGCAATTGATGAGGGTTGACGTACAGCAAAAACGGGAAAACTAAGAACTGCAAAGAACCCCAGGAAAACTAAGAACTGCAAAAAACCCAGTAAAGACAACCCAATAGCCTATTAAGCGACTCCTACCATGGTACAATGAAAATATTGATAAAGTAAATATCATTGAAAAACTAAAGCTCGGTTTCCTCTCATCATAGCACACAGTCTTCTGAGAACACAGAGCCTATATAGAAGGCAGAATCTTATAAACTCAAAGAGAGACCTTTTCTGTGAACTTTTGAAAGGTGTGATGATAAATCTGTTCTTTAAATGCAAACAAATGGGCTGTATTACGTGCAGGCACTGTCTCTGTTTCTGAGAATAAAAATGCCGCAGCAGAGATAATTCCAGACCTTCACAAGCTTTTGACAGAGGAAGCATATATGAAAGGAAGCCTCTGTCATCAAGTAATTAGCCTGATAAAATTATGTTCAGAAAATCACAGAGTTTGAGGGAATGGTCAGGCACAGTTAGCAAAAGGTCTACATTTGTTAGAGGATGACAGTCCGTCAGCCATAAATGTACTAAAATGTGAGGCAGAGAGGCAAGGGGTGCTGGTGGGTGGGTTATGAGAATAGTTTTCCAGAATTCCTAGGAATTCCAGAGTGTGGCTCTGAAGTGATAGCTAGGTACCTCTCTATCTACAAGACCATTCATATTTTATAATTTAACATATACATTTGGGGCCACTGAAACCAGAATTATGTTTGATGAAACCAGTAAATATTTTCATACCGGTATTCTGATATAATTCATTTTAAAAATATTTGGTTACTCATGTTTTTTAAGTTGAGGTGCAAAATACATACAATGAGGTGCATATAGTGCACTGGTTGTAAGTATACTGCTTGATGCAGTTTTACATTTGTGTACACCTTTGAAAAAGTCACCCACATTTAAATAAAGACAATTCCCATCAACCATGTTTCCTCTTTCCACTTTGCAGTCAATACTATTCTGGTCCCACCACACAGAAGGTCTATCTCCATTAGCTAGTTTTGCCAATTTTAAAACTTCATAAAAATGGAAGCAGACACTATTTACACTCTAGTGTTTGGTTTGTTTCACTCAACATAACATGTGCAAAATTTATCCATGATTTTATGTGTAGTTCTTGATTTGTTGTATTGCCTTATGGGAATATGACATAATTTTATTTATCTATTCTCCTGTTGGACAATTAAGCTATTTTTGAAAAATGCTACTATAAACATTTATACATGTCTTCTGTGCCATTTGCTTTTAAAGACCGCCGCACAGATATTGTGGTAGTTTACATGTATTAATTAGAATCAGACTATCTACAAGTTAGGTATTGTCTATTGCTGAGATCAGGGTCTCACATGTTGGCACTTGTCCCTTGTTCTGTAATCAGAACAGCTCCATTTTAGAAGCAGCTACTTCTGAAGTACACATACTTCATTATTTCATTTGTCATTATTTCTGGTCACTCATTGTGCAATTCAATTTTTGATATAGGGATTCACTGCTGAAATAACTGACTTTCCAATTAACATAGTGAATGTTGGAAATGGGATCTTATTGATGAAGACAGTGATAATAAAGCAAAGAAGATTAGCTAACACAATTTGGACACTCTCCACATTAATTGAATAGGATATATGCATCTAGCAAGTCCTGTAGTTTGTGCGATTGAGAGGGGTAATTGAGACACAATTATTAAAGAATCCTTTGATCATCTATTGCCATGGATGATTTTTGTTGGCTGATGATAATTATAAGCCACCTTTAAAAGTATAGAATTGTGTATCTAGAATATTATTATACCTACCTCAAGTAAATTACTCATGCAAGATCAGGACAGTTCCTTAAAGAGAGGGAGAATTTATCAAAATGGCAGAACTATTTTCTTCTTTCTTCTAAAGAATATTTATTCAATAAATGTTAGTATGTGGTACAATATGATCTGTGATTTGCTTTCATTAAATCCTATTAATGTGGTTGTGAGTAATCAACTCTAATTATTGATTACAACTCTTACTCACTAAAACATCCCCTGATGACCCATAAATCTATGAGAGTAAATGACTGTAAGCAACTGAGGGTATTTTTATTATCACCTTATAAAGTCAGAATTATTGAAGTATAAATATTTCAGTGAATAAAATTCACCCTTTAGAGCTATAGAGTTTTATGCATTTTGAAAAATGTATATAGTCACACAATCGCCATCACAATCAAGATCCAGAACATTTCTATTATTATAAAAAGTTCCCTCATGACCCCTTTCATACAAGCACCTCACCTCACCTTCAGTCCCTGGCAGTCATTGATTTATTATTTGTCCCTTATAGTTTTGGCTTTTCCAAACTGTCATATGAATGGAACTATCTGGTACGATGCTTTTTTATAGTTTGGCTTCTTCCTTTTAGCATGATACCTTTGAGATTCATCCCTGTCATTGCATTCATTACTATTTCATTCTTTTATATTTCTTAGTAGTATTTGATGGTATGTATTTAACAGTTTGTCTTTCCATTCAGCAGTTGATAGATGTTTGGCTTATTTTTATTCTGGAAATGTTAGGAATAAAATTACTTATAAACATTTACATGCATGTTCTTGTGTGGATATACAATTTTATTTTTTGAGTAAACACGTAGGAGCAGAATTGCTGAATTGTTTAAGTGTAGTTTAAGTTTTTATAAGACGCTTCCAAACTGTCTTCCAAAGTGACTGTACCATTTTATGTTGTACTAACAGTGTGAGTTCCAGCTGCTCCACACCCTCTGCAGCTCTTGGTATTTTCTCGTTTGTTTTTGTTGTTGTTGTCCTTGTTTTGATTTATTTCGTCATTGCTATACATATGAAGAGGTATGCCACTGTGGTTTTAATTTGCATTTCCTTAAAGACTAATTTATATTGAGCTTATTTTCATATATTTATTTGTCACCTGTTTATAAAGTTTTTAATATTATTCGGTGATTTGTTAAAATCTTTTTCTGTTTTCTCAATTTGGCTTTTTAAAAAAATATCCAGTGTGAGTTCTTTATAAATTCTGAATACAGGTCCTTTATAAGACAAATGTTTTGCAAATCTAGGCCAAAAAATAGACTGGAAGAGGCCATCTTGACAAAAAAACAATCCAATAATAATAACTGATTGGCAATTCATGCCCCCAAATACACAAACATGCAGAAGATATCAACTGGCTGTCCTCTTTGAGTCACCTAGGGGAGAGGGATCTGTAGTATGAAGGATCCAATTTCATCCCCTTCCTTACCTGTTTTCAAGTTTAAAAACCTTATCAGTGCAGAGCAGCTTGACACACTTAACTGCAGATGATCATAAGGTTGAGTTTTATGTGCATGTTAATGACACTCAGCAACAGCACTCTTGTCAGCTATTGCCTCAAAGAGATGGCCTTCTCAGACATCATTTTTTCTGTCGCTTAGCAACACTGCTTATTTTGTTAGCAAGGTACCTGCAATAGATATTGACCTGAACAGAAACACATTCTTGGACAACAGAGGACATAAAGGAAGAGACTTCTGTTTCCTTAGTTTGGCTCCAGGGCTGGCTTGGCCCATGAGTTTTACTGCTAATTATATTAAGACACAAATTGATATTTGTTTCACTATTGATAACATGTTTTAAATGTATTAATGCTGATTATTTTGTTCAAGCAGCTGCATGCCAGCATTTAAACTTGTTATGAAGAATCTCTCTGTGGCTTTACTTAAACTGATTTTCAAACAGGAAAATGTTCTATTATTTAAAGTATGTTGAAACAGTTTGGCTTTACTGAACAACTCCTCTTATGACAATCAAAATGTTGGTAAAAAAGTGTCATAAAATTGTGAGTGTGTGTACACTTAAGAAATTGAACATAGTAACTACTTGAAGTGATATAACATATTCAATACTGTTTTGGAAAAGTGTAATGCTATGCACTTCTTGCTGTAACTCTGCAGCCATTCTTTCTATTCCCAGGATTTCTTCCTTGCTACTGCATCTCCATTTATAGCAGCTAAAAGTATAGGATAATCACCTTCCTAGCTTCCATTGCATAGGACTTGAGGATGTGAATCATTCCTGGCCACTGGGATCTGAGGGAGAAGTCTGACTACTTAATAAAACTTCTTTCTAAATAAAACAAACAAAGAAGGCAAACTTCTGCTGCCCTTGAACATTATCAATCCATTCCCTTCCAGAGAATGTGGCAACCATCTTGTAGTTATAAAGTAATAAGCTTAATGAACCAATGGAAATAAAATAGTTTTAAGTGACTCCAATGGAGTTCAGAGACTTTATTCGCTTGATAAGCCATGAGGAGCATCTGAGAGTGAGTGATTCCCCAAGTCAAAGTGGGATTGTCATTTCAGAGGCTGAGAAAAAGAAAGGGGTCTGAGTCCTGGTGGTAGCAGTTTTCTTTAGATCAGTTAGAGATTATTTTGATTTTTTTCTTTTTTTTTTTTGCTTTTTTCATGTCTCTTGCTGGCTATCATTGGTAAAATCCAAGAAGAGTGTTTTGAGAACTGTTTATATATGCCTTGAGGTTTGTCTGTTAGCTAAGTTTCAGGGGAGAGGGAAGGGACAAAAATAATGAGAGAAGAAAAGGAGGGGAGGAGAGAGGAGGAGAAGGGAGGGATAAAGGGAAGGGAAGGGAAGGGATAGAAAACCAGTGTTGCTCTATTATGTCTGTTTTAATTTTTTTACAAGATTAAACCAATATACCAAAGATGGCAAAGCAGGTAAATGGGTCTTAATGACATTGCTGAATGATTGAACCAACCAAGGAACAAGAAAGAATCTTAAAAGGATGTACCTGATTAGACTCATGGAGAATAATCTTTCTATCTGAAAATTAAATGATTTGGGACATTAATTACATCTACAAAATTCCTTCACAGCAGCAACTGGATTCCTGTTTGATTTAATAAGTGGGGGAAGATGAATGCATGCTAGGGAACAGGAATCTTGGGGATAATCTTATAATTCTATCATATAAAGTAGTAAAATTTTAGACAAAATTTTATATACTATATACTAACTGACCTTTTCCAGATTAGCATTTTCTGATTCTTGTTCAATAGCGGCTATATAACTTGGTTTTGCCACCTCATCATTTAATATGAAGATTTGAGCTTTTTTTCAGCTACTTCCTCAGGCTGCATACCTGGAAGTTAATAGCAGCTGTCTGCCATTTTCACACTGGGGGCATTTAAAGAAACAAGCTAATTTGAACTTTACTTTCAATATCCTGAGAAAAATCTCAGAGTCTAGTATAATGCTCTCACTAAAAATCTGGAGCCCATTATGTAAGTGAAAATCAATAATAAATACTTCCCCATCCACATCCCTACTCTTAAGAGACTATTAGATCTCTTGAACCCTCTTGAACCTCATGCTTACTCTTAGCAGAGGAGAAACAAAAACTGCTGAAAATATAAAACATAAATCAACCCTCACATGAATCTGAAGCACAGATTCTCATACTGATGTGATCCAAAACCATGGCTGAAAATTTAGAGTAAGATGGAAGTTACTTTCACTATGGTTTTGCTAGAAAAAAAGCAACTGTTCCATAGAGAAAGCCACCTACATTTCAGGACCTCAAAAATTTCCCATGGACCAATGTTAGCAGGTATATTGAGTTATCTTTGTCTGCTTTGGGTAAATCGAGTGTGGAATAGCAATGAAATTCAACTTCATGTAGCAAATTCTTCTACTTGAACAAATAATGGTGGTTAGATGTGATTTCCATTCGTTTTACACCATGACTCACATTTTCATTAAAAGAATGAAAAAAAAAACTTTTCTAGCAAGGAATATGAGTAATAAACAGAAAAAAATATTGTGGACTTAACTCTTACATATACACCACACTTATGCTATATAAACTTTACATATTAAGGACTTGGCTTCTACAAATTGAAATATCTGTTGGCAAACATTCATAAAATAATTTGCTCATCCATATGCTATGAAATGCTGTTTTATTGTTTGATAAAGATATTTTGCTTGTGGGTTTTTTTTTTTCTTTGTCTCCGAGGTTATTGTTATTTATTATTTACTATTTAGACAAGTTTTCAGGCTTCTCCAATAATTTAATTGGCTCATTTTTTCTATAAAAAGTAAAATTCTGAGTGATGTTTTTAGTTTGTTGCTTCTTGCAAAATTCAAACAATTTATATTGAAAATTGGTCATTTGAATTTTTCCTTTAAGAGTCAATTATTTATCAAAGTAGTAATTGTGCTTATTTTTAAACTGACATAAAATCATCAATTATTTCTAATTATTATAGACAATTTTATATTGTTCAGTTCTTTAGAGACTAAGGCAAAAGGATCATTGGTTTAATATAATCCAGGTTTAAGATAATCCAGGTTTAAGATATTGTCATCTTTACAATATTCAACCTTTACTTTTTCAGCTGTTTGTAAAAAGAAAAAGTCTCACATATTAACTCATATTCTTTATTTGTAATGGAGTACTATTTAATATTGCTTCTTACATAATTTTTGGTTTTTGTCAGGGCACATGATTATCCAACCCTTTTTTTCTGATTTTACGTGCATATAGGTATAGTCAGATGACTAACTTTTGCCCAATGGCACATGAGTGAATGTAATGTGTGACATTTGAGGTCGTGTTCTTGAAGTTACTTCCTTCCCTTCTCTCTCTCTCTCTCTCCCCCTCTCCATTATTCCCTGGGAGCTGGAAATGAGATATGGTGGTGACTAGCCAGTTTTCAGCACATGGATGAGGAGGACAGCTTAGGAGATGGTGAAGCTTTAAAAGGAGAAGAAATGTGAGTCCCAGATGACCTTATGGGGTAGAATTTTACAGGAGAGAGAAAAAAGCCTTTCATCTTATTTAAGCCAATTGTATTTGGTCTCAATTAAAACTGCAGAGCCAATATCCTAACTAATATACAATTTGTTTGTTATTATTTTAACTTTTAAATATTTCTATAAAGCAATATTGAGCCATTAATATATTATATGCATTGAGAATATCGTCGTCGTCGGCAGCCGTCCGTCTCGAGAGACGATGGTGTAGCTTCTTAAGAGTCTATCTGCACCGCCGAGAACGGTTGTGCAGTCCGACTCGGGAGTGACACGGTATCTGTCTCCTCCCGTGTTGAATCGACATCTTGCGATGACGCTGGAGTGTCCTTTCCAGTGAAGCTGAAGCTACAGAGCCTGGGCAGGGTGATATGGAGGGTCTGCTGTTGCCCATGCAGCAGACGCCCCCTCTCTTCGCAGCTGAAGGATCCAAGGGAAAGACGGAGTCAATACAGCTTGGCTTCAGGTGCGCCGCAGGAGTTGCTGGTATTGACTACAACGTCAAACCGCCTTAGGGACTCCGGCTCCGGATTTTCTGTCGGGGTTTACTCCCTTAACCTTTCTCCTGAAGAGGTATGCCGCAAGGCAGCGGAGGTTTTTTGGAGTCAGAGTTTTCCTTCTCTGATGTGCCCTGACTGGAAGATCGAACCAGCGACACTTAGCTCACAGGCCGACGCTCAATCCACTGAGCCAAACCAGCCAGGGCCATTGAGAATATAATACACACTTAATTACAAAAAATAGAATCCAATTTAACACAACACTACAGAGCAGGCAAGTGAGATAAAAATACATATTCCACGATAGCCTTTGTTACAATAACTAAAAGACACTGTGATGATTCAAACTGTACTGGCTTTATTTTGCATGAATAATCTCTACTCTTGCAAATCACATATGGAGGCGCTCCATAAAAGGCATAATTAATGTTATATATTTCAAGTTTGTGAAATGTGTGTGAACACAATTTCTGCAGTAATTTTTTTTGCCTTTGGAAAATTGCTTCTCTATGCTAAATGCTTGACTGATGATCAGGAACCAGCAATGATTTCAGGACCACACTTTGAGAAACACTGGTCTAGGGTTTTTAAGTTAGGTTTATGTTTATGAATTCTGTTGCATAAACAATTTACTTCATACTTGGATAATGATGACCAGCAAATGTTAGAGGCAATTATGACATTTAAAAGCACTGAGCAAACATGTATCTGGTAAAGTAAAAAACATATTAGATAATTGCTTTATAATTTTCCATATTTACTGAAGCAGCAAACTGCCATCTGACAGCCAAATGTATGGTGCAGACATTTATATTCAGACAACGTTTAAAAATGTAGAATTAGAATGATTTCAGATAGGATCATATTCCTTCCTTCTACTATGTGCTTGTTTCCTTTCTATACCCGGCTTCGGTTCTCCACAATGGATGTCACCACTCTGGCCCTTAAAGTCAGAATTTGGAACTTTGGTCTCTACTATGTGCAAACATTACATGTGTGAGTGTCAAAGTCTGGGGAATATTGAGAGAGAGACAGTGAGACAGAGAGACAGAGAACGACAGAAGTCACACTGGCAGCCACCACACTCTGGAGGAGAATGTTTACTTTCTCAGTCATTTTCACATTTAACATAGAGTTGAAAAGCTCCAAGCAACCTGAAAACAATGTTTTTGTTATTTCTTAATTCTACTCAGATATAGAGAAAGCAAGTTAGTATAATCTGAATATAAACCAGACTCTGCAGAGATGAGCACCATTTAATAATCTCCTTTAGTTCTTCCTCTGGTGTCCAGAGAGGCTAGGGAGAACCTGAAATTTCGGAGTAGCCTATTAAGGCAAGAGAGAACAGTGAACGTTTCAGTGAAGCATAACAATACTTTCTGCTTCGGGAGCATGTTGATGGCAAAGCTGGTGTTCATTCAGGATTCGCAATTAGTTAGATTTCTAGTGGTATGATCTAAAATGCATCAAACATTCAAGGAATGATTAACAGGATCTGTCACCAAGATTGTGAAAAGAGAAGCTAGCTTCATCAAAGTACTTAGGGAACCAATATTATCCCTAGCCTTTTGCATAAGATGCAATGGCATGGCCAAAGGATTTACCCACAGGCATATATAGGTAGGTGGGGGTCAATTCTCAATTCCAATACTGGCATGAAGCCATTACTTCTCCACTCTTGTATAAATATTCCATCTCCTTTTAAGTATAGGGCACTTTGTCATACGTGTATCCTTCAATATTGCTATCATTTAGGAACCCACCACCAAAACCACAGGCATGTATTCATTCATGATTTTGGCACTTCGGTTCACACTTTCTATTTCTGTTCTCAATATCCTTCAATAGTTGAGGAGTTACTTTTCCATCTACATGCTAGGTTCATGGTTCCGTGATGCCAAGTCATTCATTTCCGCTCTACTATAGTGATTTATGCTAACTCATTCTGGGCCTTGTTACTACTAACATGTATTTTATCCTTGAAAAGTGAAAAATAACCCTTATCCTTATAGTCATATCATTTCTTTGGTTCCATTTTAACCCCAACAAGCCTGTGATCTTCACTCCTCTATTGCCTCTGAACACTTTAGATTGTTTCCCTTTATTCTATGGACCACATAGTCTATCACTCCCACCAGTCTAGTGTCAATACCCGGAGGCACCCTAACCCCTAGCAAAATCCCAACCTATGAGTCTACCTCTGTCCTTCTGTACCCAGGCTCTCAGACAATACTGGAGAAAGATCCCACATCCATCAAGACTAGAAACCCTGCCAATGAACCTTTTCCATTTAAGCTTAGCTTTGCCTTTAGCAATGCTTGAAAATATGTTTCCATGTCCCTAAGAATTTGCTTCTGCCATTGCTTAGAACAAATGTTTCAAATACTCATAATTTTCTGCAATCCCCTAATCCCAACATAATGGCTCTCAAATGTTTCCAAAATGAATACATATTTATTTTCCATATTTATAAAACTACTCTACAAAAGGGATATTTGGGCATCTGGTATTTTCTCAGAGGTCCTTCTCAGAAAATATACAGTTTTCATAAAGAAATACTTTTTGAATGTAGATGGGGAATTGGCTATTATATCTTTCACCTGAAATTTCCCCAGAGACTAACCTGTTTAGTCCTTTGGCGTATTAAAGATGCAGTTCCATCGTTACTTTAGAGAACCACTTGTTTATCAAAGCAGCCCAGTGATCTACCAAAGTAGATTGCTGTTAATGATCTGTTGTTGTATTAGTTTGCCTTCTATTAATTATTTCTTATATATTCACTGTACAAAAAGTGAGCCAATTTTCATCTATCACTTTAATAACCACAGTGCATATGTACTCATAATAAAGGATAACAAAATTAATCATACTCCCTTTCCTTGTTTGGGATCTAGTTTTGTGGCAAGAAAGAGAAACTTACTAAGCAACCTTAAATTACAATATGATTCTGCTACATCCCCAGGTTTATTAAACAAAATACAAATATAACAAAGCAGTATGATTTGAAACCCAAATATATTTCCATGTATCAAAAAATGTTTACTTAAAACCTACTGTGTTCTTTCACTGAACAGAAAACAGTACAATAAAAATAAGTGAGGATTTCTAAAGGAATACAAATTAATAAAATTATAATAAGCATTTCAACTAGTTAATTTTAAACAAAGGCATAATTTAAGATGAGTGAGAATAACTGAGTCCACGCTTTCCTCCTCAGCACATGCCATTGTTGGTTTCTTTCTTTCTTTCCTTTTTTTAACTGTTGGCACAACTCTATCCTAAGACTCCTCTTGATGAATTTCTCCTTGTCCAGAGTTTCTTTTCAGGCAGACAATCTGTTCTCTCTGTGATGATCACTCGAGGCCCCTTTGTTGGAAGTTGGCTAGAAAAGTCATTCATTCTCATACAGAAGGCTGAATTGACTCCTTTGGAAACACAAGGGTGTCTGAAATCACAAAGTGCCAGACAAGGCTCCAAAAATTCATTTACCATTTCCCAGTTCTTCAAAGCTCAATGTTCCATTGATAATGCTATAACTTGACAAATTGATTTTTAAAAATATTTGTTTCACTAACCTATAATTACATTGAAAATACAAAATCCATCCAATTTTTAATAAACCACCCAATTCCCTATATCACAGACACATTACTTTACTATCATCTGTTCCCCTGCTTCCTCTGCTCCCCACACAAATCTTCACGTATTCACTGAGTCTACCCTGTTCCCAACTCCAAATCCTTTACTACTTCTAGCAAAGTCTTAGCTTCAGAAGAGGGACAGGGTTTGTGCTAAGGAGTAAATGAAGTATAGATAGTTCTTCCTAGAACTCTCTCACTTTCAATTTTTATATACTCATTTTATTTGACTGTGTCTTTCTTCTTCTCTTTGCTCTATGCTCTAGAAGGACAGAGAGAATGGTTTTGATCATTGAATCTCCAGTTTGTAGTACAAATGCCTGACTCATGGCAGGCACATAATAAATATATTTATCAAATAGTTATAAATAATTAAGTGAACACAAGGCACTCACCTCATTGTGGAAAAATTTTTGAGAGGTGGAGGAGAAAGAAAAAGAGGCCAAACACTATCCATTTCTTGCTGTACTGTCTTCTCTTCCTCCAGGAATGGTGAGATGAGCAAGGTTTTGCCTTCATCTTGGGAGGTGGTAAGCTGCTCTATGAGATTAATCAAAACTGAAGAAAGTGTGAAATTAGGCCATGGCTGCATAGGTTTAGCTTTGCTTCTGGTCTCAAGAAAAATGTAAAAGAGGTTGAGAGGGTCCTCCTTTCTCAGGCATTTATCATCTAAGGAGAGCTCAGATCTTCAGACAGGACCCTTTTCATCGCATCCCTCACTTATGCAAACTTCCTCTCCCCTGTGAAGCCACATCTAAAAACACGGCTTCCAAGGTTGCTGCAGCAGGGAATTGAGAGGTAAGGAGGCTCATGGCTCTTAGCTTTGCTAGTCAACAGGTGATGTAAATCATATTAATTCACATTAGTTTTCCAGAGCCAGTCACATGGTCCCAACCAACTTAGAAAAGAGGCTGAGAAATGGAGGGTGTTCAGAGAATTCCATTTCAGCCAAAAAAAGAAATACAGACCTTTGTGAGAATGGAAGAAAGGTCAAAACACAGGGGTTGGCAAGGGTAGGCTTACAGTTTATTCTTGTACTATTTATTTATTATTGTATTATTTCTTTGTGCTATTTGTCTTTTTTCCATAAGGACAAATGCAAACTTACTTTTGCCTATCCCTGTGTATGGTCCAGTCAAGCAGCGACTGTTAACCAACTCTCTCCTGTCTAATTACCTGTCACTAATTACGTGTGCTTAACGAAAAAAGTTAACCAAGCTTATAAACATCAGATAGTTTTAAAAAGTTATGAAAAATAGACCTTACCTAAAACAAAGGTAAAAAACAAAAATCACATGTTTAAAACATTGCTTTCAGTGAGAATTTTTTCTCTTTTAAGTAATCATGTAAGTACCAGATATTTATGAATCATTAAACAATATGTTCTGTATAAATAGAACATTTTGGCTTATATGTTATCTCTTGATCTTTGAAAGTTTTTTAGTGGTATAATAAACTAATGTATCATTTATTTATATATCAAATATTTCCTTATTGGCTTCTACTATGCACCAGGGATAGTATTCTACAATGGTGAACAAAATGGACACAAATACTTCACTTGGAGCATATCATCAGTGAGAAGACAATCAAAACCGTAAGGTCAGGTTACTATTGCTGCATCACAAACTGCTCAAAAATACAGTAGTGTACAACAGTTTCACTAGGCCCATCGATCGGACAAGTTCAGAATTTGAAAAGAGTACAGTTGGGACATGTTGTCTACTGTACAACTGAATGTTCTTTGGAGAAGCCCTGAAGCCTGTATTTCACTCACTGGTTCTGTGTTGCAATCACCTGGAGTCATCTTTACTGCATGTTTGGTGACTGAAGCTGACTTTGGCTGGATCTTCAGCTATGCTTTAGGTTAGAAAGACCAAGTGCAGGTTCACTCATTGGTCTCTTGCAGTGCGCTAGTTCTCAGAGCATGGTGGCTAGGTTCCACATTGACAGGAGTCACAGGAGACAGAAAATAGCACCTGCTAGTTTCTTAGGACTGAGCCCAAGAAATTGTCAGAGTGTAACTTCTGCTGAAAGTAACTACTGGGAGGAATGACAAAGAACTTGGGGGCTATGCTATAAAGGCACCACAATATATGGAAACAAATAGGGATTTATATAGGGATAGAAAAAATGAAAGGACTCTTTGATAAAATTGCTATGTGAAGGCCTCTATTAAGAGGTAATAATGTTCATTGTGTGATGGTTAATTTTGTACCAACTTTACTGAGCCATATGGTTTTGAGATACTTGGTCAAACATTATTTTGGACATTTTATTAGGGGTTTTTGGATGATATTAACTTTGAAATCAGTTGACTGAATAAAACAGATTATCCTCCATAATCTGGATGGACCTTTTCCAAGCGGTTGAAGACCTAAATAGAACAAAAGGTTGACAACTCTGAATAAGAGAGAATACTCCTAAATGACAGACTGTGTTTATGTTGCCCCCCCCCAGATTTACTGAGGTATAATTGATATATAAAAATTATATATATATTTAAGGTATACAACATGATGTTTTGATATATGTATCTATTGTAAAATGATTACTACTATCAGGTTATTTAACATATCCATAATTTCACATGGTTACCATTTTCTGTGTGTATAAAGAGAATAAATATCTCCTGTATTAGCAAATTTCAGTAATACAATGCAGTACTATGAACTATAGTCACCACACTGTACTGTAGATGTTCAGAATGTATTTGTCCTGCATAACAGAAACCGTGTACGCTTTGGCAAATATTTCCTCATGTTCCTCACATCCCAGCCCCTGGTAACTACCATTCTACTCTGCTTTTATGAGGTCAAGTCTTTTAGATTCCACCTGTAAGTGAAATCCTGCAGTATTTGTCCTTCTGTGTCAGGCTAATTTCACTTAGCATAATGTTCTCTAGGTTCATCGTGCTATTTGCAAATGACAGGATTTTCCTCTTTAATGGTTGTATAATATTACACTATATATCACATTGTTTAAATCCATTCATCAGTAAACAAATGCCAGGATTGATTTCATATCATTGTTATTGCAAATTATGTAGCAATAAACATGAGAACGCAAATACATCCTCTGGATATTCATTTGATTTCATTTGGATATATACCTAAAAGTGGGATTGCTGTATCATATAGTAATTCTATTTTAATTTTTTTGAGGAACTACCATGCTGTTTTCCATAATGGCTGCACCAATTTATAGTCCCAACAGTGTGCAAACATGTTTTATTTCTCACATACACTTATCCTGTCTTTTTTATAACAGCCATTTTAACAAGTATGAGGTAATACCTCATTGTTGTTTTGATTTGCTTTTCCAGAGGATTAGAGATGTTGAGCATCTTCTCACATACCTGTTGGCCATTTGTAATGTTCTTTTTAGAAAAGCTTATTCAGGTCCTTTACCTATTTTTAGATTAGATTATTTGTTCTCCTGCTATTAAATCAAATCCCTTATATATTTTCGATATCAATCCTTTATCAGATCTATGGTTTGAAAATATTTTCTCCCATTTTGTATATTGTCTGTTCACTCCATCGATTGTTTCCTTCGCCGTGCAGAAGATACGTAGATTGATGGAATCTAATTTGCTTTGCCTTTTGCCAACTGTGCTTGTGGGGTCATACCAAAAACAATCACTACCAAGACCAGCAATAATGTCTCCTCTTTCATATAAGATTTAATTTACTTGCGTGTTCTCTCTTTTTTTCTTAGTCTTGGTAAAGATTTGTCTTTTTAAAAAAAATCTTTTCTAAAGACTAGCTCTTAGTTTTGTGGATCTGTTTTATTATTTCTGTAGTCTCTACTTCATTTATTTTTGCTCTAATCTATAATGTTTCCTATCTTCTGCTAAATCTGAGCTTAGTTTGTTCTTTCTAGTTTCTTGAGGTGTACAGTTAGATCATTTATTTGAGATTCTTTTTTTTCCCCTTAATGTAGGTTTTTTTTCACTATAAACTTACCTCTTAGAACTGCCTTTGCTGCATCCTGTAATTTTTAGTATGTTCTGTTTCCGTCTTTGTGCATCTAAAAATACTTTTGATTTCCCTTTTGATTTCTTCTTGATCCACTGGTTATTCAGAAATGTTATTTAATTTCGACCTATCTACAACATGCCTAATTTTTCTCCTGTTACTGATAGTTGATATTTCAGTACTCTTACATTTAATGTCTTGTTCCATGGTCTAACATATGATCTATCCTGGTGAATTATCAATGTACATTTGAGAAGAATGTGTGTTCTACTGCTGTTGGATAAATGTTCTGCATGTCTGTTAGGTCTATTGAGCTATAGTGTTCAAATCTGCTATTTTCTTGTTTGCATGGTTTATCCATTCTTGAAAGGGGTACTGGAGTCCCCTATTATTACTGTATTGCTATCTATATGTTCAAATCTGTTAGTATTTGCTTTATATATTTAGGGAATCCAATGTTTGGTGCATAAATATTTATATTTGTTATATTATCCTGTTGAATTGACCCCTTTATCATTATGTAATGATCTTCATTAACTTTGGTGGGAATTTGTGACTTAGTCATTTTTGTCCGATACAATAATAGTTCTCTTTTGATTATCATTTACATGGAATATCTTTTTCCAACTCTTTACTTTCAGTCTATGTTGTGTCCAGAAAGTTGAGGTGAGTCCCTTGCAGGTAGCATATAGTTTGGTTCTTGCTTTTTTTTTAATCCACTCAACACTCTATATCTTTTTATTAGGGAATTTAATCCATATGTATTTAAAGTAATTGTTGCTCATCGTTTTGTCACTGTTTCTCACTATCTTTTTTGTGATTTGATGATTATGTCTCTGCAGTGGTATGCTTTGATTTCTTTCTCTTTATATTTTGCGTATCTGTTACAAGGTTTTACTTTATGTTTCCCATGAGTCTTATATAAAACATCTTGTAGTTATAACATACTAGTTTAAGCTAACATCTGAACATTGATCATATACAAAAATGATAGTCTGACTTTTCTTCATATATATGCTTTATGTTATTGATGTGGCAATCTACATATTTTTATATTGCCTATTCATTAAAAATTATTGTATTTGTGATTAGTCTAATATATTTTTATCTTTTAATTTTTATAATGAAGTTGAAATTGATTTATGCACCACCATTATGGTGTCCAAGTATCCTGATAGACTATTGGCCATTTCTCTGGAGAGCCCTGACTAATGCAAGTTGAAATCCCCAGAAAAAGTGGTTACTTACGCCTGTATAATGAGGAGAGCATGGTAACATTTCTGCAAGAAGTTATAATACACCCAAAGTTTCTCAGGTAAAAAGAAAAATGTTTCCAAGAGTGATGTCCTGAAAGAAGGCCAGTGTGACTGACATTTGGTGGATGAAGGAGAAAGTGAACCAAGGTCAAATAAGCCATACAGATGATAAGACATGAGAAGAAATTTTAATTTGCTGTGATTAGACAGTATTTTAGCTGATAATGTACAGAGTATATTAAGAGAAACTACATGTAGGTAAGTCAGTTATAGGGGATATCGAAGTGCAATAATAGGTAAGATTAGTGATAAAAAGGGAAGGAAGAGAGGTAGTAAAGGATCTGACAGTTAATCTTTTCCTAGCATTTTGTGCAAGTGCCCACTTTTGTTCTCATCTTGTGTGGAAACTGTCCTTTTTAACAGTTATCAGTTCTCAGAAAGTCTGAAGAATCTTCAGTTTTAGGTTTCTCAAAGGAATAAATATCCTTTAGTCAGGAAAAGGTGATGTATTTCTTTTTATTTGAGAAAAGTAAATCCAAGGACCAGATCTTCAGAATTTCATTGCTATTTATTGCTAATAATATACTACAAGTTCATTTTAATTGTTTCTTAAAGGTAGTATTTATACACTCCAGACTTCTGATCATGCAAAGTCTAGCTAAGTGAGTGCTTTGGAAATATCAGCTGGTACTTGTTGGTATCATATAAATACCTTGTAGTAATTTATCTTAGCCACCTATAATAGAGAATAATCTATGAATAGGAGAAATATCTCCAAGGACATAATCTGTGGGTCCCAGGGGCTAGATGTTATTGAAACCAGGGATAATGGCAATAATTTAGGTAATAGAAACTTAAGGATTCCTGAGAACTTTGCTAATTTTGATTATAAAATTTTATTATTTCTGTTCACTTTTTTCCTGAAGTTTATGTATGACAATGACAATGTCATTCCTGAATAAAAGGTAGATATTTAGACATTTCTTTTCATAACAGTATCTATCAGTCAACTTTATAAACTGTTACGGTACTGGACATCGCAAAGTGGTGAAATATGATCTGTAACACAAGGGCATAAGCAAATAATTAGGAGGAGTTGAAAACTGTAGTCAGAGAGTGTGACTATTTTTATTTGGGATTTTAATTGTACCACAGCTTCTCATGTTGAGAAGCTCTAAGGTGTGCTCATATGCAGAGCAAAGGCTGAGGTAGACCAGATACAAAGGTCATTGACATTACAGATGCAACGAAACCAAAAGGTCAAAGTATCAGATGGCTAAGCTAGAGGATGTGTTTGGTCACCTGGATCTTATTTGTTCACAAATTATTTGATATTTGCAAGTAAAGTGTTGAATATGTGAAAATGTTCTTTTTCAAATTATCTTTTTTGTTATATTCTCAATTATCTTTTCTGGGTGGAGAACTTTGAAATAGACATTTAATGCTCTATTTATAATGAGAGTACAGTATTAACATTATGAATCTAATTATAGGAATTAAAAAGAACAATGAACACTGTCAAATTTGCTAAAAGAGGATAATTGAAATAGGTGTTAGCCACCCTTTAGTTAAGCTGGCTCATACTCACAAATGTTTAAAAAATTGTAATTCCTTGTAGAATAACAGCAAAAATAGGCATGTAGTGGGTACTCCTCAATATGTTTTCCATGTTATTGTATTGAAAAGCACCTATATTCTGAATACATTCTAGTTTGAATGAATATTTCTAAATTAGGAGAAGCTAGGCCATATTCCTAGCCAATGACTGTGAGTATATAAAGATATAGGGAAGCTTTGTTCCATTTATATTTAAAGGTACCTGCTGGTACAGGTGCTTGAGGTGGTTTCTGAAAGGCTTTTAGTTGAAAATAAAAATTTTTACAAGCAAAGCCAATGCTGTCACAAATACTATTCTACATATTAGCCTAATTAACATCTCAATCAGTACTGTAGTTGCCTAGACTCGTACTGACTAATAAGGGTCATGGTCATATCTTCAGTTTGAAGCAAACCAATAATAGCTCTGACATGTGCATGCGTGTGCCCCATGCTCTTTCTCTGTCTTCTTCTCTTCTTATACCCCTTTCCAACTTTGAAGCCCAAGAGGTTAGGACAAACCTCTAAGGATCTCTAAAGGCAGAAACCTTTATTTCAGGTCAATCTCCATGGAGCTGCCTTTAAAGTTCATCTGAATTAGCATTCAGTGATATTTTTGTCAGCTGTGACTGCAAGCAATATCATTACAGTGGAATAGTAATGCAGATAACTCTGCATAGCTCCATTAAATGCCACATTGTTCTATAATGTAAGTGACATTTTATTATTTCTCTAACATAAAATGCTTTATGGCACTCAATGACAGTTATACTTTAGGCACATTCACATTTGTGACAGATGTGATAATTCCAGGAAAAGTAAATAAGATAACGATGACTGATAGGGGCCCAATAGTTACCAGATATGCTTATGAGGCCCAATAAAAATGAACCATGCATGGAGTGTATAATTATCAGTGACCTTTTCCATCCATAGAGCCTGTGAACCTATCATACTGGCATCCAGAAAAACACACTCATATATTCTGATTCCCTTAATTGTCTAAGAAATACTGAAAGTGAGTTATCTTTTGTAATATATTTTGGGGTTCCTTGGGTACTTAAAGATCTATTGCCTAGAATGATACAGATGTTCTCATTGACAGAAGCTGTTGGGTTTTAAAATAGAATAGTCAAAACAGAGTATTTGAAACCAAATAAAAAATTTAAGTGACACTATAAACTTCTAGAAACGAGGTGCAAAAACAAGATAATAAATAAAAGAAAGATTTAGGAATGCTGTCATTCAGCAGGGTGGGAAAGGGGAAAATGGATTTGATATTGCATTCAGTAATGGAAACTGGACTTAATCATTCCTGATTCTAATAATCAGTGAAATACCTATCATATAAATACAAGTAAAGTTAAAGAGGGAACTTTTCCAAGACCCATAGTAATCCTAATAAGTAGAGAGCAAACATGGTTATTTATTAAGGGGAGGAGAGGTATTATAAATTGATTTTGGATCCAGAAACTATATGCAGCAGTAAAAATGATCCTGTGATTCAGTCCAATAGAGTGGACACTGGGATTCTCCTCCTTGATCTATTGATTAATTGCAAATCTGTAGACTAATGTCAGGAGAAGGTGAAGGGCTTTTAGATATGGTTTTCTATTTCACTATATGAGAAGATTATTTTGCAGGGAAGAAATAGTTCAGGTAAAAGACTGGGTGAAAGAGTCTCAGGAGGTAGACAAATCTCAAACTACCTGATTATTTTGCCACTGGAAGAACGTGATGCCAGGTGACAGTGTGAAGGACCACCTCCCCATGGAGCTGCACAGCAACATGGGTAGGTCTGCCGGATGGAACAGACCTCTCACAGACAGAAGCCCTAGCCATGCTGCACTGAATTGTAGCATGAATTCATGGGAGTTCACTGGCTCAAGAACATTGGATAAGAAATCTAGAAATGAAAACATTATAATTAATCAAATTGAAAATATATTTATTTAAAATTAATCATTAGTATTATCACATGATCCAACAATCCCACTTCTGTGTATTTGTCCTAAAGAATTGAAAATAGGATCTTGAAGAGATATTTGAACTCCCACTTTATTGCAGCATTATTCAAAATAACCAAGAGAAAGATGCCACCTCAATGTTGGTTGATGGATAAACGGACAAAGAAAATGTGGTACACATTGAAGTATTATTCATCCTTAACAAAGGGGATCCTGTCATATGCTAAAACACAGATGAACTTTGAGGACATTATGCTAAGCAAAATAAACCAGACACAAAAGGAAAAATACTGTAAGCTTCCATCTATATGAACTATACAGAATAGTTAAATTCATAAAGACTGAAAGAACTATAGTGATTGCCAGGTAATAGGGGCAAACAGAAATGGGGAGTTGCTATTCAATAGGTGTAGAATTTCAGTCATGCAAGATAAAAATGTTCAAGAGATCTGCTCTACAACAGAGTGCATTTAGTTAAAAATACTGTACTGTATACCTGAAAATTTGTTAAGAGGGTAGATTTCATTTGTTTTTACTGCAATAAAAAATTAATCATTAATGACTAAAACTTTAAATATTCATTCATTCTTTAAACTTGCTCATCCATCAAACACCTAATTTTAGCATTCACTGTGCTCTAATACCTAAAGCAGACAACTTCAGGTGAGGCTACTCTCTTATGATGTAGAAGAGAGTTGACATTTCACATATATTTGAGGAGATCCTGGCATTAACCACACTGCCTTGGCCACTTTGTAAGCTGTGTGGCTATATGCATAATGTAACATCATTCTAATTTAAATTGCCAACCAGTAGAAAGAAAGTGATCAATCTGATTGTTACTGAAAATGGAAAGGTGAAAGCTAAGTAACCAAATGGACCAGCAGGGAGGGACTGCCTCTGGGATGAACCTTGTTCAAATCACAGATTCCTTGAGGCATAGTCGGTCTTATCCAAGACAACTTGACTCTTAAGACTGTTAATTGTGAGATATAAGCCAAGAGTAAAAGAAAGTGCCTCTAGCAAGCAGAGACTGTTACTACCAAGAGGAAAGTAGAGTAGAAAAATGTCAACTAGTGTAAAAGTTCTGTTATTTTATCCAATTTGTAAGCTAACATGTTAGCCAGCCACAGTTTCATGGATTCTGAGAGAAAATACAAGATTTTTATGTCAGTGACAAAGGACTCTATTACTCACAGCACAGTGGGCTGCTTGAACTTTATGTTTTTACCTGCTCTTTTTGTTATCAAGACCTATAAGCGGTGATACAGAGCAGCCCAGGTAAACATATGCACAGTGTGTTTATTTCACAACTTGGGAATCCCAGGATTGGGAATATAAATCTTTTATAACGCTTTCAATTAAACATGTCCTGCTTTTACTTCTCAGGAACATATTAGTTTTTTATACTGAACAATAAAGAAACCTGCCCCTGTTCCTGAAGGAGATACTCTCTGTCTTCCAAGTCTGTAATACAATTATTCTTGAAAAGATAGTCCAGAGAAAAGGGTCACATGGCCTCTGGTACCAAACCTCTGCCCCTGCAGAAATGTGAGGGACCAGTAGAGAATTGTCTTCCAACAGGTAGGAGTCCATTTAATTTTGGACAACCTATTCCAGACCATGAGAGAGTGGAACAGGTTTGGTAGGAGCAATTAGTCTGGAATTCAAGGCTCTGATCAGAGCAGTTAACTAAAAGTTCAGACCACGGAAAAAGTCTTATCCAGTAAGCTGCTCACATAAGGTGAGACTAGACATATAAATATATAGCAAAATGCTTACAAGGAGAGTCAGGGCCAGGTGTGCCACATGTGAGAGAGCAAAGCGTTCCTAAAATACTTCTAGGCCTTGCCGTCAGGAGCTTAGCTAAGGCTGCCGGTATCAGACCTTCATCATTGACAGTTTAGTGTGGCCTGACAGGCCCAAACTACCCTGGGACATAGGATGCATACATTGAAGAGTCAACAAGGATGGTTTATGTTCCTACCAGGGATATCTAAGCCAATTTGATATTCTTAGCTTGTGCTTATAGCTATAAAACACTTAAAATCACTTCCACTACATTCACTCACTCATTCTTCACTATCAATTGACTATTTTATATCACCATTAATAAATATTTCTTATCCTTTTGTATTAACTCTTCAACTAACTTGTAAGAAATTGGTGAGCATAAATGCAATTTATTTTTTCTACTTCTCAATTTCTCTGTCTTCTAAGCATAGTGCTCAGCACACAGTGTGCTTCTAAATAATATTTGCTGGTTCACTTTTTGATATTGACTCTGACAACCTGCAAGTCCCTTCTGTCTGAACCAATATAAGGGAGTGGTGGAATTGTATAAACCCTTGGGGTTTCTTTGGACTGAACTTTGTTAGAGTATCACCTTTATGCTACACACCTTAAATATATGGACAAATCAAAGTCAAATTTCCTATCCAGAGTACCCGAATTAGCCTTCTCACATGTTTTGAACTGTATTGTACATTTCTCAAAAATGATTAGAGAAATTCTTGATAAATCCAACTGAGCAAATAATACTACTGTTTGGTTTGGGTCTCAGAGGTAAACTGTATCTGGTATGCAACACTGTGTATCTCCTTGGTGTTTCCTCTCCTCTGACCTTTTGTAAGAAAGCAGTTAGGTGCTTCACAGCTTCAAGTTAACACAGACAGCCTCCAGTGCTAGCTGTGAAGGTTAGAAAAAGTCAGTCTTCCCAAAGGAGGAGAGAATGAAGCCCATTATCAACAAAATGCAAGGTAATAAGTAATATTAAAACAAAGAACTAAGGGAGTTGAGGGTTAGTAGAAGGTAAAGAGTTCAAATTATGGTGACAGATGATTTGACTTTGGGTGGTGGGCCCATAATGCAATATGAAGATCAATGTCACCCCAAGAAATTTAATAAAAAGAAAAATAAATAAAACAAAGAGCTAAATATATTTTTGTAACAAAAAATAATCTTGCGTATTCAGTAAGTGCTTTTAAAAAGGCACAGTATTGAAAAATAATTAAATAAGAAAAAATGTTGTATGTAATTTTAAGGCCCTCACAATCTACTAAGGGGAAACAGAAATTAACCACCTATTCACACTAATGTAAAATTACAATCATGGGAACTGCTGCAAAGGATAGAAGTGTGGTGGCTGAGATGGGGGATTTGACCGAATTAAAAGATAGACGAATCCTGGAGGGCTTTCTGCAGACAACGACACTTGGGCTGGTGGTACAAGAATGAGTAGATATTAACTCAGTAGAGGAACGTGATAACAGCCTTACAGTAGGGAACAGCCCTGTGCCAAGGCCTGTGATAGCAGTGAACAAGCTAATCATGACGGACTATGGGCATGAGCAGGGAGGATGAAGGCAAAGGCTTTGCATGGTCATTGTAACCCCGTGGGGTTTGGAACAGAACCACTTAATAAAACACAATACTATTTCTACAGCTAAATGTCTGTATATCAGCATTTTGTGACACATGTAAAGATTATAGTCTCCTTTCAGTTCAAGTCAGATTTTGCTGGCAAATGGGTTCATGTGAGTTCATTTCCCAATACCTAAGTTACAAAACGCTTCGGTTCTTCAGAAAATTAACATTAGGATTTCAGAGAAACAATTGTGGTGGTACTATGCCGAATCTGCTTTTTATAGACAGATCATTGACACTAAAGGTATTGCATTAAGTAACCTACCCAGATATAGGTGGCAGACAGAATTTAAACTTAAGCTATTCGACTGTAAAAACTTAACACATATCTTTAATACAATAAGATGGGCATCTTTGCTTTTTCAAGAAAAAACGAATGGGAGTGGGTGACTAAAGTTAGACACTAGAGTTAAGACCAGATGCACAGTATTACATCTGTGTCACATTAGCATGATTACTCTCTCAAATGGCAAGGCTCATTCAGTTTTCAATATACATAACAGTTAGAGCCCAGCCTCTGAATATAAAAACTTGGCTTTTATAAAACAAATCTAATTTGATCGTTTAAGTTAAACAAGACATAAGGTTAAAACCAATAATGTGGAAACATTGCCATTTGCTATTTTGAAAGAGACATTGGATAATTGGCACACATGACTACCAATAGCTTGTCAGGAATTCTGATAAACAACTTTTCTTTATATGTCATATATACATACATATATAATATGTATATTTAACTTCATAGATACTTATGTAAATAATATATCCGAAAATTTTTGCCATTTGTCTCAACTTTGTGAGTGAAGAAATGATTTTTCAACCCTTATTTTAATGCTATGCCATCTATACTCTTATTTTCATGGGGCTAGCAGTCATTAACAATTTTAGGAAGGTGGGCCAAGTTCCATTTAGGCACTTTATCATTTGGCTGATATTTTAAATCAAGCAGAAAATGCTTAATAAGTCACTAGGCAACATTCCATGCCTAGAATTATTTTCATTTTCTCACTGTCAAATGAGCTCCTTTCCCTAGGTATTTCAAAGACCTTACATTACTCATTGCAAGGACATTTTAAGTTTCACACACTCATATAAGATTAATTTCTGTCCCTCTGGCTGAATTTTTCACCTTTCTCCTTTGTTAATTAAAATCCCCCCTTGCATAGTTCAGTGGTTATTTAATCATTGTTTAAGTCCATGCCTTCACTAATATGTTGGCATGTCATGACTTAATCAACTGCTTCATTCATTAAATCAATATCTATTAAACAGCTATTAAACAATTATGGCAACTATAAAAATCAAGACAAAAAAGTTCAAGGGTATAAAAATATAACATGCTTTATTTTCAGACCTGGTTAGAATGTCTACCTCGAGGTTGATTCTCCTTAATGGCTGGAATCCTTAACCTCGTAAATTATTTAAAAATCAATGATTTTAGTTTTTTAAAAAATAATGCTCAGTCATTTAAGATGAGACAAATATTTGCTATTAATATTCACTTATTCTTAAATATTTAGAATGTAATATTTAATACATATAAAATAATATGTATAACATATGTAAGTTATAAAGCTAATAATAAAAGAAACCCTTAAATAATTTAATACCCAGAATATCGCATCTTCCTGGATATTCCTTCCCCATCCCTTGGCACCACCTCAAAGGTAACCACAATCTTAATTTTTTTCACATACTCACATTTTAAGAGATAGCTATGATTTTATAACATATTTGATATACGTAAACTTCGTATTACTTTTTTGCACTTGTTATTGAGTCATCTCCAAAAAAAAACCTTTAGTCAAAATAACTGCACTAGCAAATTATCCAAAATATTAAAAACATATAATATCAACCTTCCAGAGCATAAATTAAAAAAACAAAAAACAGTTTCCAGTCATCTAATGAGGCCAACTTAACTGTGACAGTAAAATCAGAAAATGACATCAGAGAAAAAACAATTACAGGCAAATTTTACCAAAAGAATGGATTTTAAAAAACCCAAAACATAATATGACAAATCAAATTGATACATGTATACCAAAGACAGTCGTCGTCGGCAGCCGTCCGTCTCGAGAGACGATGGTGTAGCTTCTTAAGAGTCTATCTGCACCGCCGAGAATGGTTGTGCAGTCCGACTCGGGAGTGACACGGTATCTGTCTCCTCCCGTGTTGAATCGACATCTTGCGATGAAGCTGGAGTGTCCTCTCCAGTGGAGCTGAAGCTACAGAGCCTGGGCAGGGTGATATGGAGGGTCTGCTGTTGCCCATGCAGCAGACCCCCCCTCTCTTCGCAGCTGAAGGATCCAAGGGAAAGACGGAGTCAATACAGCTTGGCTTCAGGTGCGCCGCAGGAGTTGCCGGTGTTGACTACAACGTCAAACCGCCTTAGGGACTCCGGCTCCGGATTTTCTGTCGGGGTTTACTCCCTTAGCCTTTCCCCTGAAGAGGTATGCCGCAAGGCAGCGGAGGTTTTTTGGAGTCAGAGTTTTCCTTCTCTGGAGTCATAGTTATAGACTTAATGGAAAGCCTAAACACTATTCATCAACACCTTTACCATTTTAGTAGGAAAGAATAGACTTCAAAGAAGCCCTAATATAAGAAAATGATAAAATGATGACCCTAAAATTATACATTGCTCTTTGTTAAACTCAGCAGTAAGAGTGTGAAGAGGCTAGCCACAGAATGAACAAAGTTATTTAGAATATATATTACTCACAATGAGCTTGATTCTAGAACATATAAAAATTGTTTTACAAGTAACTTTTTAAAGATTAGAATGACAAAAATCCTAACAGAAAAAATAGCCCAGAGATTTTAACAAAAAAAAACCTTCACAAAAGAGAAATCAGAATGACCAATAAACATATGAAAAGTTTTTCTTCTCATGAGCAAACAGAAATCTGTATATTAAAACACAAGACACTCTGTCACTCACAAGTTGAAAGCAAGTGTTGGTGAGGATGTGAGCACAGGGAATTCTGATGCACTGTTGTCGTCTGCTGTAAATGGGTCCAAACACTTTGGAAAATAGTTTTTCAGTGTTTCCTAAAATTAAATATATACATACTTTGTAACAAAGCCATTGCATTTTCATGTATACCCCCCAAAAAATGTATAAATATTGGCAAGAGACATGTATAAAGTTTTACAAGGCAGCATCATTCATAATAGTTTAAAACAGGAAAAAACTCAATTGAACATCAAGAAAATAACACATGATATATTCACAAGATGTAATATCTTTCACTGAAGTGAATTACTGCCTGAGAATATATAAATGAAACTCAAAAAT
The DNA here is from genome assembly GCF_987537825.1 of Furipterus horrens. NCBI lineage: Eukaryota > Metazoa > Chordata > Mammalia > Chiroptera > Furipteridae > Furipterus > Furipterus horrens. The sequence goes on along the minus strand of NW_028327174.1, from coordinate 41,309,460 downwards.
ATAAGGTTGAATGAAAGAAGCAGACATAAAATGAGGTAATTTCCAGAAATTAAATAAAAGAAATCAGATATTTTACATCCAACCAAGATATGTTTCGTGTATCAAGACCACAGAAAAACAATCTTAAATATATGTAAACTGAGCTCTTATTAGATAGCGACAATATAATGAGCTTCACCCAACAGACAAGTAGGAAAACTTCAGCAAAAGAATTGATGCACTTAATATATAAATTTTAAGAACTAAAACAAAAGCTGTGGTAAGAGTGAAAGAATAATGTATAAGTGTTACATGTTCCATAAAACTAAAATAGATTTGTGTCTATTACCTCAGTTAAGAGACAGAACAGTTCAAGCACATGGGTCCTCTGTGCTGCTCTTTTATAGCCACAGTGACTTCTTCCCTACCTGTACCTGGGCAACAACTAGCTGAATATTTTTAAAGCAAAAATTAGAAAAAAATCATCTTAAACATGGAACTAGTGCACCCTGACCAGTGTGGCTCAGTTGGTTGGGTGTCATCTTATAAAGCATAGAATAGATTTTAAAAATTCTGAAACATAATATGACAAATCAAATTGATACATATATACCAAAGACAGTATCCTCAGTTTGATTCCCAGTCAGGGCACATACCTGGGTTGCGGGTTCAATCCTGGTCAAAGTGAGTGTGAGAGGCAGCCGATTGATGTTTCTCTCTCACATGGATGTTTCTCTCCCTTTCTTCCTCCCTCCCTTCCTCTCTCTCTAAAAATAAATAAATAAAATATTTAAACTTATGACTCAAATGCAGTAAGGTAAGTTGATACTAAAACTGATGGAGAAAGATAAGCAGTCAGGAGTGGATAGGCATCTCTAAACATAAAAATGAACGAGAGGGAGCAGTTTTGCCAGATATTGAAATAGACTACAAATCTCTGTAATTAAAAATCTTTGGTATTGACACATAAATAGACAGACAATCAAATAAAATAAGATAGTCTAGAATATGAAAATTGAGTATATATTAAAACTAGCTTTTCAAGTCACTAGGATAAAATAAAGAATTAGACTTATATCTCACACCTTATAAACTCCAAGAATATATAAACTCCACAAGAATAAACTCCAGATTAAGCAGTGATATAAATTTGAGAAAAAAAACAAAACCTTTTAAGAAAAGTGGGGGAGGGAAGAAATGAGTATAAAAGAGGTTAATTAGGGTTCAAAATCTATATTAGTAAAGAAAAAAGGATTATTAAAGTTAACTATACATGAAAAAAAAAAAAAAAGACTTTTGAATGGCAAAAACACTACCTCAAGCAAAATCAAAGCCAAATGACACACTGGGAGTAAATAAGTGCAATGTATTAAGTAAATAAGAAATATTAGAACTGATACAAAAGAATGCTTAAAAATTAATGGGGAAAAAAAGACCAGAAAGCTGATAAAGATAAAAAGAAAAAATCATGAAAAATAATATAAAATGGTATCAAAAGGTCTTAAAACTTATTAGATGATGTTCAAGATATCTACCTGAAAATTTTGAAAAGATTTATTTGCCAAGATATAGCTAGCTCTACACTCGTGGTGGCCAAGATGTAAAAACAGCTAAAGTATCCTTCGATAGATGATTGGATAAAGAAGATGTAGTACATATATACAAAAGAAAACTACTCAGCCACAAGAAAAGATGAAATACTGCCATCTGTGACAATATGGATGGATATAGAGAATATCATGCCAAGTAAAATAGGGCAGACAGAAAAATTCAAGAACCATATGATTTCACTCACAGATGGGATATAAAACCAAAAGCAACAACAACAACAAAAATAAATAAAAAGGAAAAACAAACAAAGAAAAACTCACAGAATCTGTACAACAGTATGGCAATTACCAGAGGGTAAGGGGGTGAGGGCTAGTCAAGGGTAAAGTGGTCAAATATATGGTGATGGAAAAAGATTTGACTTCGGGTGGTAAACACACAACACAATATACAGATGATTGTGTCATAGAATTGAACACTTCAAGCCTATATAATTTTATTAATGCCACACTAATAAATATAATTTTTAAAATTAAAAAATGTAAAAAAAAGTTCGGTGCAACTTAAACTACACTGAGACCATTTCTCAACAGTCAAGAGTGTCAGAAAGTGAAGACCAGCAGGCAATATACTATGTCCCACAGATTTGGGATCACAGCCATTCATACATTGTTAGTAGGAATGTAATTTGGTGCAGCTCCTAAGGAGGGTACTTTGGCATTATGTGACAAAGCTATATATGGATATACCTCTGAGCCACCAACTGCACTTTTAGAAATTTAGACTTATCATATATAGGTTAATGGTTAGAGTTCTTTGTATTACTCTTTTCTATCAAAATAAAACTTAACAAATGTATTGTATGGTGTTAACAGTCAGAATAGTATGTGTGGGGAGGAGTGTTTGTGAGGGTAGGTAAGGGGGTTCTGTGGTGCTGACAGTATTCTATTTCTTAATCTGAGTCTATATCAGTTCAATTTGCTATAAGTTGTTGGAGTCAATATTTAGGTCTTGCATACTTGTTCTTAAAAGTCGTTGTCGTTGGCAGCCGTCCGTCTCGAGAGACGATGGTGTAGCTTCTTAAGAGTCTATCTGCACCGCCGAGAATGGCTGTGCAGTCCGACTCGGGAGTGACACGGTATCTGTCTCCTCCCGTGTTGAATCGACATCTTGCGATGACGCTGGAGCGTCCTCTCCAGTGAAGCTGAAGCTACAGAGCCTGGGCAGGGTGATATGGAGGGTCTGCTGTTGCCCATGCAGCAGACCCCCCCTCTCTTCGCAGCTGAAGGGTCCAAGGGAAAGACGCAGTCAATACAGCTTGGCTTCAGGTGCGCTGCAGGAGTTGCCGGTGTTGACTACAACGTCAAACCGCCTTAGGGACTCCGGCTCCGGATTTTCTGTCGGGGTTTACTCCCTTAGCCTTTCCCCTGAAGAGGTATGCCGCAAGGCAGCGGAGGTTTTTTGGAGTCAGAGTTTTCCTTCTCTGATGTGCCCTGACTGGAAGATCGAACCAGCGACACTTAGCTCGCAGGCCGACGCTCAATCCACTGAGCCAAACCAGCCAGGGCTCTTCTTAAAAGTAATATTTCAATTACTACATTAACAGATATTCTGGTTACAAGTTTTTACTAAACAGAATAGACTATAATAATATTTTATTATGTAAAAAACAAAAAATTATGTATCCTTAATGTTTAACATTTAGGCTTTACTAGTTTAGTGTTATTAAGAAAAATGCTGAGGAGTTCCGGCCAAGATGGAGGCGTACACAGACATGCTGCATCTCCCTCCACAACTAAGAAGGAACACAACTACCTCAAAACTAGAAACAACCAGAAAATCAAACTGCATGGAAGTCCAACAAACAAAGATATAAAGAAGAAATACTCATCCAGACAGGCAGGAGGGGCAGAGTCGGGGCAGAGAGGACATGGTGTGGTGGTGGCAGCAGCAGTCTGGCAGAAAGCACAGTTACACATTTTAAAAAGTCAGGAGGGACACCTGGGGAGTGTTCCCAGCTCATCATCAGACCGCACAGCTCACCGTCCCAGCACCAGGGAAAATCAAGCCTCATTGCTTTTGACTGTGCAAACCAGTAGGGGTTGGGACAGAGGCAGAAACTGCCAGTCTCTCAGCAGAGTCCGCTTGTTTAAAGGGTGCCCACACTCCTAGAACATCCACAGACCCATCCACTCTGGGCATGACAGCTGGGGCAACAGCTAGAGATGCACCAGTCCCACACGTAAGTGGGAGAAGTGCCTGGAAAAGGGGCGAGTGCTGGGCAAGTGGCATTTTTCCTTCTCAGACCCCTCCGCCACATAGTGTCACAACATGGTGAAACAGGTTGCCCTGTAGTGACAAATTCCTAAGGCTCCAACCCTAACAACTTAACAGGAGCGACAGCTCTACCTAAGACACAGAGGCAAATACATTCAGGAGATTTCCGGCCAACTTGGAGGCCTAGACTGACACGTTTCATCTTCCTCCACAACTAAGAAGGACTACAACTACCACAAAACCAGAAATAACCAGAAGTTCCAGAAAATAAAGCTACATGGAAGTCCAACATATGAAGTTATAAAGAAGTGGTGCTCATCTGGATGGGTAGGAGGAGTGAAGCCAGGGCCAAGAGGTCAAGCTGTGCTGGTGGCGGAAGCAGCGGTGACAGTGGTGGGACAGTGGTAAGCACAGACACCCATATTTAAGGGGAAGTGAGAAGCATCTGGGGAGCACCCCTGGCTGCAGACCAGACCCCTCAGCTCGTGATTCCAATGCCAGGGAAGGCAGATACCCATTGCCTTGGACTGTGAGGGCTGGAGGGCGTGGGGATGGAGGAGGAGGCTCCCAGTCTCTCAGCAGAGAGTGAAGGGCAGGAATGCATCTTGGACCCCCACCCCCATAGAAAACACCACAGCATGGTGAAAAGGGTCGCCTGGTTGTGACGACTGCATGGGGCTCTGCCCAATATAGCATAGGAGGTGTGACACCCCCACCCAGGAAGCAAAGGTAAACACAAAACTGTCAGGATGGCACAGATCATGATAGAGATCCTGGTGACACAGCTGACCAGACAGCAAATATCTAATCTAACAAAGCAGCAGATAAGAAACCTTTCTGAGGTACAGTTTAGAGCTTTGCTTATAAAAGCACTTACAGACCTAACAGAAGATCTTATGACAGGGAAGAAATGAAGGCTAGTCCTGCTGAAATGAACAAAAACACGTACGAAACTACTGGTGAGGGAAAGAAAACAAGGGATCAAATCAACAAATCAGAACATCAGGAAGGAACAAACAGTCAACGAGTGCAGAAAGAGGAAACAAAAAGTGAGGAAAATGAGGAGAGGCTCAGAAACGTATGGGACAGCCATAAGCAGCCCAACATCTGAATCATAGCGTTGCCAGAGGTGAAGAAGATCTAGAAATTGAAAAATTATGTGAAAAAATAATGAAGCGGAACTTCCCTAGCTTGGGGAAGGAAATAGACTTACAGGTCCAGGAAGCACAGAGAGTTCAAAAAAAAAATCTGGACCAAGGGAGAACCACAACAAGACACATTATAATCAAAATGTCAAAAATTAAGGATAAAAAGAGAATCTTAAAAGCAGCAAGAGAGAAGAAGAGAATTACATACAAAGGCGTCCCAATAAGGCTATCAGCTGATTTCTCAAAAGAAACTCTGCAGGCAAGAAGGGACTGGCAAGAAATATTCAAAGTAATGAAAAGCAAAAACCTACAACCACAATTACTCTATCCAGCGAAGCTGTCATTCAGAATAGAAGGGCAGAGAAAGTGCTTCCAGGACAAAGTAAAACTAAGGAGTTCATCAGATCCAAACCACTATTATATGATATGTTAAAGGGGGTTGTTTAAGAGAAAGAAGATCAAAACTATGAACATTAAAATGAAAACTGTATCACAACAACCAACAACAGAAACTAGGGAACTGAAACAGTGGCAAACTAAGTAGGCAACGACAGTGGGAAAAGAATTATAGGTATGGGGAACATTATGGGGCAAGGTCCCCAAGGAAGGGGGAGGGGGGAAAGGGACAGAGATGGTACAGGAATTAAGAAGCATAGTAGGAGGGAGTGGAGTAAACAGGAAGATGTTGAGAAGAACTATATGCACAACCAATGGACATGGACTAATTTGGGGGACAACTGGAGACAGGAGGGTCACTGGATGGAGGGGAACAAAGGGAAAAGAAATTGGGACAACTGTAGCAGCATAATCAATAAAGCATATTAAAAAAAGAAAAAATGTTTATATGAATTTTCTGTGTCTCTCTAGGGATATATACTTGTGATAGGACTAAGTCATAGGATGTGCACATGGCTAACTTAACATGATAATGCAAATTATTCTCCAAACTATTTCTAACAATTTATTCTCCTGGCAATGTTTTATAGCAATTTCTCTTGACTCACAATCTTTCAGAAAAAAAGTACTAAAAACCTTCTTAATTTGTACCAGGGTGTGGGAAGATTACTTAGAAATTCCCTTAGTTCCTCTGTGCTCCCCAATACAAATATACATATCAAGAAGACCAATCAGAGAATAATGTGGTCTATTTTATTTTTGGAAGGTAAAGACCAGTAATTTTTAGATTTTAAAATCAATCAGGTCAGGTTTTGCCCTCCTATTTCCCACATCTCCAAAGTGTAGTGTAAGTTCCAAGAGAGTCTGTGGCAGCAGCTTTGGGTAGGGCATTTGTTTTATGGCAGTCCTCTCTTTTTATGTTGGTATCTGTTGAGGTTGACAGTCCCATCTGGTCCTTGGGCAAGTTGTCTCCATGTTCCCACATGGTCCCTGGTTGCTTGATCCATATGCAGCAGCTTTCTCCTGTCAACTCAAAACCTTCAGATCCACAAATTTATTCACCAAACATTCATACCATTTTGAAGGGCACAGAAAAATTGTGCTGATTTCTTCCCATATCGCTTCAAGCATGCGAGAGGCTTGACGAGTCTGCCTTTGGGCTCCTATACAGTCATTCTTGTTGGGATGGGAACTGCTGCAAGGTTCCTGCGTGCAGGGTCTCAGACAAAAACCTGAGCAAAAGTACTTTGTATTCTCAGATGTGCATGTATTTCTGGAGATGTTACTATGGCCCATCAGCATTGGGGCTCAGAGATCCCTAGATCCTACCAATATTTCATTTCCTTGCCATTTCTCTCTTTCCTTCATGCCTCAGAGAATGTCATCTAGTTGTGAATGGAATAGCGTACTTTTTCCCAAAATTTCCTGACTTTCTCTTAGGCTTAAAAATCAAGAGGAGTTTGGTGTCTTTCTGGCTCTGCTATGAAAAAATTCTCTAAAGCCACAAATTCTTCTGATCTAGTAGTTTAAATTGAGTTGTAGTTCTGGGATGGGCAAAGTGGGTGACAATTTATGGAAATAAATAGTGTTTTATAAAAGAAATCAATTGCTTTATGTAATCTCCTCCCATTTATGGGAAGTGCAGATATATTCAGAGATGTAGCTGTGTAGGAGTGCCTGTTAACCTCAATACCTGGTCTACTTACCTTCAAAGTATACGACAAAAACTGCTGTTCCACGTTGCTCTCTGCCACACTCTATTCTTTCCATGAAGCACAAATCCCGAGAGCAACCAATGACAACAGCATACGCAGGACTGAATGCTCTTTAAGTAACACTTCCTTTCCTCACTCAAATAGCAGAATCAATTCTGCAGAAAAGAGGAGAAAAAATAAGAGTGGAGCAGAGCCAATGCTAAGAAGCGAGCCAAAGCATGGATATTTTTCCTCCTCCTTTGATACTCTGGAGTATTGACTTAATATTTTCCCCAGCTTTTAAGCAACAATCATCTCCCTTTGGACACTTGAGTGCCATGAAATAGTTCTGAGGCATCTGCTCTCTGGCTTTTTCCCAAAAAGAGATTCCTGGCATGCAACTCAAATTACTTTTTCTTTTGTGAAGATATTAGGCACTTCTGCAGAGAAAGTTTATAGTTTCTTAATAGATGCTTTAAATGTGCTGCAAAATTCAATTGCCAAATGAGAGTTTCAATCTGATTGGAATAAACTGGATTATTCTATGACTAGGGAGTTTTTCTTTTCATGGAAGCAAATTCAGTAAGTTTACAGATCATTTACACCTTGATTTGAGTTAGTGTTTTGCATGTAAGTATAAACAAAACACTTCCTTGAGAAGTTAACCATTAAAATTTCATTCAGTTAAGACTTATTTTGATGATATTCCTATTAAGATAAAAATGCAAGTATGTTGCCGAAGTTTTAATTAACACATGAATTTTTTTTTTCCAGCACCAAACAAGACCTTGAGCAAGTAAAGACAATCAACTCTGTGTGGATTCATTGAGTATTACTTGGCTCTTAGTATTCTCAGTGAAAAGATGGAGTCTAAATAATAAGAGAGAGAAGCAGCATCAGATAAACTCACATTTTGAGGATAAACGATTGGAAATTTAGAGCATTGAATATTCCAGAATATGTCAGCCTATATGCATTATTAAATAAACAGTCCAAAAAGAATAAGCTAAGCTTGACAGTAGTTTTTTTAATTTTATGTTATGTTATTTATCTTAAAAAACATAAGGTGAGAAGACAACCAGAAATATTTGCCTGCCTTTTGATTTTGCTATGTATAAGGTCTCCTTTGTAGTAGTTCTTTTTTCTTATGTCATTGGAAATGCAAAAAGAGCTAACTATATGCATTCCAAATTTTTCAGAAATGAAGAAATTCTCTGAGTTGTTTTTAGAGATCCCTAGCTAGATAAAACATTACTGGGCTTAGAAACTCCATTGAACAATAAAGACACATAAACAGCCTGACTGTTATTTATTGGTCACTTTTGTTTTGTTGTTTTTGTGTGCTGATTTGAAGATCATATGATTCTAAAAGCACTCCCCTAAGAAAATTAATGCATACTATAACACCATACTGTTAAAATTTAATGGAAGCAAGTTTTTAAACCTCTTCAACTCCCTTTATAGGAGTAATCTGTAAAGAGATACTTTCCCAGTTGGCATGATCTGTGATTTTGAAAATATATTAAAGCAAACCTCTGCCACTGACCTTTTAGTATTAAGAAGAGACTCAATTAGGTTCCGAACTGAAACCATTGTAGAGTCAAGGAAGTCAGGAAATAGTTTTATAATTACACACAATGGAAGAGACTAGAGAGGATTAATTGGGGTTAAAGTCCAAGAAAAGATGTCCTCTTACAGAGTCTTTCTGATTGTCTCACTGTGAATTATTTCCTTCATTGGCTCTGGAACAATCATTTTAAGAATTTGGATAAAACTATAATTCAGAATTGCTGAGTATTCAGCTTCTGATCATTGAAACATGCTTCACAAAATAGTGAGATATAGCTTACACATGCAAAAAGGTACATAATGTATTTAATGATTTGTGTAATAAAAACACTATTATAAACAATAAATTTAATACTCATGTACCCACACCAGTTTAAAAATTAGAATGTATATATTTTCCTGCAGCTTATTATCGAAATTTTCTTTTTTGACCCTGGATAAAGGGATATTTTGTTGGCTCACCTAACCTCCCTTCTCCCTGCAACCACACCTCAGCAGCTCTCCTTCTGTAACTGCACAGAAACTCCATTTCTTTAACATGACCCTTTCTCCTTTCTGTCTGTCCTCTCCCTTCCTTAATGATATCAGATTCTTGTCAACATCATACTGTCTTAAGAATAAATCTTCAGGTCTGTTGACCACAGTTAATAGAGTTTCTGTCAAGCTAAAGATAACATCTTGACTTCAGTTGTGTTTTAGCCCTGCGCCCATGAAATCCGAAGGTTGCTATGGACTGCACCCTCACAAAAGCAGACAGAAAATAGTGCCAGGGCTGACCTCAGGACCTGACACAGAGATCAACTACTTCCTCCCCTGACTCCAGCAAGTCAGTAGAGCCCAGGACCCCAACTCCTTTAGCAACCATAATTAATGATTTCCCCACTATATCACCCATCCCCTGGAAGCCATCGGGAAGCTAGGTCTTTGAGCACTGGGTCACCTGTGATTCTGAGTATAACATCACCTCCTCAATAATAAACCCTTACTTTCTTGGCTGCAAACTCCTGTTTGTTGGGCTTTAATGGGAGCTGACAAATGGACACCTTTAGTCCCCTAACACTTCCATACAATCTACTGTTAAGAGGGTAAGTGACCTCATTCTCTATTCTATGTTGCAACAACTTCATATTGGATCCTGATAAAATCTAATTATTATTGTTAATTAATAATGTATTTTATTTGTGGTAAGAAAATAGACCCACAGCTTTCTTTTGAGCATAAGACAAATTAAATTTTGGTTCCGTTCAAACTAGGTAGTTACCTTAATACAAAGGTACCTGGAAATAAAAATTAGATTCCTTGAATTGGTCTAATTCATAGTTGCATAGCAATTGAGGAAACTTGATTAAAGAGCTCTGGGTTGCTCTGTGACCTGGAAAACAAAACTGCAATGAATTCTGAAACACATGATAACACCCATGCTCCTTCATTCAATTTTTCCTCTTTTAGTTAGAAAACCCCACTTTTAATATTCTAAATCTCAATTTCCAGTGTGGCGGTGAAAGGTTTATCCCATACCAACAAACAATGTATAGACACCAGCAGAGTATTCAAGAGTTCAACTAAATTCTGACACTATCTAGCTGGAGACAGCCTCAGATTCCACAGGTTAAGGGTTCATTCCTACAAAACAGCCCTGTCCCCGCTCCCCTTCAGATGCCAGTTGCGAACCCAGTGTGCTTCTGACTGATCAACTAGAGTGAAGATTCCAACAACACCTCCTGGCAACTCACCGGAAATGCCACTGACAAGCCTAGATTGTTAACGTTCTTCTGACTAGGTACAAATCAGAGGTTTCCAATATCTCCTCTTCCGGCTCAATTAATTTGCTAAAGCAGCTCACAGACTTAGAGAAACATGTTATTTACTAGATCACTGGTTAATTGTCAAAAGATGTAGAACTCAGGAACAGCCAGATGGAATTAGTGAATAGGGCAAGGTATGCGGGAAAGGATGTGAAGCTTCCATTCCCTTTCTAGGCATTCCACCTCTCTGAATCTCCTGTGTTCACCAACCCAAATTTCCCCGAAAACTTGTTCTTTTGGATTTTTATGGAGGTTCAGTTACATAGGTAGAATGTATAAAATCATTAACTAGTGGTGATTTAATTCCATCTCTAGCCCCTCTCCTCCTCACTCCCAGGTCAGGTTGTGGGGGTGGGACTGAAAGTTCCAACCCTCTATTCAAACAGTTGGCTCTACTGGCAACCAGCTCTATCCTTAGGTTTTTTTTCCAAACGCCACCTCACTAACATAACAAAAGTTGCCTTTATCACTCTCAACATTTAGAAAATTTCAAGGGTTTTGGGAGCTATGAACCAAAAACTGTGGATAAAGGCCCAATATATATTTCTCATAAATTACAATATCACATCTCCAAAGCTGTTTTACATCTATTCACCAAATGATGCACAAATGTTTAAACCACCAATCAGCTGCAGTTCTTGGAAGGTAGAAAAGTCATCAGAAGAGAGATGAACCATAAACTCGACTTTGAATTAAAAACCATATGGTTGGAGATGGAAAGAACAACATTTTTCTCTTTTCCTCCACTGTGAATTATGCAAATGCAAGCATATACAAAACTGAGGCAATCTGCTTGCTTTTTTTCACCTCTGGTCACTTGTTAGACACTAATTCTGTTTTAACATGAGATAAAGAATGTGTTTGTGTGTGTGTTTTCAACTCAACCACTTTTTAAAATCATCGTGTTTATTTCTGAGAAATAGGTGAAGGGAGTTTTATAGCAGAAAGCCAGTGTTACTAACAGGAAAATGGCTTCTTATATCCAGGAGAAGTGGCCATTTTACTAGGTGTGATGTGCCATAGTCATTAACTTCCAAATGTGTTAAAGTACAGGACAAAAAATAAACAACAAACAAAATAACTGTCCAGTGACAACACCCTCAGTCTACAGTCACATTCTCCTTAAAATATACAGGCAATCCTAAGAATGAAGTTTCTGGATCATTTGTTCTTTAGTCAGTCTACTTATTATTCAGCACCTATTATGTACCTTGCCCTACGTAGAAGGTAAAGGTCACTTTTCTCAACAAGTTATCGAACTACAACACAGACAGCAGATACCTTTTACGGTGAAGTATAACTTAATTTTGGGACAAAAGGTTTCCTGACTTGCTTTGAAAAGAAAGACCTGTGAAATATGACTTTAATTTTACTAAAAATCTGTTATTACATTTCTCCACTATTAAAGATTAAATATAAATATACAGTCATAATCTTGTGGTGGTATTGTTTGGGTGAGGATTATTTTCAAATGTCATATTTACTTACATAAGACAGAGGAGAATCTGTGATTAAGAATGTACTGTGCAGTCAGGTTCTCATTTAAACAGGGGACACTTTTGAAGACATTGGAAGTATTTCAAGCTACCAAGTAGGTACATGACAAAAAATGCTATGGTTTATTTTGGCCTGTCTTAGGTTTGATTTGAATGAGTAGAATTGCATCTCCAAGATTCAGTCAAATTAATGAAAGTACATGGCAATGAAAATACATTACTTTTACTAAAACAAATAAATTTTAAAAATCCAGGTTTATATATACTATAATATGCAGATGATCATCACAGGCAAAACATTTGTACTAAAGGGATCTTTAAAAGAGTAATCACAATTTTCCATTTATAAAATAATTTATATTTTTTCATATTTCTGGACTCAACTCTAATATATTTTTTCAAAAGGCAAATTCAATTTGAGGGAGACAATAATTAATTTTAGGAGTCGATTTTTTTAATATGCTTACTATCATGCATTCAGGAGAACTTTCATAGTTTGACAAGATAAATGTTTTATATTATCTTTCCTCAAATTTCCTTACTGTTCAAGTAGTTTATAAATTATGTTTTCACTTATTAGAGTATATGTTATTATAATTCTTTTCAGAGTATTTGTCTTACATGCAAGATGCAATGACTTGCCCATCCAGGTGGTATGGAAGAATCTGGTTACTACTACTAAGAGCCTGTGCATTGCCTTCACGTCTTGCCACTTAATATCTCTGACAGCAAGAAAATCTCTGAGAGGAAGTAAATCTTTCTGTTACATCAAACCCCAGAAAAAAGAGTTAGTTAGTTATTTAGTTAATTCCAGGGTCTTTGGAATGAGCAATATCACTTTGCTTCCAATGGCTATGTATATGAGTCTGGCCCTTGCTTCTGCTTCATATTTTCCAATGAGTAGAAAAGAAAAGTGGCCAGAGCCTTCTACTGCATGGGCGAAAATCAGGGTACAGCCTTTTTGTTCTTCTTTTCCAACTTGGTATAGCAGTGGGAAGCTACCTAAGGCCTGTTCCTTCAGAAAAGATAGAGAATATTTTTTCTCATTTCTTTCCAATAATAGCAAGATTCCAGGAGAGGAGTTTGAGCTTAGCAGGGAGGAAAGAGGCTGCTGAAGTCTTCAACTGAGCAACATAGCCTAGACTAAATATTTCAGTGCTCCGGGAATTAGAGTTAAAAGTACAACAGATTTATCCCATTTTGATTTTTAAAAATCCTTATTGCAGCCCTTTATTATTTTAACCCATGGTTTAAAAAATAGTAACATAATTTAAAAATATTTTTGAGTGCGAAGATCTTTATTAATACTTTAAATTAATTAGAGCTCTCACTTCTTCCTCTTCTTCATTCTTTCTCCCGCCCCCCCCCCACCTTCTCTTCTTTTCTTTTCTTGCTTTCTTTCCTTTCTCTTCCAGTTCTGAATAATGCATTCCTAAAATCATTACAGGGGACAGAACAAGGCTGATGTCTGCATGGCTGAGGGAAGGGAAGAGAGCCAAGGTCGCCCAGAACAAAATGACTGAGCCCAAGCATCACGAGGAGGACATGGATTAGGGGAGCTCCCTTGTACAGGGTGTCTGAGCCTTACAGAGGCAAATGAGGCCCAAGGAGGTTGAGGAGAGTATGTGCACAGGAGGGCTGCCCAGAATGAGGCATCAGAGAACCAAGTATTGAGGAGGGTGCTTGTGAATGGGATGTTAGAGCTCCAGCTGATTAAAAAGGGAAGAACACAATGGGGCTCCCTAGTGAAAAACATACTATGTCGCTGGTGAGGAGTGTCAAAGCCTGAGTGGAGGCAGGATGACAGTAATGGGTGGGAGGCTCAACATAGGATGTCAGAACTCAAGCAGGTTAAGAAGGCAATTTGTGCAAAGGGATAGCCTGTTGAAGTCTGTGTGAGTTCGAGATGACATCTCCTCAGTGAAGCAGCTTTCATGGGGTTTCAGATGAACTGAACATGGGAGTAAGATCTGTGCAGCCTGGAACAAGGTGGTAGAGCCTAAGGAGGGTGAGGGAGCATCCATGCATGGGGTGCAGGCTGTCAGACTCCGAACGTGGTGAGAAAAGGCCTGCACTCTAGTGTTCAGGCAGAGGTGTTGAAGCTCCAAAGGGCCCAGGAGGGCAGCTGCATGGAGAAAGGCTGATAATGAAGGTGGGAGATTGATTACCTACAAGGGCACTGATGAAATATACATTATAAAGATTATATGAATCAGAGTTCTCATTGTCAGAAAAGAGAATTCAAATAGAAAAAGGGAAAAAAAACAGAATGAACCCTGCAGTGAGGATTGTAATTGAAGGGGTCAGTATAAATACATGGTTTTCACAAATATTGGTGTCTATGGAAATCAATATGGATGTAAATGTGTCTATTGATACATACAGTCATATATGTGCACATATATCTCCTACCTTTGTCTATTTAAAGGGCCTGGGATCGGTAACATCTCATAAATAGTAGTGAGCACACCTAGTACCCAGATCTTGGTTACTGTAAAGCATTCTCCACCCAAAGAAATGGCAAACTCCAGGATTGAGGCAGAGAAAGTACAAGATGAAGCGGGAATATGTGTCTGACAGCAAAGAAGTGCTGAAAGAATTAGGAAACTCCATCAAAAAGCAAGACAAGCTAGCTTGAATAGGCTATCTCTACCAAAACTAAGGGTAATTTTAGCATCGAAATATATGATAGTAACAGATTATAACTCATTGGACAAAATAGGAATCCACAATGTCACATATATTTTAATAAGTAAAAGAGTAAATGAGAAGTTTGATTAGGAACAAGATATTTACTTAGTTTCAACTAGTTGCCCACAAAAATATTAATAATTTAAAAGGGGAAAAATTTTTTTAACTTTAAGTGGAGAAGCCTGATAAACAGTACCTATCTCAAATGACCAAAATGAACATCATCATTAATGTACCGAATGAAAATCATATGCACTTAAAAGAACCTAGCATCACTTCTGTGACAATCCGGCCAAAGACAAACATTCTGAATCTAATAATGAGGAAACATTGTGGACACCCAAATAATTTACAAAAGAGTCCAGGTCAAGAAGGTTAAGGAAAATCTAAAGAACTGCTTCAGGCTGAAAGAGACTAAAAGGATATGTTCAGTAAATCCAGTGCTTAATTTTGAACTGGAATTTATGCTAATAAAAAGATAATATGGGGAAATTGGAGAAACATAAAAGGAGTCTAATAATTAGATGGTTAATAATGCACCGAGTTAATTTCCTGATTTCAATAGTTCTATTATCATAATACAGAATGCTCTTGTTTGTAAAAAATACTACAAAATTTGAAGGTAATAAGGGCATTATATTGGAAATTTACTTTCAAAAGATCAGTAAAATTATTCTTTGTTCTGTTCTTGTATTTTCTTCTGTAAGAATGTAATTATTTTGAAACACAGAAATATTAAAATACATTTTTAAATTAAGTTAAAATAGAATAAAATGTCTTGAAATCCCTCATACTGTAGATCCATTCACTGTGAAAACAACAAGAAAATAACAAACTATTTGAATATAGAAACATTTATAAACAAATGGAAATTATTATAACATTTTGTTTTAATATATATTTTAATATAAACTTCATTTTGCTATTTACTCTGATTCACCAATTGTACATTTTGTCACTTATGCTGTCTCAATCTCTCTCTCTTTCTCACTATATATATGTGGATATATATATATCCCTAAATAATTTAGAGTATATTTCCTGAGGGATAGGGACTACAGTGCAATTTCAAAATTAGAAAATTTAAATTGATACAATATTATTTTTAAATCCATAGTTCATAATCAAATATCATCAATTATTTCAGACTATTTTTTCTCATCCATTGTGTCCGGCTGTCATATTTCTTTAATTTCTTTTCATTGAAAACAGTTTCTCAGCCTCTGTTTATCTTTTTTAACCTTGGTATTTTTGAAGAGTACAAGCTAGTTGTTTTGTAGAATGTTCCTGATGAATTAAATTTTAACATTTTATTTTAATTCCTCTTTTGGTTATTTAGCTATACTTTTCTGCATTATTTTTTCAATGGTTGCTCTATAGGTTGCAATATATACCTGTAATTACCAGAGTATACCTAGATTTGTAACTGTTTTATTTCATACTAAATGTACAAATGTTGTGGCTATATGATTCCATTTACCTCATCCCTTAATTTGTGTTATTATTTTCATATATATTTCATTTCTATATATTATAACCTTCAGAATAGAGTGTTATAATATTTTAGTTAGACAAAAAACATCTTTGAAGTAAGCCAATAGGAGAAAACCAGTACCTTCTTCACCCTGGCATTCAGAGGGAAGAGACTACCATAATCTAGGTCCCGACTTTCTTGTGAGAGAGGAAAAATAGAAAGAAGTTTGGTGCCTTCTGGGAACTGGCAGGTGTGAATTTATGCTTTCATTTTATTCATCAAAGCAAGTGACATGGCCAAGCCATGTGGCAGGGGAAAGTATAATTTTGCTATGGAAAGACACTGCAAATATCACAGCAATATGTGAAGATATATAATCTTTAAAGATTATATAAAATAAAAATATCTAAGATGGGAAGGCATCAGGTGGATGAGGATTTTTACCATATCAGTTTGAGGTGCAATTCAATATCCAAATGCATATTAAATAGTTTATTGCTTTTTTTGTATTATATAATTTGAAAAAGTTCCTTACAGTATTGATGTAGTGAATGGCTCTATAACTTAGGGAAAGACTTGTATTTTGAACCCTAAATAGATTTTACATAATTTACTATGACAAATCCCAATTCAGATGTTTCTCTAAAGAACACTGTTTTATTTCCAGATTCTGAATAGCAAATGCTGAAATAATAAATATCAAATAACTTGTTCAATTAACATATTGGTCTCCTTCAGCCATGCTGCAAAGCATCTTTGTGGATGCACCAAAAGATATTCACATCATAGTTTGTATTGGAACATTTAGGCTAGTTCCTTCCATTAACTGATTCTGTGTTCCTATGCAGAGGCTTAGTCTATTCTGATTGCACACTTCACCTATCACCATCTAAGGTGGCCCAAATAGTTAATCCTTTACTCCATACTCATCTCCAGTCCCTCTAGTTCTTTTACTCCCATAACTACCTATCTAGCTTCCTGAACTCCAAATCAATTGTTATACTTCCTTTCACCTAACCCTTCTAGATGGAGAGTTCTTTGGGAGAAATAGCATAAGTCATAACATTTTCATCCTGTTCTATTATAAATATGTTATCTTCAAACTTGGGTGGGACAAGAGAAGATCCAGATATATTTTTTTTAATTTGGTTTCCTTGTAAGCATACTGAGCTGCACATTAAAGGTGAGACTAAGCAGTGATTACTTAGGTGGACTGTTATTTAGATTATTCAACTAAAATATTTGCGAATATTGTCATCTGCTTGTATTGTCATCTGCTTGTTTGGTCTTCAGACGTAAGGATAGATTGCAAGTTAATAATAATGGGTGCCTATACTTCAAATCACAAATACAGTGCTTCCTGTCTCTTATGTAAAGCCTAGAGGTCTGATTCAGGACATGAGTTCACACATTATTCCATATATTCAAGTTTTCACCCCTAAATTAAGCTGAACCACTAGAAACCTGAATAGGTACAAATAGATTCTTTCCATAGATGTTACTTACTATTTTTATTGAGCTTTGCAAAGTGTCCTCACCTCCTATGATTAAATACTATTTAAAATAACTTTATGAAACACACAATGATATATGTCTTAAGGTCATCTGAGGTTATGTCCATTATTGCACTTTTGGGTATATATTTTCCTTACATAAAAAGTATCTGTCAAAAAATTCCAGAAGTTGCTTCCCATGAAAAATTTGTACGTTTTTTTTCTCATGAACAATAAAATCATAAAAAGGAACATTTTTAACTTTTTCCTTTATGTCATCATGGAGTGCATAGTCAAATTTTCAAATAAAATCTAGCAATTACATAAGTTGTTTAATGATGCAGGTCTTCTAATTTCTATAGACAAGGCTCATTTTGTGTACAGATCTTATGTGGAGAGAAGGTATGGATTTATTAATTCAATAAATTTGGTTAAGATCTCATTGCTGCCAAAGAATCTATTTGTTTCAACTCATCTATTCTGCACCTTTACCCTTCCCCACTCTGGAATTCTAGAATGTCTCTGACGCCATCTGCCCTCTAAGTTTTGACAGATGGCTTTCTCTTCTCCTACAAATAAAGCCATAAACAAAATCTCCCTCAAGGTGACATCCAATTTACCTCTGACTTTTTCTATATTTGCCCAATCTTTGTAATTATATCAATAATACTCATTCTGAATTCCCATGTGTCTTTTTCAATTAAAGTGTGACCCACATACAGAAAAGAAGAGAGGTCAGACCTGTGCAGCTCAATTAGTTTTCACAAGATGAACACACTTTTATAACAAGCAAAAAGGGTAAGAAGCAGAACGTGACCAGCATTTAAAAAAAAAAAAAAAAACCCTCATGCTCCATTCCAGTTACTATCCATCTGTCAAGGGTAATCACTATCCTGACTTTTACAGCATAGATTTTTTATTTTGCCTGCTTTTTTAACTTTGTACAAATGGACTCACACAATACATACTCTTGTGCTGGCTTCTCTTACTTTACATACCCAGAGTTATTTATGTCCCAGATCTTTCATGTTCCATTGGAGCCTTGATAAATCAATATTCTCTTTTTCTACTAGCACATATTCTCACTCTTTGCTGCCTCCTTTTCCCTTGCCCTCAAAGTGTTACAGAACCCCTGGGCTGCTCCAATTGAAAACAAACCCACGGGCTCTTTAGTTAAGGGCCCGATTGCCCGCCGCCAAAATTATAACTCTCAATACCAGTGTTTAGTGAAAAGAAAAAGAATTGTTTAACAGTTATATAGATTTAGTTATTTGCAGATTTCTGTTGTTAAGTCTTATGTTCTTTAAAACACCCATAAACACATATCCTTGCCTCCCCCCTACCAAACCAGGCTAGTTTTAGAAAAGTCAGAGAAACCCTTTCCCTACTTTCCAAACACAGTTCAGCTTTACCAGTAGCTGCCAATCACTCAGTTCTGACTGGGGAGACCTCGTCTGTGTTATGGGGTCCACCAGCTTTTAATCCAGAACCTCGTGGATTCTTGGCCTCCTTGTAAACTGCATAGTTAGTCCTTTTGTAATCCACATGGTCAGACTATTCCCAGTCAAATCCACACAGTCAGCCTGGCTAAAATGTCTGCCGCTTATTTTTAAATCCCTATGTCCTCTGATGCAGTGGGTGTGGTAACCAGTTCTGACCATTCACAGAACTTCACGCAGGCTCTGTGTGCTTTCTCCATACAATCCCCTGGTCCAAGTCCTCTCCCATCCACCTGAGGATTTGGTTGCATTAAAGCCATTTTGCATAAAAAAGACACTAGCCACCAGCCTCAGGCATGTGGAGGCATTCTAAAAGCTGCTTCCTTCTCCCCATCCCCCAGCCACAAACTCTGGGGTTTTTTGGACTCCCCTGTTTCTGTAACAAAAGCAACTGCCTTTTCTCATTTTTCTCATTGTCAAATTTCTTGATGATCTTGAGAGTCTTTCTCATTGCCTCTTTGACCATTGGCATACTACCTCTTGTTGCCAGTCTCCAATGATTCTGAAAATCTTCCTACTGAGTTTACTCGTGAGTTTCTGTTTCTTAAATTGTTAAAAGACCAGTTTATTTCCCTATGGAAATTGACATTATAGGACAGTTGGTCATCTAAAGGGTTCACCACATTCCACATTATCTCACATTGTGGAACCCCTTGGCCGACTGTTAATCTTAATCTGGGTTTTCCTTTTAGGAGGAAGGTTTAAGACTGTTGACTTTCTCCTTTTCTTTATTGTATATTTTTCCAGTGATCATTTATCCCCCTTCTACCCTCTTCCACCTCCACCCACCTCCCTCCTCGCACAATCACCACACTGTTGTGCATATCCATGAGTTCTTTTTCTTTTTTGCTTGACCCCCTCAGTTCCACCCCCTGCCTGGAGCTGTCAGCTTGGTCTCTCTCTATGAGACTATCTTTATGTTCCTGTTAGTTCAGTTTGTTCTTTAGATTCCACATATGAGTGAAACCATATGGTACTTGTCTTTCTCTGACTGGCTTATTTCACTTAGTGTAATGTTCTCTAGGTCCATCCCTGCTGTCACGAAGGGTAAAATTTACTTCTTTCTCCTTCTGACCATACTTCTCTGCCTTATGAATTAGGCCGAACCCCCTTATATTGGTGTGATGTCTCTCTGCTGGGCTTCTCTCTCTTCTAGGGTTTGAACAGAAAATGGGGACAAGGTTCTCCCTGTACCCACGATTTTCTTTATAATTTACCTAATACTCCTTTGACCCTGAATATAGAATTATAGGTTGATAGATTTTGTACTTTCAGTATTTTAAAAATATTGCTCCCATTATATTTCCACTTTTATTGTTTTCAGTAAGAAATCTGCAGTTATCCTACTCTTGCTTTTGTATATGTGTCTTTTTCATGTGACAGCTATATGATTTTATCACTGATTTTAAGCAATTTGACTAATATGTAACATAGTAGTTTTTTCATGCTTATTTTATTGGAGGCTGATTGATGTCCTTGGGTTGTGGGTTTATGTTTTTCAAATTGTTTTTCCTGTGGTGCTCCTCCTACAGGGACTCCAATTACACATTATCTATTGCTGTGTTAGAATCTGTGTGTAAGTAAATGCATATATATTAATTTAGTCAACTCTCTCAAACACTGTTTGTAAGGTATATGCCATTACTATTCTCATTTTTGAGATAGGAAAAGTGCAGAGAAGTTTAATAATTTGGCTATACCTAGCAAGCTGCAGAGCTAGGATTCAGACCCAATAAGTCTGACTGCAAAGCTTTTGTTCTTAAGCACATAGCTAAATTATCTGGAAGCAAGTTCATATGATTTTAAGTTCAACAACTTTACACAACACATGTAAAATTCTGGTCTAAACAAACCAAATAAGTTGCATCATATCACTCTTGCTGGTCATAATTGAAGGCCTAGGAAACTACTTTTATTAGATTTTTAGTTTATTCCTCCATTGTCTCCTTTTGAAAATATGGCAGGGCAGGGGAGTGCAATGGGGAAAACTGGGACAATTGTAATTGAAAAACAATAAAATAATATAATACATATTACAAAAACAAAATGTGGGCAAATACATAACTTTATTTTTATTACTATACCCTCTCACAAAAATTGGTAGGCTATATACATGGGGTAGAACCTTGTTGTTTTTTAATAGAATATATATGGAGTACTTCTTATCAACTTGTAGATATCTCTTTGACTCTCTTTTCCAGCTGTATGGTACTCCAATGGTGAGAAGCACGTGGGTTGTTTCAAAATTTATGTCACAAAGAATAACCTTGTGTATTTGCCAATTCATATTTGTTTATATTGATTTGCTTTTCATTGCTTTTCTTTTTATTCTTCTTTCCCTTCCCTTTTTCCTCTTTCTCCTCTTCCTCCTCATCCTTCCTTCCTTCCCCCTTCTTTTTCTTCTTCCTCTTCCTCTCCTTCTCCTTTTCCTCCTCTTCTCTTCATACTGTTCCTCTTCCTACTCCTTTCTCTTTCTCCCCACTCTCCTCTTTCACTTACAAGTAAAATTTTGCATAGTCAAAGAGTAAATATTTCTGTGCATTTTCTTTTTTTTTAATTTATTTATATATTTTTAATATGCTTTATTGATTATGCTGTTACAGGTGTCCCAATTTCTTTTCCCTTTGTTCTCCTCCACCCAGTGACACCCCTTCTTTCAGTTGCCCCCCCACTTAGTCCATGCTCATTGGTTGTGCATAGTTCTTCTCAACATCTTCCTGTCTACTCCATTCCCTTCTACTATGCTTCTTAATTCCTATACCATCTCCCTTCCTTTTTCCCTCCCCCCCTCATAATGTTCCCCATACCTATAATTCTTTTCCCAGTCTCGTTGACTACTTAGTTTGCCTTTGTTTTGGTTCCCTGGCTTCTATTGTTGGTTGTTGTGATACAGTTTTCATTTTAATGATCATTTTCAATCCTCTTTCCCCTAAACAACTCCTTTTAACATTTCATACAACAATGGTTTGGATCTGATGAACTCCTTCAGTTTTACTTTGTCCTGGAAGCACTTTCTCTGCCCTTCTATTCTGAATGACAGCTTCACTGTATAGAGTAATCATAACTGTAGGTTTTTGCTTTTCATTACTTTGAATATTTCTTGCCAGTCCCTTCTTGCCTGCAGAGTTTCTTTTGAGAAATCAGTTGAGAGTCTTATTGGGACCCCTTTGTACATAATTTTCTTCTTCTCTCTTGCTGCTGTTATGATTCTCTCTTTATCCTTAATTTTTGACATTCTGAATCTAATGTGTCTTGGAGTGGTTCTCCCTGGGTCCAGTTGTTTTGGAACTCTCTGTGCTTCCTGGACCTGTAAGTCTATTTCCTTCCCCAAGTTAGGGAAGTTCTGCTTCATTATTTTTTTCACATAATTTTTCAATTTCTGGATCTTCTTCTTCACCTCTGGCAACCCTATGATTCAGATGTTGGTCCATTTATAGCTGTCCCATAGGTTTCTGAGCTTCTCCTCATTTCCCTCACTTTTTGTTTCCTCTTTCTGCACTGATTGAATGTTTGTTCCTTCCTTATGTTCTGATTTGTTGATTTGATCCCTTGTTTTCTTTCCCTGACCAATAGTTTCATACGTGTTTTTGTTCATTTCAGCAGGACTAGCCTTCATTCCTTCCCTGTCTCATTTAAGATCTGCTGTTAGGTCTTTAAGCATTTTTATAACCAAATCTCTGAACTGTACCTCAGAAAGATTTCCTATCTGCTGCTTCAGTAGATTAGATATTTGCTCTCTGGTCATCTGCATCACCGGGATCTCTATCATGATCTGTGCCATCCTGACCATTTTGTGTTTACCTTTGCTTCCTGGGTGGGGCTGTCACACCTCCTACGCTATAGGGGGCAGAGCCCTGTGTACTCATCACAACTGGGCTACCATTCTCACCACGCTGGGGCATTTTCTGTGGGGGTGGTGGTCCAAGATGGATTTCTACTGTTCACTCTCTGAGAGACTGGAAGCCTTTTCCTCCATCTCCATGCCCTCCAGCCCTCACAGTCCAAGGCAATGAGGGTTTGCCTTCCCCTGGGTTGGAATGGTGAGCTGACAGGTCTGGTCTGCAGCTGGTGATGCTCCTCAAGTGCTTCTCACTTCCCCTTAAATATGGGTGTCTGTGCTTACCGCTGTCCCGCTGCCATCACTGCTGCTGCTGCTGTCAGCACAGCTTGACCTCTCCACCCTGGCTTCGCCCCTCCTACCTGTCCAGACAAGCACTACTTCTTTATAACTTCATGCGTTGGACTTCCATTTATTTTCTGGAACTTATGGTTTATCTGGTTTTGCAGTAGTTGTATTCCTTCTTAGTTTTGGAGGGAGATGGAGTGTGTCAGTCTAAGCCTCCATCTTGGGTGGAAGTCCTCTTTTCTTGTTATGTAATTTTTTATTGTTTGATAAGTTATCTTAAAAAGTGATATGCAATGAAAAGTATGCAAATATTAAAACTTTTAGTCATTTTGTTAATTTCTTAAAGTACAAACATTTACCTCACTCCATGTTTCATTTTATGTCTATTCGATGAAACTGTTTCAATCTCTATACCATAGATATTAAAATAAAATACATAAGTATAATATCAAAATAAAAATATTAGGACAATTATTTTCCCTCTTTTTTGATATTTCTGGATATACTCCATTACTATCTTGAAATACACTGAGAGAGGCAGTTAAATCTTTGCTGCCTGAAGGTATCAGAAGTGAAAGACATTTCTTAAGGTATTGCTTGTGGGCTTATTTATTTTTGGAAATAATACTGGCAAGAATACAAGTTCTCAAGAAGACAGAGAAAGGTAAAAATAGTGGGCCAATTTCCTGG
The DNA here is from genome assembly GCF_987537825.1 of Furipterus horrens. Lineage (NCBI taxonomy): Eukaryota > Metazoa > Chordata > Mammalia > Chiroptera > Furipteridae > Furipterus > Furipterus horrens. The sequence continues at coordinate 41,285,575 of NW_028327174.1, read as the reverse complement.
GTGCTTTGAATCTATTCAAATCGCTGTCAGAGTAACGATTTGATAGGACTCAAAAATAAACCTTTAATTTTGGGAATAGTATAATACACAATAGAGGTTCTGTACAATTACTCTTCAGTGGTCAAATATTACTTAGAAAATAGGATAGATGATCTTGACTTAATGGCATACTGAGATGTAGAATTAAACCATTCTCTAAATGTTTTCAGTTGGATGGGGCTCTGAAGGGTCAGTCATAGTGACTGAACTTTGTGTTTGATTACCTTGGCCAGAGGATTGGCTAGTTTGTCTACATTTTATTGTCATTCTGATATTTTACTTTAAAACATCTTCACAATAAGTAAGATGATTTATGCATGTGGAAGTTAATTTTAATCTCAATGCAAAGAAATGTTAACATTTGTATAAGTGGTATATCCCAGAGGTAGTAATTCACACATTTCAAATATAGTTACTTAAATCTATAGTTCAGTAATCATTATCACAAGGCACATTAGAAATCAGTTTCTATTAGTAGAATTAGTGGTGTGAGAAATAAGTAGCTGGGTAAAAAAACTGAACAGACTTCACTTTCCTCTCATGAACAAAGTATATATTGGAAATACATATGTACTGAGTAAACATTGTGGCCTAATCCTGAGGTACCAGCATGCAAGGTGTAGAGCCCACCTCCCATTCATAGAAGGTTCGTTCACCTGAACAAGTATAATAATGACTATTTTTGCTGTTCTAATGCATTGTTAAAGTAGCTCAGAACAAACTTTTCATTGAAATTGCTGTGTGGAGGGCCTGAGGAGAGAGTGGGACATCCTTTGAGTTACAGAGTAGCTTGTATGGCCATTTTATGCCTCTCTGCTTGACAGAACTTGTTAGAAGTCTAGCTTCCATAACCACATTTGGTAGGGGGTATTGAGGGAGAGAAGCATGGACCCCACCTAACATATGACTAAGGCTATCTATATTTACAAATATTAGACATTTAATGAACAGCAGGATGGTTTAGTTCTGTTCATATCAACCCAAATGGACACAGTATTTGGGTCTTCTTCCAGAATTATTTGAGATATAAGCAATTTATGAATTGGATGAGTGACCATCTTGAAAATGTTTAGCTTCTCTCTGTCTCAATTCATCCATTTATAAAGAGGGACCAAAATTCTTAATTTAAAATGTTAAGATCATGAAAACAGCTAATGAGTGGTAATGAGGTGACTTCAAGCACTTAGAACTAAGATATTATATAAATTTTACTTTGCATGATTGTCAACCAGTACTCAAACACTCAAATAATATGTTTTATCTTTTTTCTCAATTCACTCCAGCTTGACAAAGTATCTGGCTGATAATGAGAAACACAGAAAGTACTCATCACTCCTCTCATCCTACCCAAGTGCATTACTCAAAAAACATTTATTAAAAATCTGCTGGACCTGACTCAAATGCTTAATATGATATATTATCGAGAACAATACATGTGTTCCCTTCTTCCAGGTTCCTTTACAATAAATGTGAGGTTGGACCTGCACCAGGATAATTAAGAAATGAGAAGTGTGGTCAAATTCATAGATACTGTTGTCTAGATGTATGAATGAAGAAAATTTAAATAGCTAGATTGTAGTGTAAGTTAGTTGTATAGTAACTGATTATGAAGAGTTCAAAACTATGGTAATATGGGCAAATTTTGTTAATGAAAAGTGATAGCTTTGGAGTAGAAGTAATAATTTGTTAATAATAAAAATTGGTTCTTTAGCATGAGGTGTTCCTATGAGATACACAAACTATTCAGTCTTCTGGTTTACATTAGGAAAGATTTCTTGACAAAATGTCATGGGTATATGCTAGACATAGAAAAAATGAACCCATGCTCCTGAGCTTTTAATGAAACATCTGGATTTGTTACAAGGCTAATTAAATAACTTCACACTTATGAAATCATTGATACAAAATAATTACATAAGCACTAAGGAACACCTAAACAAGTGACACCTATTACTTGTATGACATGGGTCTAGTGCTATAAGCACCCTTGCCTCAAAAGTAGCCTAAGATAGTACCTGCTCTTGCAAATATAATACTTAACTGGAGAGAGAAGCCTGATTAACTGACCCAATAATTAAGACTATAATAGTAACAAATGATCAGTTTCAGAACATTGGCAAGTTATTAGAGCCCTGTATATTATAGTTAATAGCATAAAAGGAGATAGAAAACCAAGACAGTGCAACACAAGAACGCTGCTATTCACAAGGTATTGTTCTGAGCACTGGAGTTGCAGTAATAAATATGGCCAACATGGTCTTTTCCCAGGAGGAACTTGTATTTTAATGAGGGAAAGACATAAAACAACTATTTACATACTTATGTGTTTATTTATTATTGGGATAAGTTCTATGAAGAAGCAATACAATACCACCAGAAAAAACGTCTGTCCTTGAATAAATTGGATTTATTACTTATTGCAGCAAGAGAGAATGCACACCATTGGGGCATATCAGTAAGAGGGTGTTAGAAAGGACCTATTAAAGTAAATGGCTTATGTTGGGCCATTTGGAGGATGGCCCAAGAAAGCAGTTTTACTCCAGATTGGGTCGCATCAGAAAATAGAGACAATTCTATGATAGTGTGTCTCAATGAACCTTATATATCAGGAGAGCAGATGAAGCATGGCTAAAGTTGTGATTGGTAAAGATGCAATGGCCAATTATATTAGCTGGGGGAGGGGAGTGCTTGGTATGGTGCGAGCTACATAGTGACTGTGTTTTAGTCAGTGCTTAGAAAACATATGAAGTGGTCTTTTCCTTCTCATTTTATCATGATCTATAGTGACTTTCTCTGATAGAGGTGTTCTGCGAGATCATTTATATCCAACAAGAGAATGACTTGCCTAGCTGTGAGAGCCAGGTTCTACAACCAAACTAATTGTCAGAAAAGTTCCAAAGTACTAGGGATGTTTTTTTTTTTTCTTTTTCAAGAAGAAAACCATATTTTCATTAGAAATTGGTGATTTCACTTATTAATACTTCAGAAGTTCTTACACAGGCAGTTAAAACATGCAAATTTGAGGTTTAGATGAAGAGGGGTCTGAGTTACAGGTGTAAATTTAGGAATTATTATATACACATGGCCCTGGCTGGTTTAGCTCAGTGGATTGAGCGTCGGCCTGCGAGCTAAGTGTCGCTGGTTCGATCTTCCAGTCAGGGTACATCAGAGAAGGAAAACTCTGACTCCAAAAAACCTCCGCTGCCTTGCGGCATACCTCTTCAGGGGAAAGGCTAAGGGAGTAAACCCTGACAGAAAATCCGGAGCCGGAGTCCCTAAGGCAGTTTGACGTTGTAGTCAACACCGGCAACTCCTGCGGCGCACCTGAAGCCAAGCTGTATTGACTCCGTCTTTCCCTTGGACCCTTCAGCTGCGAAGAGAGGGGGGGTCTGCTGCATGGGCAACAGCAGACCCTCCATATCACCCTGCCCAGGCTCTGTAGCTTCAGCGTCATCGCAAGATGTCGATTCAACACGGGAGGAGACAGATACGATGTCACTCCCGAGTCGGACTGCACAGCCATTCTCGGCGGTGCAGATAGACTCTTGGGAAGCTACACCATCATCTCTCGAGACGGACGGCTGCCGACGATTATATACACATAACAGTTAAAACTAGATGGCCCCTGGGGAGAGGGTTTAGACTGTGGTTCATCTAAAAGTTCAAGAACTTCAATTTTAAAAGACTGGACACAGGAAAGAAAGTCAACAAAGCAACAGAAAAATCACAGCTTGAGAAACTGGAGTAAAATGAAAAGTATTGTTATGGAAGTCTAGTGAAAATGGTTACTCTAGAAGAGTGGTCAATACTGTTAAATGCTTCTGAAATGTCAGCTAAGACTGAAGTATTATTCGTTTAGAGACATCCATGTCATAACTAACCTTAATAAGGAATAAAATAGTTAAATAATGCAGTGATAAGAGGTTGGAGTGGACTGAACAGGGAGCTGGGGAAGTGTGGTGGTCAGAGAGAGGAATGTAGGAAGATAAAAGCATTAGTCTTAGAGAAGAGGTCTGAAAATTTTAAAGTCCTAACAGGAAACATCCAGATATAAGAGAACTAAAGCACAATAGCTTCTGTAAAATTGTTGAGAAAATGTAAGAGAAGTGTCAGGAAACTGGAGGGATGAAGGGAAGGGAAGATAGGTGTGGTTACTGGTGGTGTTGGTTGGCCTGGGATGTTAAAGGTATTCCATTCTGAAACCTCCAGCTTCTCAGCAAAATAGGAAGAGAATAAACAGATGGAGAGGTGTTGGATTTCAGGGAGGATAAAAAAGGGATTATTATACTTGTTTTATGTTGTAATTTCAAACAGGGGGGAGAAAGTTCAATGCTGAGGATTATTTTTCACTTTTGTTACACTATCTTAATCTATAAATTATTATAATTTAGGCTTAAAACAGTTCCCTGTCCCTTGGCAAATATAACAAAAAGTTACCCATTTAAGATATTAGCCTCAAACCACACAATATTTTACAGACTGCTCTTAATGCATCCAAAAGAAATCCTATATCAAATATAGTTTTGTTCTTTCCTGATACAATTGCTCTTCCAAACTAGGAAATGGAAGAATGAATGCTCAAAAAAAGTAATACCCTTAAAAAATAATCCAATTTTGATCTATGTAAACTATTTTGACATAGAAAAAATATAAAAGTTAAATTTTTTTCATATAACCAGTCAATATTCTCACACTTTTATGTTGTATACTCCATGTTTCTTCCTATTCTATTAAGTAACACCTTTCTATTCTAGTACATTTTATTATAAGCATAGTTCTATTTTTTAATGTTATTCTACTCCATTCAACTTCATTCGTTCCTGCATATTGTAAACAATTGTAGAGTTTATTGGATTTGAGTCCATAAATACATCAGTGTTAATATAAACAGAGCACTCCATTAACATTTTTTAAAACAATAAATATCTATTTTTATTAGCACCTTTTATATTTAGCTGTTTGTTTTTAGTTTCATTTAGTAACTTTGTAAACAGGACATTTTAAGTAGCCTTCATATATAGTCTTGTTTCTGCAAATCAGCACACAAAGTAAATTTACTTTTTGTCTTTATGCCTCTAAAGCATTAAATGGAAATAATACCTTTTAGTAAGAATTTCTATCTTCTCTTGATATTAGGAAAAGTTATAGGACTAGAATTTTCTTCTCCCTTTGTCTAAATATAATTTCATTTTTTTTCTAACCTTAGGGAAAACACTTCAAGTTTAGAGAGAATGAAATGAAAGCATGGCATGATGACATGGTTGTCCTGTGCTTCTTTACAGAGCATCAGTGAGGCTGGATAATATGTTCATTTCAGAAGAAATTTATCTTCAACCTGTAATCAGGCAAACCAGGGCTCAGCCATGGGGTGCCTTGACACATGATCCACCAATTAATGTTGAAGGAAACAGGTTTTTATTTACAGGATTCCAACCTTGAGGGGGTTGTTGAGAGCACTCCTGCTCAGAGCCCTCCTATCCCATGAGACCCAGCACTTCCCTTGCTCCCTGAAAGGCTATAAGCCAAAACCATGCCCAGAAGTTCCTCATATCCTTATCTGTTCTTAAGCTGGCTACACAAACCTATCTCCATCCCCTCTGAAAATGTGCATGTATGGGTTTCAGAGTCACCATCCTCTCACAGCAGCTCTCTCCTTCAGGGTCTGGTGTATGCTGTCCTCAGGCTTCATGTAGTGGTTCAGGGAAATATGTTCTGTGTTACACTGGATCATGGTGGAATCCTGGGAGGCAGATGTCCAAAGAGAGTGGCTTCTCTGTATGTCCTTCAGAAAAGCAGAGGTCTGCAGTTCAACATTCGCAGTCATAGTTCAGCTCCAAGCATCTCCCATGAATCCCTGCTTGGGTAGGCAGGTACCTGCACAGCTCCATCAGCTCTGCTGCCATCTTCTTCTTCTTACTCCAGACCTCATAGCCGACTCCCGTCTATACCCTTTCAGACTGCATGGCTCTTTCTTTCTTCCTTTCAGCCCATGTGGCTTCTACCTCTCTTTCAGCCCAGTCTCATTTAAAACTCTCAGCCCAGAACTTCTTATGTGACCTCATATTCTGCCCCTCCTATGATGTGCTACTGTTGCCAGTTCCCCCATATCTTTACCCTTCTTTTGGCTGCCATCTGTAGCCAGGGCTAGAGTTACCCATGACACAAAGGCATCCGTCTCCACTGGCTATGTCAGGAGTCACTGTATGCTCCTAAGGTCACGTACATCTTTTGCCCACTGCTGCTCCTTTCAGGAAAGACACAGTTATTATCTTGCCGTTGTTATACAAAGCATCCTAAATACCATATCATCCACTTCCTCCTTCCCCCAACAAATGAATGTAGGGAATATTTCAGGGGACCTGCCCCCTGTTCTGTACCCTGTTACAAACTGTTCGGGGTGTTCAGAAAACCCAGCGACTTTGTGTGTATGTGTAATGTGCAACTTCAATAAACAATTTCTTGTAATTCCTAGTTACAAATGGCAATACAAAAAGGGCTTTTGTTGTATTTTACAATCATGCTTCATTCTGTAGAAATAAGTTTGCTACTATTTATACCATCAATTCTGAAGATTAATTTATAGTGAATAAATTAATAAAATGTCTAAAATTTCCCCTCTACAATACATTCTTAAATATAGTTTCAAAGGGTTCCAAGTACTACTGGCTTGAGGCAGCTCATAGGATTGTTTTCCTCTAGGCAGCTTCATTTACATTCAGGATCTACCCATCCAGACAAACAGAATGCTTCCAGCTGTCCGTTGTTCTGTATTCTCAACTTCCTCCACCCCTACCCACTTTGCTTTAGCTGCTGCCTACCAGCTCCTGTCTACAAAGTTCCTGTGTTAACAATAATGGAGAGCTAGCCTTGAAGTTCCTCTTTGATTTCTTCCAAGTAAATATTTACTGGAATATTCCAGTAATATCCCCTATGTTTTTGTTTAGTTGGTTAATTTTGTTTTTGCTTAAGTTAGTCAAAGACAATATGTTGCTTATAACAAAAGAACATTAGATATTATTGAAATCAATTTGTAACGTTTTTTGCATTTACAACTTGGGAAAACAAGGTTTCATTAGTTGCTCAGTGAATAAAAGAATCGAAATTATTTTGCTGAAAATGATGACATTCTCAGAATAATTAGATTCAAGCCAGATACACTGCTGGGACACTTGCTAATTAACTAAACAAATCAGAGGGTAAACAAAACAGCTAAGGCCACTTCCTGTTAAATGTTTGCCTTTTGAGGTTTATTTTCTAATTCTGTTTGTAGAAATTCCAGGTTGATATACTCCCAGAGTTTTCTCTGCTGTTTTCTTCTTATTCTTCTTCCTCTCCTCCTCCATCACTTTTGTGGCACTTATAATTACAATCTTATTTTTCAATATCAGACTTTTCCATTGGAAAAGGACCAAGATCATCTTATTCTCCCAATATGCCCAATATTCAACAGGGTGCCTGGAAACATACTAGACACTCAAGATAAGTTTGTAAAATGAATGAGTGAGCAAATAAATGGGCTATTTAAAGAAGAGAACATTTTTCTCATAATGTGAATACTGTTTTCTTTGTATTCACCCTCCACATAATAATCATTCCCTCTAGTTTAGAGAGAATCCATTTAATTAATTCTACAGGTATCTATAAAGTGCCTGTGTAAGGCTTTGGACTTGGCTAGTAATAAATTCTATATTTCTCAAGAACAATTTTTTCCAGTTCAAGCCTTTTCAACCTGGACCCCTAAAAGGTACATAGACTTTAGGGGTTCATAAATCTCTCATATATGTGTGTCTGAGTACATTATTTTTCCTAGGAAGCAAATTCAGAACTTTCATCAGATTCTCACCTGGGAATATTGAACATAATCTTCTGTCTACCAGTGCCCATCTGAATCTTATGTACGCAAGCTCCTGTGTTAACATTAAAAGGGAACAAAATTCTCATCAAATGGTTAAATTATGAAATAAGCATTATATGTTACTTAACCAATGAATCAGACTTCAGCATTTCTGGAGTGGAGAGGAAGGATAGATGAACAAGGAGATAGCCTATTCTAGATATAATTTCACAGAGAATTTGGTACATGGGTTGGATTTAGAGAGTTGGAGCGGAGGGAAGAGGGGATGGTTCAAGAGGAAGAAATCACAAGATGGAGAGAAAGTGGGAGTTTGGAAAGCTTCATTTCTATATATAGGCAAAGCCAAGTTAAGAAGACTCCTTTACTGCTCTTAATTGATAAAGGACCATATGCTGTATAGAAACTATGACAAAATATACAATACATTGGCTAGATATTATGGCGATAGACAGCATTGAGCTCAAAATGTTTTTAGTCCACCTGGAAAATAGATGAGTTACAATTCACTGTATTCAATGTTAGGTTAGAGATTTCTGTAGAAGCATATAAGAGGGGCATTTTATACTGAGTAGTCAAAGATGACTCATGTCACAGGACTGATCAGAACTAAGTCTCTGATAAAGACAATTGACACACAAGGTGAGGACTATAAAGGAAATGAAGATACTGTAGATAGAAAAAAAACAATCTTGTGTGAAAGCAGCTTATCGAGAATATGGAGTTTCCAGTAACGGAGTTGCTTGGATTGAAGGAAGAGGTGTGGAGGCAGATGAGGAAGCTGAAGAAGACTTGGTGTATAGCGCTAAGAAACCCCAATTATATCTGCAAAGTCCAGTTAGATGTCTATTGTCTCATAAGTGGACTTCTGATGGCTCTTCCCTTTTTATCCTAATTGATTTATTGTTTCAGTTTAAAAGTCAAAATCAGACAAACCTGCTTTTGTGTCAAAATTCAGCAAATCTTTTACTGAAATAACTAAATAAGGTCTTTGTTAATTGCCTACGTATTGTCTGGGCTAAACTCCAGGATGAGAAACGCTGAGGAAAACATATCGTTGACCTTAAGCCTTACAAAGAATTAAATCATCCCTATGAAAGGCTACCCTGAAAGACTGATGGATGAGTCAGGGCAGCTGGATTCTGGGCTCAAATGTAGGCCTAACTGGAAATCTGGCCCTAAAGAAACCCTGACTATCTCTGGTTCCAGTTTGGCTATCAATAAAATAAAGGATTTCAGTAAGAATGATAATCCCTAGTATTCTGGTTGTCACAGACTCATCCTTCCATAAACGAGAAAAATCAATTGGAAATATTCATACAGTGTTAACAACTATTTTTACTTTGCATAAGTGAAAAATTAACTAATCAATCAAAATAGCAACAAAAATGTTATGACTATCTTACAAGAATAATATAACACCCACAATATGAATAAAAGTAGTTTTACTAATGAAGTCATTCCGCCATGCCATTATCCTTAGTTTTCTCATTTTGTCTTGGATGGTGAAACCTAGTCTTGCATAGGCATCAGTTGGTTGAGTCAAGTTTGGGAACCCATGTCTTACCCCATGCAGGCTGCTCATTAGCTTCCTAAAGAGCTGTACTAAACAAAAATTCCCATGCCTACCCCTACTCCAGACCAATAAAATTGCCTCTCTGGAGGTGAGGTCCAGGTGTCTGCCTATTTTTCTTTCTCCTCATATGATTCCAATCTCTAGCCAGAGTTGAAAACACATTTTCCTTAATACCTCTAAGGTCTTTCAACCTATAAGATTCTCTAACATTTAATTTCTTCAATATTCACATGAAGTTTCTCTCCTTCATGTGAAACCTCAGCAGAATTACTTTTATTGATTTACCTAATATTTGTTTATGGATTGGAAAATTAAAAATTTTGGTTTCTAAATAACTTTACATAAGTATTTCTTGTATCTTAAGAATTATGTATTAAATCAGAGTTCTTAAATTTTCATAATGTTTAAAATTTTTGTTTCTACTTGATTAATAGCCTTGCCATAGCCAAGAGCTCTCTTTGAAAAGTTGTAATTTATTTCACTTAAATAATTTTGACTAGTAAACACCTCATCCCAACATTCAAAGTTAATTAGTATCAAAAGGGTCTGTTTTAAGTTGGAGGAAAAAGTTCAAGTCAGAATTTAAATATTAGTTTTCTTTGCTAATTCATATTGTTTTAAGTAAGGTCATAGGTGAGAGAAAACAATTTTTCCCTATTAAATAAGCAAGATATATATCAAAACCTGGTTGCTTGTTTTTGAGTAAGACAAATGATTTGTTTTCTGCATGCAGGAGGTTTGGGGATTTATAAGACAATTTTAATTAATAGATTCACTCAACCATAAAATAAGTGTGTTTGTCTTATAGTATAATAAAAAGTATCATGAACCTAAGAATTACAGTATGCTAATGCCTAGTTCTTTTTAAAGAAAATACTGCTCATATGGGAAAACTACCATTTTTAAATGTATCGTACAGGTTGCTGTCCTTTTTTAAAAGAAAGTTTTAGATCATATTTATTAAATTTGTGCCTCCTCATAATTTTTTGATGTCACAGTGACTAATTTATACCTTATTTTTTCAGATTATCGTAGTATTGTTCATAATGATCTGCAATATTTGCACCCATGTTCGTCCCATCTAAAGACCACATTAGAAATGTTTTACTCTGAGTTTCATAAAGGTGCCAATGCACGTACAGCAGCAAAGTCTATTCAGAGCGCTTATGGGGATGATGCAGTGACTGAAAGAAGTTGCAGGAAGTGGTTTTTCCATTTCTGAAGCGGGGATTTCAGTTTGAAAAATGAGCCAAAAGAGGGTCGTCCAGAAAAACTTGACTCCGAAGTGTTGGAAGCTGTTGTCACAGAAAACCCCTCCATTACCTCTAAGGAACTTGCAGAACAATTTAATGTAGCCCATACAACCATGCTACGCCAACTGAAAAGGATCGGTAAGGTTTCAGTAGTTGGAAAGCGGGTTGCACATGAACTGTCTCCAGAGACTCTGCAACAGCATGTTACTTGTTGTGAATCATTGCTTTCGTGACACCTTCAGGCACCATTTTAGGTAGGCTTGTCACAGGTGCTGAGAAGTGGATCCTTTACCATAATGTTAAATGCTGCTGATCGTGGATCAGTCAAGGAGGAAGAAGAATTCAACACCAAGAGAAGGACTTCATTCAAAGAAGATCGTGTTGAGTGTATGGTGGGATATGGAAGGAATTGTTCATTACAAACTGTTAGACAACAATCAAACAATTACTGCTAATCTTTACTGTGAACAACTTCCTTTCTTGAAAGCAGCTTTGAACCAAAAGCGACCCTCCTTAGTCTTCCATCACAATAATGCTCATCCTCACACAGCTCAACTCACCAAAAATTTATTGAAAGAGCTTGGTTGAGAAGTATTGCTTCATCCTCCATGTTCTCCTGACCTTGCTCCTTCTGATTATCACTTTTTGGGGGGGCTACAGGACCATATTAATGGTCTTAGATTGACATCAAGAGAAGAGGTTGAAAATGAGTTGGATTCATATTTTGCTTCAGAATCTAAAGAATTTTACAAGCGTGGCACTTATAAGCTAGTTGACAGATGGAATGAGGTTCTAGAAAGCAAAGGAGGTAATGTTAACAAATAAATATTTTCATAATCATGGCCTTTTTCATTTAAAAAATAGACCTCGAAATCGGACATTTTTTTTGCACCAACATTATATTAATATTAAAAAGTATGACAAAATTTCTTGATCACTTTGAAATGACAATTTTCAGGAAGAAAATAGGAAAAAGTCATTCTGACTGTGTTTACAAATGAAATTATATCTAAATCTATGCCTCTAATTTTCTTGTGGTTAAAATTTTCTATTGTTCCATATTCAACATTTTAAAATAATTGGTTTATAAATTTCATCAATGTTTATGCTTCGATCTTTTTTTTACATAGCAATCTGAAATTTAGAAGTCAACATTAAAGAATTTTTTCCTCAAAAAGATTATGCCTCTTCTCTAAGACACCCATAATAAAGAGATAAAAAGATAAAGAGGATTTTACTTTGCCTTAATTTATGAGTGCCAACTGGGGGCAATAACATAGAAGTACGGGTCCACTTGTTTATAAACAAATAAGCAAATATTTCTTGGTTATTGTACAAAATAACAACTAATAAGCCTATTAAATCTTTTGGACTGCTGGAGAAGAAAGTCCAAGAACAATTAACTAGCCCATATTTTTAATTGATGATATTCAAACTTTTATGGCTAAAGTCACATTTTACTTCATGATTCAATACACAGATATACATATACCAAATATAAGCATGAAAAAAAATTGAAAGCTATAGTATTTTCTATGATAATCTAATTTTTAAATGATATTTATTTCTCTATATTATTTTCATTACTTACTAGCAAGTTGTCACCTCAGTTTGTAAAACACTACTGTAAGCTTTATTTTAAGTAAGCACTCCTTCGTAAATGACCTAGACCATATTAGTTTAGCTTTTCAGAGAAATGCCTTCACAGTACATAGATTCAACATTAACTTCTTAAGTAAGATTTAAGTCTGCCATTAGAAAAAGATGCAACCAAACTGCATAGAAAAACTTGTAAAATTAATGCAAAATATATATTATTTTCTTTATATTAATTTTATAATAGGCATATAGTAATATTTGCATAGAGTTTAGTACTAGAATCTTGTTCCTCTCTTAATGAGTGAACATATTTTCTTTAACAGAATAAGAGACCTCTATGAATTATACTGCTTTATTTTATCCCCCCCCCCCCCACCCAGCCTCCAGAAAGACTAGAGCTATTATGCAATCAACTTGAGCAGTTTTTTAGCCTATATTCTTGGTAATAATGCTTAACTTCCTCTCCAAAACATTATTCAGTCTTTATTTTAATTTATTATAAGTGATTTCAAACATGACTGAGGAATAGTCAATTTTAATAATAAAGGAATAAACAGGACACATTTAAAAATTTGTTCTCAGACTTTCACTTATTTACATAGCTTGGATAAACTCACTTCTAGATATATTCACATTAGTACTGTAGGAACATATTATTTAAACAACTTTTCAAGAACTTTATTTGATATCATTACTTTGAACTATACATGTTTCCACAATTATAATTAGATGTTGAGAGATTAAAGCTCATCAATCACTAATTCCCACAAAACTCATAAAGCAAAGAAATAGTCGGTATTTGCTACTTAAGCATATTTTATGCATAATTATTTTACATGTCATAAAATAGGCTTTCATGTCTCCCTCTAAGATATTACTGATTAAACTGGAACTGGCACACAGCTCCCAAGACTGGGTTCCCATGAAGATTGACACCAGCAGGGCTCCTGGCTATTGTATAGTTGGAATAGTCCTAGGCATTCAGCTCAGTGCACTCCAGGGTCCAAATAACTGCACCTACTACATTTCAAAAAATTGGAAGTTTTAGAATGGACAGCAACTGAGATCATGTGTGTGCCAAGTACACCAGATACGGCTCTGTCTCTCTGTGCTGACTACCCCTTACACTCACAATAATGATGTTCTCAGCTTTGTGAGTTACCACAAAACTCCCTGCCTTTGTGGGGCCTAAGTCTCCCACCGTCACAGGCTTGAATCCTCTCTTCTGTTTTGTATTTGCCTACTATACCTTGGAAGTGTGACTTTTGGGAGCCACATCTTCCACATATCTTTCTAGTTTATATCTTCCTTCTATGCCCACCAGAGTAGGGTAACTCCTGCATACAGGAATAAAGACAGAAACAAGTTGCAAAAGACAAATATACCATATGATCTCACTAATACAGAAACCTAATGAACAAAACAAACAACTGAGGAAAAAAGAACCAGAGGCACGTAAACAAGGAACAGACTGACAGTGACCAGAGGGAGGAAGGGGAGAAAAAAGAGAAAGAAGGGGGAAGGGTTTAGTTAAGAAACTAGTGTAAATGACCCATGGACATGGACAACAGGGTGGGGATTGACTGGGAGAAGGGTTGGGGTGGGTGGGGCAGGGGAGAGCAATGGGGAGATATGGGACCACTGTAATGGAACAATAACAAATTTTTAAAAAATGTCTTACCCCTCCCCCCCAAAAAGAAAAACATCAAAACAAAAAAAGTTTATCATCTTCTATATCCAATCAGTCTTCATTTTGATTGCTTTATCTTCTTTCATTAACACACACCTACCTACATGTACACAAAGATAGGGAGGTATCCTCTTTTCTGAAGACTATGGAAATATTTTCTGATTTCGTGGAACTATACCTCTCGCTGAGTGATGTCCGAACAGCAGACTGGTCCTGTCTCTCCCTTCACCAATGTCTTTCTATTACTTGGCTTTTGAACAATTTTATCTCTTGGGCTTCTTGAAGTTTCTTGAGCATTGCTCCCAGTTCTGTTTTTGTTCTGTTTACTTTGAAACCTAAGGGCACTGATGAGTAACCTCTGGCCAGGGCTTCTAAGTCTCAAGATGCACCTTTTCTGGCTGAAGGAACTCAGCATAACCTCTGGCCTCGACCTTGGCTACTCCTATGGCCTATGACCTATGACCTAAAACAGATTGTCTGTGGTTACCACCCAGAGCATCGTGAGTCTAATTATACTCCTAGTGCTTGTGTGCCATTCACTCATTTACTATTGAATCCTTTCTATTTAGGGTATTAGTAGCCTAAGAAACAAAGTACACTGGCCACCTCTTTCCAATGTTTATTTCTCAAGAAATAAATTTAAAATATTAACTTAAGAAGCACTTAATTCTAACTAAGGTGAAGAAAGATGACACCAAAATAGCTAGTTGAGCTGCGTGTCAAATACAAAAAAAATGACTGCTCATTTTCCTTTTTCTTCACTTAAGTAATGTCTAAAAATCCTTATTTTTCATCTCTCTTTATATTCATGCTCATTAATACCTCCACAAACCTACCATCACAGCCTTAATTCATCCCCCATCATCTGGTACCTTGACCATACCAATTACTTCTAAGCAAGGCTACCCAATTTGTTCTATACACCATTTTGATCCACAAATCACACTGATTTTAAATTGATATTTCTACAAGTTATCATTCCATAGATGAAGTATCAAAAAGGGAATGTAGAAAAGAGATTCATATCACCAATGACTATAGGGCCTGTTTCCCCTTCCCTTCTTGGCTCCTGAGAATTAGAAGGCACTGAGTATCATCGCCCATCTCTTCATATGATCCCAGGAGGTGCTAGTCATGATTAGCCACTCAGACTAGGTGTAGTGTACATGGACAAGGCAGGGAAAAAAAGGACATATCTATGAAAATGGATCTTTTCCTGTGATTATGAATAATTTTTTTTTTCATAAAATTATGGGTTAAACTCTGGACTGAGAGTCTATTAAAACAAAAACTTAAGAACAAATCTAAGAATGTCAGATTGACCATTTTCCCTTCTCTGTTGCAAGTCAATATTTAAAACATGGTTCATAACCTTCAATAAAGAGAATTCAACTATGTTTGTGTGGTCTGGTATGTCACTCAAAGGAAGACAATATGATGTGATCAACATGGTAAAGGAGACTTCTCTTGCCTCATATATTGACTGCTCTTGTGGAATGTGGTTTCAGCCCATTCCAGAGGGAACTAGAGTTAGAGTGGGAAATAATAACTGAAGATATGAAATGGTTACACTGAAGACCTGAGGGAAAAAGAAGCAGGACACATAGGGAGAATTATGTAGGAAGAAAAGGCTCAGAGAGGAAAAACATTGCTCAGTTCTGGAGGCTTGTTCTCTTTCACAACAGAAAAGGAGGAATTATGGCATCATTAAAATAAAAAGAACACATAGATTTTTTTCCTAGAATTCACCTTATTTATATACCTGTGTAAGAAAACAAACAAACAAACAAAAAATACACACACACACGTATTTATTGTAGTGTTTCTTGATGTGAGGAACTCTGGGTTTTAGAACATTGGGTAAAAATAACCTAATAAATACATTAACACAGAAAAGGTAAAATTATGCAGAACAAAGTAATTTTGCAGGAGAAAAAAGAAGTCTGTAAGTGATTTAATCATTCTGTAAAGATACCATGAAAAGTTGTTTGATTGTATTTCTTTTATAGTCTCAAATGTTAGAAATTTACTATAACCAATTATTAGATCTATACTACATCCCTTACAAATTAAATATTAAAGTGGTGAATTTATTTTTAAATTCCAGTTTCCTCTTCTTGATTGTGAAACTTGAAGGACCTCAGCAGATGCACTAGATATAGCCCAGTATTTGTCATATAATAACTGAAAATAATTGTTATTAATTATTTACTCAATGAATCTAGCTTTTTAAAATACATACATAGATTAAATTCTCTCTTGACTCCGTTTTAAAGAGTGAAAAACTTCCAACTATTCTTGTACTTCCCACTGACAGTTGAACATATTGAAAAGAGAGGAGTGTCACTTTGTCCCTGTCAATTTTATAGAAAATAACTAGACAGTACAAGAACAAGGGCTGTCTACCTAGTCCCTTACATATTTAATCTCTTTTCAAATAATGAGAGAATAAATGTAATAAAATTTGAATTTGTGATTATATGTATATATTCATAATTGAGATAAATACACATAACTTATTAAAACTATTTAACATATTAAAATTTTAGCCCCATTCAGAACCCACAGTTCAAGTTACTGAACTTATGACAGTTTCTCTTTCTATTACACACGGTCTCTTCTCAAATGTTGCTGAAAATCAGTAAAGAATCATTCAGTTTTTTTCCAGATATTGAGAAAACAATCTTTCAACCTTCTTTCTTAAAAGTGTTTCAGTAAGAAAACTAAAAATTAAGGTTTAATATTTTCATTTTGTTATTTTTCTTTCCTTGATATACTAGCTAAAACTCCAGGATACTGTTGAATCTATGTAATAATATGGAGGATAGCCTTGTATTTTTTTACTCTCCCAGAATAATTTATAAAACTTCTACATTTAAACATGAAGATTGCTATAGATTTTCTGTGAGTGTGCATGCATGTATACAAAACTATGAGGGTAATGTAAAGAGGAAGTCTAAAATAATATACATATAAAGACATAGAATTAATTAGAAAATATGGAAAGGTGTCTAGATACAAAATCAATATATATAACCAATTCTTTTCCTATATACTTGTAGCAAGTAGAATGTGAACAAATACTCAGACTACAAATTCATACTTTAACATACTGTATATTAACTGCAGAACAGAAAAACCAATGCCAAAAAACCTTCAAAGCTATCCAACAATAAAATGTTTTTTAAAAGGCTGCCTACAAAAGAATAAATGACTTCACTTAACACGTTAGAGAATTGTTCAATAAACTCTCCTAAACCAGAAGAATAAGACATCACAGGAAAAAAAGGAATAATGATGTTTAAGAAAATTGTAAATATGCTGCTAAATCTAAAAATAAGACTAATTTGAGGAATTTAAAAACAGGAGTTATTAAAGCATGAGATGCTGATGTGGAACATGGAAAAGTCTAAAATTAAGTCCATAAATTTGCAAATTAAATTAGTGTGATAAGAAGACTAGACAGGGTGGAAATAAGAATTGATAAATGATAATAGAAAATTTTTGAGACTGATGAAATGTTTCCCACCATGATTGTGCTGATGGTGTCACAGGAGTAGACCTATGTCAAAACTCACCAGATTGAATTATTAAAATATATACAGCTTATTGTATGTCACATATAGCTCATAAAGGTCATAACAAAAATTTAAAAATCCATACAACTATTACAGAAATGCCTCCTATTATGAAATTAGGCTAAATCTATTTTGTGTGGCTGGAGTTGAAGCATTCTATAGTGAGATCCAGAGGCTGGGGCCCATCACTGCAAGGACGTCTATCATTGTCCCATTCAATTTTTCCTTGATAATATAGATTTGTAGAAAAAGTGCTAAAATATACAGCTTTTATGCCTTCTAGACTTTTAATGTTCGTTGGTTTTTATTTAGACTTCAGAGTCAGAAACAGTGTACATGTCTGTGAGTCTGTAGGAAGAGGAGAGGTATCAGAAATTTGGAAATTCTTTGTCTCATCCAAGTCTCTTAGATGATTTTTTTCTGTAACTTGTGTATTCTCTTCTCAGCATCAACAAGTGCTCTTAGATTCTTGGTAAGGAGCACTAAAATATAATTATAATTGAATAACAAAATTATATATCAGCACATTGTACATGGCTCATGGGAAGATGGTGTTGTTATCAATGATTATATAGAAAAAGACAAGAAGAAATGGAAATGAAATAAATTACAGTACTTTGGTCTATTGGACTGTGTTCTGCTTTGAGCTTTTTATAAATAGTTGAAGATACATCAGAACAGGTAGCACTGAAAGATGGCTTTACAGGCTGCGTATTTTAGAAATGCATAAATCTCTGGAGTCTCTGTGTGCATGTCTGAAAGAATCATGTGTATGTGTAGGCTTCTGTGAGTGCTGAACTATCAGATAAATGAGGAACAGATCATCCAGCTGTAAGCTCAAGAAATACACAGTATGTAATTTCAACCCTGTTGAAAACACCAGTGGATATTCCAAAACCTTTGGAACATAAGTTATTATTTATATGAGCAGAATCTACATTTTCTAAACAAGCATAACACTTATTTATTGTATTTATTTTGTTTTTGCTTCTGCTATAATTTGTACCTATCTCTGAGAAATGCTTCTCAACTAATTAAGTAAAAAATAGAGGTAGAATAGTACAATGGTCCGTTACCTTGCAATGTTTATTTTTCAAATATATCCTTAACTGCGATGAACACAGGAACAAGGGAAAGGGACATGTGGAGCGGTGCTCTACTCACTCTCATCAGCAGTGCACCTTCTTATAGGTTCTAGATAATATTCCAGTTTCAGTGTTGGCATATATCTGTAGCTCTACAAAAGTTTATTGAACACTTTTAATACTTGAAATAAAGTATACATGTTGTCAAGCATAAGTGACAACTCTACATGTTCAATAATCATTTTAAATACTTTGTTTCAACTTCTGGCCAAGATGGAACCATGGACAGACATGCTGCATCTCCCTCCACAACTAAGAAGGGCTACAGCTACGTCAAAACTAGGGACAACCAGAAGTTCCAGGGATTGGGCTGCATAGAGGTCCAGCAGACAAAGATATGGAGGGAAAATGCTCATCCAGATGAGTGGAAGTGGTGGAGCCGGGGTTCGGAGGACAGGGTGTGGTGGCTGCAGCAGCAGCAGCAATAGCAGCGGCGGCAAGCTGGCAGAGAGCACAGTCACACATTTTGAAAGGTCAGGAGGGACACTTGGAGAGTGTTCCCAGCTCCTCACTGGACCTCGTAGCTCACTTTCTGAGCACCAGGGACGGTCAAGCCTCATTGCTTCTGACTGTGCAGACCAGTGGGGGGTGGGTGGAGGCAGATACTGCTGGTCTCAGCAGAGTCGACTTTTTGGGGGGAACCCCACGGTCCTGGAATGTCCACAGGCTCACCCGCTCTGGGAACAATGGTCAGGGCAGCAGCTGGAAGGGCGCCAGTCCGGTGCAGAGGTGGGAGAGGTTCCTGGAAAGGGGGTGAGTGCTGGACAGGTGGCATTGTTCCCTCTCTGGCCCCTCCCCCACATACAGTGCCACAACGTGGTGAAACAGGTCACCCTGTACTAGAGAATCCCTAAGGCTCTGCCCCTTACAATATAACAGGAGTGACAGCTCTACCTGGGATGCAGAGGCAAACAAACACAGGAGCCTGTCAGAATGAGGAGACAGAGAAGTATGGCCCAAAAGGGGGAATGGATCAGTGTTCCAGTGGGAGAATTAAGCGATGAGGAGATAGCCAACCTCACAGATGAGGAGATAGGCAACCTACCAAAAGCAGAATTCAAAACACTGGTGATAAGGATGCTCACAGGCTTGACAGATGTGGTTTAGCATGGAAAACGCATAAGAGAAGAAGTGAAGGCTATCCTAAGTTAAACGAAGGAAAATCCACACAAAACCAATAATGAAGGGAGGGAAACCAGGGTTCAAATCAATGATTTGGAACATAAGGAAGAAAAAAACAGTCAACCAGTGCAGAATGAGGAAACAAGAATTGAAAAAAATGAGGAAAACTCCCCAAATTTTGTGAAGGAGGTGAACATACACAGGAAGCACAGAGGGTCCTGGGCAAGCTGGGCCCAGAGGGGACCACACCAGGATGCATTGTGATTGAGATGCCAAAGGTGAAAGATAAAGACAGAGTCCTGTGGGCAGCAAGAGAGAGGCAGACAGTTACCTACAGGGGGATGCCTATAGGATTACCAGCTGATTTCTCAGAGGACACTTTGCGGTCAGGAAGGGACTGGCAAGAAGTATTCAATGTGATGAAAAGAAACCTACAACCAAGATGACTCTATCCAGCAAAGCTATCATTTAGAATGGAAGGGCAGATGAAGTGCTTCCCAGAGAAGGTGAAGCTAAAGGAGTTCATCATCACCAAGCCATTATTATATGAAATGTCAAAGGGACTTACTTAAGAAAAAGAAGATCAAAACTATGAACACTATAATGACAACAAACTCACAGCTATCAACAACTGAATCTAAAAAATAAAAACAAAGTCCAACTGAGCAAACCAGAATAGCAACAGAATCATAGGTATGGGGATCATTTGGAGGGTTATCAGCTGGGGGTGGGGAGGGGGAGAAATAGGGATATGGTGCAGGGACTGAGAAGCATAATCAGTTGGTACAAAACAGACAGGAGGATGTTAAGAATAATATAGAAAAGGGTGAAGCCAAAGAACTTATATGCATGACCCATGGACATGAACCAAGTGTGGGTGGGATTGCTAGAGGAAAGGGGGTACTGGGCATAGGGGAGCAAAAGGGAAAAAAATTGGAACTACTATAACAATGTAATCAATAAAATATACTTAAAAATACAAAAAAATAACTTTTTTTCAAGATAGAAAATTAAGGAACACAATGAGCAACTTCTCAAGTAAGATTAACCATTATTATATTCAAGTGCACTCTAAAATTTTTCTAAAGATGTGTATAATGTTTTCCTAAAGAAGTCCTAATCATAAGTCTCCTTTTTGCAATGAAGGTATTCTTTAACCTACCTAATTCTTATGGTTATTGTAAGTCTCAGATAAACTAATATATTTAAAGTGTTCAGCAGAAAATTTATACAAATTATCACTTTGCATTCAATAATTTAAATAATGATTAATGCAGAGATTAAACTATTTTCCAACTAAATAAAGCAAGCCTGAACTTGTCAGAAATGGACATTTAGCATTTGTTGGTATATGCCAGTGCTTAGGTGGAAGTCATATGCAGCACATAAACTCTAAAAAGTTCTGGAGAATAAATTTACCAAGACTTTTGAAAAGATTAAAAACATTACTACCTTCCAAGCTTTTATAGGAAGGCTTAGCATAAACTGCTTAATTGCTTCCATAAACTGCCATAAATAAGGAAAACATTGCTTCTGTTTTAATAAAATAATATTGCATCAGTGGCTTCTATATGTGTTTGATTAATCTCTTTTTACTTCTGCATCCATAATAATTAGGTGTTCATTACTTCTGGATATTTGATGAGTAGGCTTTAGAGATTTAAATGTTGCTATGGAGAAGGTGAGGTGTAAAATGACTTTGGATAAACCTATTGCATGCATCAAAACTGATATATTTATTGATATGACAATCATAATAATATTAATTAATCTTTCTTTTCCTTTTATTCTTTTTCACTCATATGTTGGGTTATATTGATTAAGCCAGTCTGGTTAATGATCAGGAAATGTCTGTGTGGATTGAGGTAATCAATATGACTGTATTTTTAGATGAATTGATGAGGTCTTTTGGCATCCTTCATTATGCCATGATTCATACTGATAGTTTTGTTTATTTAAAGAGAGGTAGTCAAGAAAGTGTGACCAGCAGACTCAACAATAACCCTGTAAATGCAATATTTCTTGATTTCCCCCAAAAGGACATCTTCAACAGTAAGTGAACTATATAAAATTGAGATTTTTCTTTCAATGTTTTTCAGATGGACCCCAGAGCTCAACTTGTTTGTTTCTTCATTCTGTGGCATACTGTCAAGATCCAGTAGGTAACAAGACTCATTAAAAGATAATATTAAGGTGGTCCAACTTCTATTTAGAATTACAACTGTTACTGGGTAATAGTAATTGTCACTGATTCAGAAGTGAGTTGGGTTTCAGATCTTCCTGATAATTTACATATAGGAAGAAGTTAGAACTATCTTTATATTCAATGACCCAGATCTACTTCTGAAAGGATGTTAAAATGATGTGGTTTTATTAATTACTTAGAAATATTTCAAAACATATAAGTACACCACATAAATTATATATCCAGATATATGATATAACATATTGCCTACTTCTTAAAACACTTTATAGTCCATCCATCCAGTCGTCGGTCGTCGGCAGCCGTCCGTCTCGAGAGACGATGGTGTAGCTTCTTAAGAGTCTATCTGCACCGCCGAGAATGGCTGTGCAGTCCGACTCGGGAGTGACACGGTATCTGTCTCCTCCCGTGTTGAATCGACATCTTGTGATGACGCTGGAGTGTCCTCTCCAGTGAAGCTGAAGCTACAGAGCCTGGGCAGGGTGATATGGAGGGTCTGCTGTTGCCCATGCAGCAGACCCCCCCTCTCTTCGCAGCTGAAGAGTAGACACACATAAATCACATCTTTAAATACTGCCTCCAATGATCTTCTTTACCCTCTCCTATCTCCATTTTATTTTTCAGCTCCTAGTCAACAGTTCTCACTTCTATCTTAGTTCTGCCCAGACTCAGTTGCTTAGGACAGCCTCTGTCCTAAAACCAATGGAAAGCAGAGGATTGGAATCCTAACAATCTTAATGTTGCCTCATAAGTGATACTCTTAAATATTCATGACAGTTCTCATAATATAACTCAAATATAAAGGTAAATGACAAAAGTATTAAAAATAACTACAGCTACAATGACTTAATGAATACACCATATAAAAAGAGGTATATTGTGATATCAAAACCATAAAGGGGGAGAAGAAAAAGATAGAGTTTATCTATGTGATCAAAGTTGTTATTATCAACACAATATAGACTTTTATACCTATAAGGTTATATAAGCCTCATGGTAACGACAAAGCAAAACTATACACCAATAAAAAAGATAAAAAGAAGGAAATCTAAGTATATTGCTTTGAAAGTCAACAACTTACAAAGAAAGACTGCATGAGATGGGGGGAAAGAAGAAGGAACTTCAAAACTGCTGGAAAACAATGACATTACTAAAGCCAATTTTAGCGGAAGGGAGAAAATAACAAATATCTGAGCAAAAATAAATAAAATAGAGACCAGGAAAAACAACTGAAAAGATAAACAATACTTCTTTTGGAAAAGATAAAAAAATTGAAGAGCCTTTAACTAGACTGAGGAAAAAAGAAAGATGACTCAAATAAAATCAGAAATGAAAGAGAAGACATTGCACCTGATATGACATGTACTGTGTAGTCACAGAGGCATATGTGGGAATCCTCTGTACCATCTCTTCAATTTTTCCATAAATTTAAAACTGCTCTTAAAAATAAAACCTTTTTACAGTGTTGTTTCAAACTTGTTTCTCCTATGGTGTGTCTTATTTCAGGAAAATTCTATCCCCTATTCAATTGCACATGCAGAAAATTAAGCATTATTCTTGACACATCTCCCTCCAGCATTCCTTGTATCCAATGCAGTGTCATGTTTCAACACATTTTAGTTCCTAAACGTCTTGTAATCTACCTTCTTTTCCTCTTCTATTTTGTACAATTCCTATAATCTTTTCAAAATGCAAATAATGTCTCTCTCCACTCAAAAGCATTTAATGATGTCTGGTTCTCTGGATAAAGGTAGAGATTACCAACATTATGCATTTTCTGGTCCCTGGCTAGCACCTCTCAGCCTCACTGCTTGCTATACTTTCTTGAACTTAATTTAGCCAAACTGCCTTTCTTATAGTTTTATATTCTTCATTTTCTCCCACTACAGAAACATTGCACATGCTGTTGATTCCATAACGACTTCTTTTCTCTGCAATTTCCCTGGTTAAATTTTATGCACCAGTCCTATTTATTTGGGAACCCTACACCTACTGAAATGACAGGATCCTATTTTTCAGTGCTTGATTTTAGTATTGCATATTATTTTTGCAGAGTTTGTCTCCATTCCTATTTTAAATTTGTTCTATGTGTTTATTTGAGTATGCTCTGGTTCCAGTTCTAGATTATAAGTTCCACGAGAGTGTGGATGTTCAACATTTTTCCTTGTTATCTATTTTCTTGTTACTGTCTGACATACAATAAAAACTCACTACATATTTCTTTGAATGAATAAAGTAATTAACAAGTAAATTAAATATTGAGTTTTCCAATGTGTTCTAAGAAAAAATCAGTATTGGCGGAAGAAGGAATTATAGACCCTAAGACAAAGAATCTAGGAACAAGTTTTACAAATAAGAAGAACCCCTTGTTTATTCTTTTCTCTTAGAAAACAGAGCAGTTGTGCTTAGGTAACATTTTTTTTCCTTCAAGGTATCTGTTATTCAATTAAGTCTGCTATAGTTGTTCAGTCCTTTGTTTCGTGTGTTAAATGACAGATAGAACAGACAGTGACAATGTGGCTATTGCTGTAAAAGGAAGAGGAGACAGCACATTCAAGCTTTTGTATGTAATCACCCAGAAAAAGATTGGAGAGCCTAGACAGAACTAACAGGGGTGACACGTAGCTCACAAAGAAACAACAAAAAATAATCCCTGGATAAAGCTTCTCTTTCCCAAAAGTGGTAAAAAAAAAAAAAAAAGGAGAAGAAGAAGAAGAAAGAAAAAAAAAAGAAAATGCTGAAAGATATGGGAGTGATTACACTTGGATAACACATAATAAAATCTTCAACAATTTTTGTGGAAAATAAGTACCTCTCCTTTTCTCATTCTTGGCTAATAATCTTTCCTTTTAGCTTACTCAGAAAACACAAGCACAATTTTGTGGGTTTTGAGATGCATGAAGCCTTCTGTCAATGAGGTCAGTGGGTAACAGAAAATTATTGGTGAGGTAGATTTGACGCATGTCTTAGAAATAAAGGCTAAGCAGTCCTACAATGGTCTGTACAGTTGAAACCCCTTCCTACAGTGGCATTGCCATTTATTGAATGATAAAAATCTACATCTGCTTATTTTCTGCTTTGAAAATATGCAATAAGCCCTTTTGGCAGCATGAGCTTAAAAAGACATGAACAGGTACATTCTTTTCTTTTTTTTCAATTACAGTTGACATACAATATTATATTTGTTTCAGGTGTACAACATAGTAATTAGATTAACTTGTAAAATTATCACTCCAAAAGTCTTATAGACATCTGATACCATATCTAGTTATTAAGATATTATAAACTATATTTCCGATGCTGTAATTCACATCCCCATGACTATTTTTATAACTGCCAATTTTTACTTAATCCCTTCACCTTTTAAACTCATCCTCCCACCCCTTTCTCAGGCAAGCATTTATGTATTCTCTGTATCTATGAGTTTGTTTCTGCTTTATTTGTTCATTTATTTTATTTTTTAGATTCCACATACAAGTGAAATTATATGATATTTGTTTTTCTCTGTCTAGCTTGTTTCACTTAGCATAATATCTTCTCCAGAGGACATAAAGATGGCCAATAGACATTTGGAAAGATGCTGAATGTTACTAACATCAACAAAACGCAAGTCAAAACCACCATGAAGTGTTACTTCACATCTGTCAGAATGGCTATCATCAATAAATTCACACACAAGAAGTGTTGGCAATGAGTGGAGAAAAGGAAATACTCATGCATTGTTAGTGGAATTGTAAATTGGTGAAGCCATTATGGAAAATAGTATGGCGTTTACACAAAAAGTTAAAAATAGAATTACCACATGAACCTGGCAATCCCACTTCTAGGTATTGGAAGCAACCTAAGTGTCCATCGCTAGATGAGTGGATAAAGAAGAAGTAGTACATATATACAATGGAATATTACTCAGCCACAAAAATGAATGAAAGCTTGCATTTGCAATAAAACGGTAAATTCTTATTGACAAACACTGAATTTCAGTGCATCAAGAGTGTTAATGATAAATGTATAACATTCACTTAATGATTATCCTTATTTACCATTCACCCTGCAGACCACATTTTTATCATTGATCACATTAAGAACAGAACACAAACTTCTGCTAAAGAAACAAGCACATTTACTTCAAATGTCATTTTTATATTTAGCAGATAAGAAAGATGCCAATTTAGCCCTAGCTACTATAGCTCACTTGGTTGGAGAATCATCTCATTCACCGAAGGGTCGCAGTCTTGATCCCAGTCAGGGCACAGATGAGAAGGCAACCAATGGATGTCTCTCTTTCTTTCTCTCCCCTCCACCCCTTTCCCTTCCTCTCTCTTTCTAAAAGCAATGAAAAAATGTCCTCAGATGAGGATTACAAAAAAAGATGACAATTTAACAAAAGCAGTGGCAAAAGTTGTGTATATATATATTGGTCTATGAAATGAAGTAAGACATTTTACTACAAACAAATGAAAATTATTTTCTAAATCAATTTAACACATTTCCTATTCTAATTTGTGTGTGTGTGAAAGAGAGAAATGAAGTGATAGTTGTTATTGTGTTGGCTGCATTCACAGAATTTCTCAAATAGTTAAATGATCTTAGTTTTTACAACAATCAAGAAATGTTTCTAACAGTAAATTCATCAAGTTAAGGTTACCAACAGTTGAATTTATTTCATCCATTTTTTTAAAGATAAGATATCTAACATTAACATTATTATAAATTTATATGTCTAGTTAGGAAAAAATGCTGAAATATTTTACTTTTTGAAGGAACTAAATAAAAAAGGGTAACACAACTGTCAGGAATTCATGTAAGTGCACACATGTGCATACACACATGACAAGACATTATAAAGATAAAATAAGAGTAAGGAGTTTTCAAGCAAGTATTGATTGTTGAGCTCCTTTCATAAATAACTTAAAAACTAGTCTATAAGTAAAATAGGAAGTAATGAAGGACTAATGTACAAATGCCACAATGTCTGATGAAAAAACAGCAGGGATCCTATTAAAAAGAATAAACCAGGTATTTGAGCCAACTAAAAAGAATGGGATTTTGAGGTATTGAAAAACCTCCCAAATTATCTTTTACTTTCCTAAAAAATTATTGACAAAGCATCGGCTATATAACAAAAAACAAAAAACAAACAAAAAAAGGTTTAGCCTTTTAGTTGAGAACAGATAACATGTATAGCAATTTATCTTTTGCCTGTATCTATTTAACCAATTGACATTACTGTTTTAGTGATCAAGAGCCCATAGCTTAAAGCACCTTTTTTGTGATAACTCCTAGGTCTTGGAATGAAGTGTCTATAATAGATGAAAAAATACTTGTTTTAAAATGCAGCCTTAATATCCTTGGGCCTTTCCTAAATTACTACTAAATCTGTACTGAGAAACTGTTTTACATGATAACAGATAGATTATACAGCAAGCAAAATTAAGTTTGGGGAAGAATAATTAAAATGCAGTAAAGAATTTTTAATAAGTTGCTTTGAATGAAATAGCTTTTAAATTACTCAACATTATATGTGTATTATATATACACATTGAAAATATTAAATATTGTCTTAAAGAACTAAATCAGAAATGAAATGTGGTTTATAGTAAAAGCTTGGAAATTTCAAATGGGCTGGGTTGTGCTGCATTAAAACAAACTCCCAAATCTCAGAGGCATAAATAATGCAACAGAATTCCACCTGGACAAATAAAATGCATTTTCTGAAAAACTGAATTCCTAAACACTAAAAATTTTTCCTAAAAAAATGTATTTTTCTTTCTCTGACATATCTGCTATGAGAGAAGGGGATGATTAGGTACATTGAGCTTTTTGAAACACCTTGCATATAACTTTAAGACTAACATGGTATATATAGATGACTATTTAACCCTCTCAGATACTGCTGGTTGGATAGTAAATTGGTAAAAATCTTTCTTGAAAATATAAACTTTAGCAATATGTATCAAGAGGCTAAAAATATTTACCTTATTTGAACTAGTTTTTTTCACTAGAAAGATCTATATGAAAGAAATAATCTGAAATAAAATAATGGTTTTGAAGACTACTTAAAAATTTTTAAAAATCCTCAGTATGTACTGATATACTAAGGAAAAGAAATTGTGTGTAAATATACATATATATGCTTGTGCATATGCATCATACATGTGTATGTAATATAAATTTGGTATATATACACATATTCTACAGACACACTCATATGCAGAGAAAGAACTTGAAGAATATACATTAAAATATAATTAGTACTTATATCAGTGTTTTAGATTTATGCTAATTTTTTGTTTTTTTTTATACTTTTGATACTTCAAATTTTCTATAAAGTGCAATTATTTATTTTATAATTAAAAAATTGATCCCTGGCTAAATTAGTGTCATTTTTTTCACTACTTATCCCTTTGATTCCATTATCTTTAATAGGTTTTTTCATGTTATTTTAGTACTAATGATGCAAATCAAATATTTGCTTTTGTATTATTTGCCCATGATCCAGGAAAAATAAAAACATTTTTATTACACAATCTTTTCTATCAGCAATATGTGTCATCACAACTATCAGAACCAATAAAAAAATTAAATGACCAACTTATTTTTGTTTTTTTATTGGAGGAGGGACCATAGATAAGAGCAACTGAGTTTTGGACATCTTGATTTAAGATTTTTTTCCCACATTTGTAGATATTGCAAGTTTTGGTCTTTAGCATTAGTCTGTAGGAAGTCCTATTCCTACTTTAATACTTCCCATGACTTCATGACTTTTTCTTTTTATTTCCCAACAAGAAGCTGTTTTCTAATAGAATTGGTTATGAAATACTTTTTCTTTTGTCAGATTTTAATCACCTAGTATTAAAAGTTGCTGTTACATAATTTTTTAGAGAATACACCTGTGGTTCTATTTTAATCAGTGAGAAAACAAAAGGGAAAAAGCAACATTCAGTCCTCTTTTAATTTGAATTAAGTACCACAAGGATGTTATTTTCTAATTAATAACCATATTTATTTAAGTCTGTAAAAGTTGAAATTGCCACATATATTTTCAATAAAAATGTTGTTATATAACAATGTAGTAAAAATTACTGTGCATTAATTTCAATTAGGATTGCTCTTTACATAATGTGTTTGTTATCTTTTATTCAAACAACCTTTAAATCTGTTGCAATTAAATGAAGAAAGGCTAGCCCTTTTGCCATTCTGGCTTCTTTAAAAAAAATGTTACAGCAAATAATACTTTTTAGTATGCACAAAATAAAGACAAGTAGAAAAAATTTGGAATGTCTATTCTTTTATATTGAAGATGGCTATAAACCCACAAAATAATTCTATTTTGTCCAACATCAAATGCAGTTTGAGAATAATAACTATATAATCAAGATACAAAATGATTAGTATGCTACTTCTCTAAAACATCATGACTTAGTTAATTTTTTTACTGCTTTTACTTTTGGAAAAGTATGCAGTCATCAGCAGTTTCTTTAATATGCAAACATTTTTGGAATCTGCCACCTGAACTTTTGACTCTGTCACCTCATCTCCTTTATCATTTTTTCACCTTCATTTCTGATACCTTTTCCTTTTACACTAAATTGTCCAGTGATCTCATATTTTTCTTTCATCCCTTTATAAAACCTGTTCTTTAGACATGAGAATAGAAACCTCTCCAATATAGAATTATAGTTGTAGCCAGTGATAGGAATTACTGAAGTGACAAAATCAAATGCTTACAGAGACCAAACAGATGTGTTTTAAAAGAGTGAGGTGGGTACTGGAAATATCAGGAGGAACACTTTGTAAGTATATGATAATCTAACCACTATGCTATATACCTGAAACTAATACAAAGTACTATTGAGTGTAAACTGTAATTGAAAAAAAAATGCATTTAGAAAAAAAAAAAAAGGAGGGAGTGGTCCAGTGAGATCAATATGACAAAGGAGTCATGGCCAAAGAGGTAAATAAATAGTGGAGAGGGCAATGCAGAATTCGATAAAATAATAAGAGCTTAGTCGAAAACTAGCTATTTCAAAATGAAGGAATGCTTAATGACATCTATTAAAAATTAGAAAATAAAAAGTAGGAAGACAGGTAAAAATTGAGTAATGCTAAAACTTTTAAAAAGGTCCAGAGGAAGCATGATTAACCAGTGTTATGGTATAAGAAATCTACTATAAAATACTTTAGTGTGGAGACTGTAATTACAATGTGAGTTCATTTTAATTTCCACCTTAGGGACAGCAGTGGTCCTAATCAGGACTTCACACTCTGGGGTGGTCTGCTACCTTTTACTCTAAAAGGCCACCAACAAGGCAGCTCCTACAAATGCTCTAGCTACCTTTATCTTCCATCAACACCTGAAGTTACACTAATGAACATAATAAAAGTTAGAATGCTAACCCATGGTGAAATTTGAGGTTTGTCACCTAGCAAGCATAGAGGCTTTTAGAGAGGGGCTTTCGTTGACAAAATCGGTGTACTTTTGTTTAAATAAATTGTGTACTCACAGTTAATTGGAAGTACCTGACTCCAGTTACTGGTTAGCAAGACATTTATTACCAGAGCATTGTACATTTGTCTCAGATGCACTTGTGAAAAATCATAAAAATGGAGCAACTTCAAATGAACTAGGAGCTGCCATCCCAGAGGGACTGCCTTGCCTGTTACCTTCCTCCTCAAATCTTTGGAATGTTTAAACTGGACCAAACCTTTGGACTGGGCCAAAGCAACGTTGTATTCCAAGCAACAGTTGGCAAAGCTAATAGGAAAAGACCTTCTGACTATCAGGCTAAAAATAAAGAGATTCTTTAGAATCAATATCACCATGTCCAGCTAAATAATAACTTACTTTATGTGCACCCATAACAACTCCTTCCTTCTCTTCGTGTCATTGTTGCTTCCTTTCTCATAAAATCCCCTTGCCCTCCAGCCCCTAATCACAACACTACTTGGGTTTCTGCTTGAATCAGAGCTTTCTGAGGAGCTGTTCTTTGGATTTCAAATAAATGCTTCTTGCCTCTCAGTTTAGCCCTTTCTTTTTAGGGTAACACGTCTTAAAGACAAGGCTTTCCAAGAGTCCAAAAACATTGGAGAACTTGGTCCTCATTCAGTTTATTGCAAGACACTGTAATTGTTTTTGCTGACTTGCTAACAAATGCCTACACAGCTTATTCTGAGTCTTGTTTTCCATTAGAAGCTGGTATTGAGAATATCGGAGAGAAGAAGAAAAAGAAGAAGAGGAAGGAGAAAGGGAAGGTGATGTGTGGTCTTCATAGGTACGTATTTCCTAATTGAATGGGGCAGGGTCACAAAATCTTGCTTGCAAAATTAAGAGCATAATAGAAACTAATTTAGGTTCCCCTGTGGACATAGTGGAATGTTCAATACTGACAAACGGCTCAATAAACTTCTCGCGCATTTCATGACAAGTGATGGTTTTGGAGGCCCCTCGATGAGTTGAGGCCCTTACTCCCCCACAAAAACTGAGAGATAGGGGCATTAATTCCTTGACAGTAACATTTCAGGGAGATGACTCTCAGGCCCTGGAAAGGCATTCCTGGATCTTAAAGTTAGCAAGCGATTTATTCATCTTTTAAAAAGACTTGTATACATTTAAAAGAAACAGAGAAAGAACTTCATTTACAAGTTTTCTAAAGTAAAATGCTCTCAGAAAAGGGAGGAGAGAGAAGTCTTTTCCCCTAAATTTTGACAGGGGGAATTAAGCCTCTTATTCATATTTGCCCTTACACACCACGATTATTCTCAAGCACATCAAAATTTGAGAACCACTAACCTAAGCCACTGTTTAAATATTTGGTTTTGTATCTAGGAATACATTTTGTGTTTATGGGAATAAGCTCTGTGATTTTGTAGTTGTTTGCAACAATCAGACAATAACTTCTTAAAAGATAATTTTTTTAAAAAACAGATAAAACCAGGATTCTTGTACAAAAATGCACATATGTTAATCATTTTTATTCTAATTCTTAATCATAAGGGAACCAGAGAGATGTTATAATTAGTTCGAAAGAAAATCCAAAGACAGCCATGTTTATAGATCAGGAATATATAGAAAATATTTTTTCCAGAGAGAGAAGGTAATTAAACCTCTTAAAAACAAACAAACAAAAAAAACTTGGTGTGACCTATCCAAAAAAATAAAAAATAAAAGAAAACCTCCTATGGAGTAGGACAGAATTTGCATGTCTATAGACAAGAATTATCTAAAATTATCTGTCATTCTTTCTAACTGCTATAACAAAAATACTATAAATGGGTATGTTATAAACAACAGAAATTTATTTTTTCCAGTTCCAGAGTCTAAGAAGGCCACATCAAGACACTGACTAGCTAGACTGCCATCTTTTCTTTGTGACTTCACATGGTGGAAGGGGTATGAGCACTTCCTTAGGCTGATTACATAAGGGCACACCTCCTAATACTTTGGGGTTAGGTTTCAACATATGAATTTGGGTAGGGACGCAAGCATTCAAAGCATAGCAGTTTACCTGTAATGTACAGGCTTGCAAAACAGCTTGAAGACAATGTATCACAGGAGAACACCCCTCAAATAATTGGGAGGGGTGTTCTCCTCTGGTACATAATTGAAGTATAACTTTTTTCATACAAGATGAGTGATTTAATTTGAAATGTGTAATTGATTCCAGGCATGATATTTAAATTTGTAAGATATTAGATAGATAATTTGATGATTGGTATGCAGTAGTTGAGTACTTATGACAAGCTGATTTATTTAATTTATAAATTTGATTTATTAGATTTGCAAGAAACATATGAGAGCTTTAATGATCCTGAAATTTTACACACATTTTGCAACTCATATCTAGAAATATAATCAAATCCCCTTTTATACATTACTATTCTGGCCCACCAGATTATGCATAAGAAGTAGAAAGGAACTTTTTTTTTCTCAGCTTCTAAAGAGGTAACCGAGAGGATGAACACAAATTAGAAATAAAGCTCTCAATAGTCCAGACATGCAAAATAGTGTTCCTCAGTCATTTTTATCCTACAATTTAAATAATTTTCTGCCATAAATGAATACCACTTGTACTATTATGTATATAAAATCATCATATTTATGTAGTTTAATTTAATATTAAAGTAACTCATTTAAAAATTTTACCTTTATCCTAAGCAGTGATGTTTTGAAATCACAGATTCAATATTTATTTTTCTCTAAAATTATTTAAAAATGTATAACTATTGTAAGTATAAATCATTGTCAATGAACTGCCTATAATTAGCTTATATAGTGCCCCATGCATATTCTGAGAAGCACTGCATTAGAAGTAGGAAGATTCTCCTCTATAGGTCAAAATACATTCAAGAGAGCAGAGATATTTCACAGAGTTGTCAGGTTCAGGATCATTACTTTTAGTTCTATTTTTAATTGAGAATAGGATTTGAAAAGGTTATAGCTCTAATGACCCCTGAAACTGAACAACCAACATGTAAAAATATTATCAAGATGTATAAATGTATCCAAATGCACTTTACAAATTGCAACATATAAAAAAATCAAAACACCGAAAAGCTTTAGAGCATCACTGCCAGTTCTGACATGACCATAGAATAGGTAAAGAGTTTTACAAGTTAAAAATTATTAAGAAGAATATATAATTTATAAATATATGTTGATTACACTGTTACAGTTATCCCAAGTTTCCCCATTTGCCCCCTCTACCTGGTATCCCCTATTTCCTCCTGCAGGACCCCTCTTAGTTCATATCCATGGGTCATGCATATAATTTCTTCAGCTACTCCATTTCCAATAATGTTCTTAACATCCCCCTGTCTGTACCTGCCAAGTTGTACTACCTAATCCCTGAACTATTTCTCCCATTCTCCACCTTCCCCCTCCAATTGATAACCCTCTAAATGACCTCCATATCTATGATTCTGTTTCTGTTCTGCTTGTTTGCTTAGTTTATATTTTAGATTCAGTTGTCAATAGTTGTGAATTTATTGCCATGTTAATGTTCATAGTTTTGATCTTCTTCTTAAATAAGTCACTTTAACATTTTATATAATAATGGCTTGGTGATGATGAACTCTGTTAGCTTTATCTTGTCTAGGAAGCACTTTATCTGTCCTTCAGTTCTAGATGATAGCTTTGCTGGAGAGAGTAATCTTGGTTGTAAGTCCTTGCTCTTCCTCACTTTGAATACTTCTTGCCAGTCCCTTCTAGCCTGCAGTTTCTTTTGTGAAATCAGCTGAAAGTCTTATGGGAACTCCCATGTAGGTAACTATCTGTTTTTCTCTTGCTGCTTTTAAGATTCTCTCTTTATCTTCAATCTTTGGCATTTTAATTATGATGCGTCTTGAAATGAGCCTCTTTGCATCCATCTTGGTTGGGACTCTCTGTGCTTCCTGGACTTGCATGTCTATTTCCTTCACCAAATTAAGGAAGTTTTCTTTCATTATTTTTTCAAATAAGGTTTCTATTTCTTGCTCCTTCTCTTCTCCTTCTGACACCCCTATGATTTGAATGCTGGTACTTTTGAAGTTATCCCAGAGGCCCCTTAGCCAATCCTTGTTTTTGTTTTTCGTTTTTGGATTCTTTTTATTCTTCCTGTTCTGATTGAATGTTTTTTCTTCCTTATGTTCCAAATCATAGGTTTGATTCTCAGCTTCATCCACTCCACTGTTGGTTTCCTGTAAACTTTTCTTTATTTCACTTAGAGTAAACTTTATTTCAGCTGGGTATTTTTCATGCTATTGATGTACACAATGAGTTCCTTGAGCATCTTAATAACCAGTGTTTTGAGCTCTGAATCTGATAAATTGCTTATCTCCATTTCATGCAGCTCTTTTTCTGGGTTTTGTTCTCTTCTTTTATTTGAGCCATATTCCTTTGTCTCCTCACTTTGGCAGCCTCGTTGTGTTTATTTCTATGTATTAGGTAGAGCTGCTTTGACTCCCTGTCTTAGGAGCATGTTTTGTTGTAAAAAAGTGTACCAGCAAGTTGAATGGGGAAGAGCCTTAAGTAACCACGAGGGTGGGGCAACCTGTGTGAATCAAGTTGATGGAGTCTCTATGGCTCTGTGTAGGGGAAGGCTCAGAAAGTGACAATGCCACTGTCTGGCCTCTGGTGTTTTGTCTGAGAGGAACTTGTCCCCTTGACACTCTCCTAGATACCAGACACTTCGGTTTCTCCCCATATGTCTCTGGTGCCCTTCCAGATGCTGTTCTGGTGCTGGAGCCAAGAAGGAGTGAGTCTGCCTAAGTCCTAAGTCCACTGAGTGTCCCGTAAGAGGAGATAT
Source organism: Furipterus horrens (assembly GCF_987537825.1). Taxonomy (NCBI): domain Eukaryota; kingdom Metazoa; phylum Chordata; class Mammalia; order Chiroptera; family Furipteridae; genus Furipterus; species Furipterus horrens. The sequence goes on along the minus strand of NW_028327174.1, from coordinate 41,250,235 downwards.
CTGCATATCCTGTATTTTCTTTGGCCACCCCAACACCCACAGGTTTTTATAGCCAAAAGTCATGGGGACTTATCTTCCTTGCACTGGAACCATGACCTGGGTGGTCTGGTATAGGGTTGGGATCCCTCACTCCTGAGGTATCTCTGCCAATTTTTACCCACCACACATGGGTGTGGGACTGTCCTTCTGCATCTCTACATCTCTGTGCCTTTCCATGCATCTCTCCTCCTCATATTCATCAGGATGAATGTGTCTTTAATTCCTAGGTTGTCAGACTCCCATACAATTCAATTTTCTAATGATTCTGGGTGATATTTGTTTTGTAGTCATAATTTTTGCTGTTGTTGTGTAAGGAGGCAAGCCGTGTTTACCTACACCTCCATCTTGTCCAGAAGTCTGAATATATAATTTTTAAAATTTAGATAAAGTGGGGAAATAACAAGTCTTAAAATTTTTTAAATTTAATCCTTTGAGTTCATGTCTTATATATTAACTTTGAATATAAACTTAATTGATATTAACAAATATAGTCCATTAAAAATTTTACGTCTTTTCTAAAATGCATCAGTTAGGCTATGTCTCTAGCACTTCTTCAACTGTGATGAGGTTGTCAATCACAAAGTCTGTGTGTTAATGATGTCCCATTACTTCATTGTAATCATAGAGCCAGAATGACTCTTCCACATTCATAGAGTATGTCTGGAAAATTCATCCACAATCCAGGCCTGGCATTTTTTGTAAGAAAAATAGGAAGAAGACACTTAAATGTTGCCCTCTTATAATCTCCAGTAGCTGAGATTCCTTGATTAAGCAATTTGCTTTGCATTAGATCCTAAAAGTTAGGGTTTTATTGTTTTAAGTTTCAAGAATCAAATATTGTGCCAACTAGTTAAGACTGAAAATGTTAATGTATCTAGATATTGTACTATCAGAAACCCATCGGAAGGGTGTTAAAACTCTTCCCCCACTCATTTAATGGTGGGACCTTGAACTGATAAGAACAAACCAGATTAATGCAACAATGAGAGAGAGAATGTTTTCTAAAGTAGTCCTAAAGTAAGTAGTATTGTAACTATGTAAAGTTTATATTAGAAGAAATAACTATAAATGTTTGAAAGCTTAAGCACCTATTTTTGAATTCAATTTTACATTACCACCAAAAATTTTAGATTCCTTTACTCTCTAGATTGGAATTCCAGGCTTTTTCTTTTTCCCTCCATCCCTCTTTTTGGAATCTTTATTCTGATTTATAGACTTTCTTCCTATGATACTTCCTATTACTGACTCTTCATTCTATTATTTGCCTAGAGCTCAGGTTTCAGAAAATGCTAAATCTCCAGAGATAGTACAATTTGACAGTTCACTGCTTTCTTAGTAAACTGGACTCTGCGTAGTTTCATTTAGGTATGACTGTCCCCCCAATGCAATAGATATTATATAACCAAGAAAATGATTCAATATTAAAAGCAAAGCTCCTACTACAACCCCCTTAATATCAACTGTGAGTTTATTTCTATATATGGAGAGCTACATTAGTTGCATATTTTTTAAAAATAGCAAAAGATAACAAGGAAACCTTTTAACTTAGTCAAAGAATAAATTTTTCATGGTCTAGATAGTTATTATATATAACTATTTATGCATTGTTTCATTGATATATTACCTAATATATTTTACTAATTTTTGCTATGTGATTATTTTGGATGATTAAAAATGAAGCAAAATTTAAAGTATAATTAGTGATTTTAATTTCCAAAATCATTAAAAATTATTTCTTAGATTCACTTATTTGCAGTATATTATTTCTATTTTCATGTTTTTTCACATTAAATTTAAGTAGGCAGAGTGTAAATTCAATAAAGTGCTCAGTGTAAGTATATACCTATAATACTATAGGGGTCTTCTATTACTTTGAAACAGAGAGAGTCTATTCATTATTCTTATCAGATGCCTAAGGCTAGAATAAAATTCTTTCTGTAAAAATAATATAAACATTACAGTTACTTAAGAATAAATAAAAACAATAATAGTCTAAGTTGTTTAACAAAGAGGAGAACTAAATGGAATAATTTCCTATTAACTTATGAAATAATTTAACTTATAAATATGGCATACACAGTTTCTGAACAAAATATCCCAGTATGTAGTTACTTTAAGATATAGATGAATTATTTTTAGAAGCTACAATTTTTACGTGACTCTGGTGTGCCTGACATTGAATGAGGGCATTTGCCAGCATTATCCCCCTTTTTAACTTTATTTTTATTGTTTACACTATCACAAATGTTCCCATTTCCCCCAGAGTTATCTCTTTTAATAGTTATTTTTAAATTATTCCAGTTGTTAGTACTCCTCTTTTATGATTTGCTCAAAATCTCACAGCCAGAGACCAAAGTTGGTTTATTTGACTGAAATCCATCTGAGCCCACTACTGTGCACTTTCCAGAAGCTATATTTTTATTATTTATGCCACATTAGAAGAGAGATTTTATTTGGACTCACTATTATAATTCCCAGAATATTACTCTCTTTTTTAAGATGGTATATAAGCCCCAATATCTTTTATTTTTTAATTCATATTATTTAAACAAAAATTAACCCAAAACAGTTCACCCATTTCTCCCCTCCAACCCTCTTCCACCTCCTTCTCTGGAAACCACCAATCTATCCACTGTATCTAAGAGCTTAGTTTTGTTTTATTGTTTTTTTTTTTACATTCTATGTATGAGTAAAATCATATGGTATTGTCTTTCTCTGTCTGATTCTTTTCACTTAGCATAATGTCCTCGAGGTCCAACTATATTTTACAGATGGCAAAATTTCATTAGTTTTTATGGCTAAATGATAATCCATTGTGTGCTTGTGAATTTTTATATATATAAGAATTCCTTTGTCCAGTCATTCATCAATGGACTCTTAGGTTATTACCATTTCTATTTCCAGCTATTGTAAATAATGTAATGAACATAGCAGTGCATATACCTTTATAAATGATTGTTTTGTTTTCTTTGGATAAATACTAAGAAGCAAAATTGCTGGATCATATGATAGTTCTATTTTTAATATTTTGAGGAACCTTATGCTGTTTTCATATTGGCTTCACAACTCACACTCCCCTAATGGTGCACAAGGGTTCCTGTTTCTTCACATCCTCACCAACACTTGTTATTTCTAGTCTTTTTGATAATAGCTATTCTAAAAAATGTGAGGTTGATTTGCATTTCCCAGATTATTATAATGTTGAGCACCTTTTTATGTACTTGTTGGCCATCTGTATGTTTGCCTTGGAAAATGTCCATTAAGATATGCACACTTTTAATTGGTTTGTTTTTTTGCTATTGAGTTGTATAAGCTCTTTATATATTTTGGATATTAACCTCTTGTCAGATATATGATTTGCAAATATTTTCTCTCCTTCAATAAGTTGCCTTTTCATTTTGTTGATGGGTTTTTTTGAGGTGCAGCTTTTTAGTTTGGTGTAGCCCCACTGTTTAGTTTCGCTTTTTTGCTTTCGCTTTTGGTTCCATACCCAAAAAAAGAAATCATTGGCAAGACCTACTTGAGCATACTTTCTGTTTTCTTATAGAAGTATTATATTCAAGTCTTTAATCCATTTAAAGTTATTTTTTACTATGGTATAAGATAATGGTACAGTTTCATTCTTTGGCTTGTGCTGTCCAATTTTTCCAACACCATTTATTGAAGATTGTCCTTTCCCCATGGTATGTTCTTAGCTATTCTATTGTAAATTAATTGACTATATATATGTGAGTTTATTTCTAGGCTCCCTATTCTGTTCCACTGATCTTTGTGTCTATTTTTATGCCAAAAATTTATTGTTGTAATTACTATAGCTTTGTAATGTAGCTTGAAGTCAGGGAGCACAACACTTCCAGCTTTGATGTGTTTTCTCAGCATAGCTTTGACTATTCAGGGTCTTTTACAGTTCCATACAAGTTTTAGGATGTTTTGTTCTTTTTATTTGAAAAATGCATTGGTATTTTGATAGGAATTGCATTGAATTTGTATTGAATCTGCAGATTGCTTTGGAAACTATGAGCACTTTAACAATATTAATTCTTCTAATGCATGATTGTGGAATATCTTTTCATTTATTTGTAATTTTTTTTCAGTTTCTTTCATCAGTGTCTTGTAGTTTTAAATACATAGGTTTTTCACCTCCTTGGTTAAATTTATTCCTAAGTGTTTTATTTTAATGCAATTATAAATGAAATTATTTTTATAACTTTTCTTTCTATTATAAATATGCAACAATTTTGTGTATTAATTTTTTATCCTGCTATTATACTGAATTGGCTTATTAGTTATAATAGTTTTTTGGTAAATCTAGTGTGTTTCAACTCTGCATGAAGACTTTAGTTTAGAACATTTAAATCAGAATTGTCTCAGATAACATCATTGTCATTGTAAAAGAAATTATCCAACTAATAATCAAAGACCATATATACTGAGCATTCTCTGTGTTTTAGAAACATTTTTTCTAACCTCTCAAAAAACATTTGAGGTAGATATCATTGTTCCAGGTTTACAGGTGAGCAGCTAAAACAGAGACATTAATTAAATTAAATAAGATGACCAAACTCTTCAGTGGCGCAGTGGAATTAGAATCCAGTCTTCTTAAAGCTGAAGTTTAAATGACTAGCACAATATCATTTTCCCTTGCTGCAATTAACACATTTTCCTACAAAAATTCTGCCTTACTGTAACTCTCATAAAGCTAATGAAGTGACCTCAATGAACTAGAAATGAATTATTGATCTAGAACAGACTGAGATTGTCACATTTCCATACCTTGACAAGCTCACTAATTTCTATATTATTTTACCCTTAATATTGCCTTTTCAATTGTTTTATTTGAAAGGCTTTGTGATGCTACCTGCCATAAGCCTTGGAAACCCTTTTTTCTAATATGTGTAAAAATTGTTCTTTAATTTAAATATACATTAAGATTATTTTAAAATCAACAGTGTCCTTTTCTTTAGTAAATGTTGTAATTATGTGGCTTAATGTAAATTAAATTAGTAGTAAATTTATTATTACTGTCTTCTATGTTTCTATTTTATCATTCATATTTAGTAAACTATGAGCTCTCAGGGTATGGACAATATATACTATAATTTGAGTCTTCTCACTATGGCAAACTTTATCATTTTCCTAACTCTTTATTGCTATAAGTTAGTCCTATTGTATAGCAAATCCAATTTACCCACAAAGAACCAGAGACATAAATATTGATTAATTACCTTTACTATGCACAAACTAATCAATATATTTTAAATGACAAATTATTCAAAGGACTTCGTGTTCTTTTTCAGTTGCTCCATAACAAATTACCACAAATTCAGTGGCCCAAAGGAACACACATTTATCTCAGTTTCTATGGATCAGAAATCCAAGTATGGAATAGGTGAATTTTCCACTCAGGGTCTCACAAGTCTAAAACCAAGGTGTCAGCTAAGTTATATTTTTATCTGGAGTTTAGAGTCCTTTCCCACACTCATTCAGGTTGTTCGCAGAATTCAATTTCTTGCAGTTGTAAAATTAAGATGCTCATTTTTTGGAGGGCTGTTGATCCCAGTGGTTCTCAGCTCCTAGAGTCTACTTTCTCACTAGTTTTACCCATGTGGGTCTTGAACAATATAACAGCTTGCTTCCAAATTAAAAATCAAGTGGAGAATCTCTTCCAATTTGCTGGAGTGAGGTCTTATAGAATTCAATGTAGTCACAAAAGTGACTGTCAATCAGATTCAGAAGTCCTACCTACATTCAATGGAAAAGGCTAATACAGAGTGTAGGCCAGGGGACAGGACTCTAGAAGTCTGTCTTTGAATTTATGAGCCAAATCAGAAATTGGGCTAGCTAGTCAGGAAACATTTACTAAGATTTTTATGAATACTAAATGCTATATTAGGTCTTGAGTTATAGTGGTAAATAATATAAGGTCCTTGACACAGAGGAACACTTGGATGGACACTAGAGTATTACAATGTGATCAAAGGGATTTTAGGAAACTGGAAAAGTGCTATAAAAATAGAGGAAAGTCATTAAACTTTTTGACTTTGTTTAGGTTACTTATGTTTTTTTTTTGCCTGACTTCTCTTGCTTAACATAATGTTTTTGAGATTTATTAAGTTTTGTATGCATTAGCAGTTAGTTTCTTCATATTGCTGGGTAGTTGCTGTTGCATGATCATACCACCTACTGATAAACAATGGGTTGTTTCCGGCAGTTGGCTGTGGTAAATGAACCTGCTATAAACATCTGTGTACACATTTTTCTTTTGTTTTGTTTTCACATGTATTTTCATATATCTTCATTAAATACCTCAGAGTGAAATTATTCCATCACAGTTCTCTTGATAAGGCAGGTTATAATTTCACTTACGATTAAGATGTTAAGAAATATTATCATTCCTAAGGAGTGAAGATACACTGGCTTTTCATCTTCTTCCCTCTTTCTAGGCCTATGATTTTATTTCCTTTTCTTTACCTTTAAAATTATCATTGGGAGAAAACTATAAATACCCCAACTATTATAATATGCAGATACTGCCATATTTCTGTATTAGTTAATTAAAAGTCAAAAATTAGAAAAAAGAAATAAATAGCTTGAGTGTGCAAATGAGATTAATTAAAGTGCCTGACTAAGGAGAATATTAGGAAATCAAATTAGTGTGTTTTTAGCTGCATATTTTCCTTTTTTTAGTTTCTAAACAAGAATTCCTTAAACTTTATATAAGTTAATGTCTCTAATAAGTGGCCTTTGTCAATTTTTAAAGCATATGCTATGGTTAATAGACTGAAATCTTAGAGCATTCATCTTTTATTTTTTTAAGCGATGATAGTTTATTCTGGCACGAACTGATACCATATACAGGCTACAATGCCTCACATTATTAGAACCAAAATTCTGCATCTTCTTTAGGGAATAAACACTGAGTGACTGATTAAAACACTTTAAACAAGTAAAAAACATGCTACTCCAATACTGAAATAATTTGAGCAATAAAGATTATTTTAAAAAGTACCATCGGAATATTTTAAAATTAAAAATTTTACTGAGAATATCCTAAATCCCTTACCCATAGTTAAAAATAAGTTACTTTAAAAACCAACAATAAAAAAAGAAATTAAAAAAGATTTCTAAAGTACCATTCTTCCTACTCACTACTGAAGCTGAATTCTTAAGGACATCTGAATTGAGACGTATAGAACACTAGATAGAAATACTTTTGGCCCATGTGTCACATTGCAGGGGCAGAAAATTGTCCCATTTATAGTTTTCCTCTGCTTATTGTTGTAGAGAAAAAACTATCTCTCCCCAGATTTCTTTATTTTGAATGAGTCTCAACTTTCAGAGCTAGGAAAGTGTAAGCTTATTCTTTAATCATTAATAAAAAAGAAAACTTATGAACATATGAATAGATAATGTAGTTAAAAGAAGAAAGGTAATATGATGAAGTAACAGAAAACACTTTGGAACATCATTGGCCTCTCCAAAAGCAATGAAAACAAAAGAAAATATAGGAGGCAAGTATAAATAAGATTTTGTTCATATACTTAAAATTTAAGAGACTATTGCATTAATAAATCAAGGCTAGGTAATAATGAAGAGAAGAGAAAAAATGTAAAATTCAAAAAAATATATGTAGAAGAAAATCTTGACTTAAGTAATAAATACCACAATGGTGTATGTAAAAAACAGACCTAGATAGCAAAAACTGATTTAATAATGGAGTTCACAAGCTTATATAATTTTCACAGAACTCAGAAAGGAAATAGAGAAAAAGTAACTGAACCATGAAATATAGTCTTAAGACAATCTAACTGCAGCAGTTGTAGAAATAGGGAGAGAAAAAGAGTGCAAATAAAAAATAAATAATAAATTCACTGAGACAGTTATTCAAGATATACATATATTCTATTCAAATACATGTTAAACACTAAAAATAAAGATCTAAATCCATGACCTGTGTCTTTATTAAACTTAATACCTGCTGGGGGAAAAAAGACACTGATTTAATAATCATGCAAAAGAAGGTATAAGCTCATCTGTAGTCAGTGCTCTGTAAGATTTATACATCATAAAATGCTAGCATGTTGTGGGGGACTCAACAAGACTGGAGAGAGAGAGTAGGAATTTCCCCTGCTACTTGAATGGCCTTCATCAGTGGGAGTTTTTAGGTGAGGAGTAGTAGGGAGTAGAGTGGGCAGAGAGTAAGGGTCACAGATAGAGGAAGGGGCAGAAGCAATGCCTGGGCTAAAGAAAGGCGTGAAATGCAAATAATAAAGGTTCAGTGAGGACCAGAGAAATTTCATCAAAGCAATATCAATACCTGGAAATGAAGAAGAGCTACCAATATCCAGTCTTCAAAACCAGTTTATATTTTAAAAATACCAGTATTTTGTTGGTCTCAGATATCTCTACACTTCTGTATTCTTTAATTATGTAATATTTACAAACATTTGAGTAAGAAAGTACTGTAACCCAAGCTCTCCTTTATATCACCTCTTATCCAATTTTTTGTCTCTTCACCAGAAGTAACACTCCTGAATCATATTTTCTAACCTTTCTTTTGGGTTTCTCTGTTTTTCACTTACTACATACATACAAACCCTTAATTAATATATATTTTCTTGCTTTTGGACTTTATTAAAATAGAACCACATCATACACTCTCCTTTAAAATATTTTTAAATGTAATTTTTGCTTTAACTATTAATGTGTTCATATGTGCAGCTGTGATTTATACATTTCTAATGGTATAGAGTATTATATTGTGTAACTATTTCACAAGCTATTTATCTCTGTTCCTGCTTATTCTTTGAGACACAAACTGAACCACCAAAATATTTAGTTTAAACATCAGTTTTATTAACATATAAACTTATTTATGTGTGAACTGACTATGTGGTTTTTAAATTATATCAATTTACCTAAGATTTGTTTATGTGAGACCCTGTTAGTTAAATTAACAAAATATTTTGTCAATTTACCATTATTTTGCTTAAAATAAATAAAGAATATTAAAAGAATGACTCTTTAAATATTCCTAACTGCTTCAATTTACAAATAAAAGTTTAAAGATACAAGAGGTAACATTAAATATCTAGCTTATGGCAGAATGAGGGCCAGAAGATTACCCTCTACTCAGTGGTATCTCCACTGGAAAATAAGTTCATCCTTGCCTCCCCATCAACCAAACAACACACATGTGCACATGAGCAAACACACACAAACACACACACACTAATATCAGCATCATTGCCTTAGACTTAACTTCAAACAACATATTTAATTAAATAATTTTGGCCTGAGTCACCTGGATACTAATAGAGAAGACTTTCAGATTGCTTGTAACATGTTCTGTCCTATACAAATTGCACAGAAAGTCACTACATGGAGCTTTTCACAGATGTGTGGACTGGTAAAATAAATGTTGGTTATAAGCATCTGGAATATGAATAAAAGAGAAGAGTTTCAGAATTGCATTGCATTTAGTTTTCTTTGTGTTGAGCATATTTAAACATGCTCTTTTCTTATCCAAATGCCCAGAGTTATTTTGAATGCCTTTATCATTCCAACAGCTCCCTTAATGTAGCACATGAGTATTTAAGCTCTATGGTGATTTTCTCAGAGAGTCTATAGTAATAGGCTACACCAATCTATTACACTATTGGGTGTCCATGCCATTAAAAATCAGACTGCCTGGTTAGATTGCAGCTCACTGATGCAGCTAAGTGCTTCCAATTTAGCTCTAATATGTGAACATTTTACCTTGACATTTCCAAAAGGGAGATTGTGGAGTAGCGATCACCATTAAACATAGAGCTCATGAATAAAAGAGATTGTGGATTTCAAAGGAGTCATGTCTGAAAACATAGATAATAGGACTGCAATTTTTAATTTCATTGATCTTCAAAAACCTTTTATGTCCAGTTTTGTTGCTTTATTTTAGAGAAGAACAATCCAAATTAAGGTGGTCATCATTGAGAAGGATGCCAGTGATCTAGTTTCAATAGCTTTTATGTGCAAGGGAAGCGCAGCCCTATCATCTTGCTGCTCCCTAATGGCCTCTATAAGGCAACTGAAATGTCGCTGGAAGCTCCCGCAAATAAATTCCTGTGTTTACTGTAAATACGGGCAGGTATTTTATCCTAGGCAAGACAAAGAATAAAATCTGTCTGTCCAGGAGTTAAGTCTTCTGTCTTTTTCCTCCAAGTCTTATCTATCTTGCTAAAGGACAAGCAAGGACTAAATCCCAAAAGGAGTATAGAGAGAGCACCAAGAAAAAAGTAGATGCAACTTACAACATTTTTCTTAGGTCTGGTCCTATTTATAATTAACTTTTGGAAACTCTAAAAAGCCAGAATCTCTACGAATGCACATGAATTCTCACTAAGCACGACCCCCCACCCCCAACATGAAGACGAATGGAATTTGAATCATCAGACAAATTGCCTTTCAGCAGAGTACAGTTTTTGAAAGGGATGCAGCCGTGTGCCTTCAGCAACAGTACGTTGGTAGCCAGGGGAATGAGTGATGACGATCTGACTGGAGAATCTGGGTGGCGCCTCACAGCACCCACCACACTCATCGGCCCTAAGTTCTTTAAAAATCCTTTTCTTCTACTCCAAAAAAAAAATTGCCAAACAAACACAAACTCATACGATAGTTTAAAGGCATTGTCTTTAGTTATCTCTTGCTGTTTAACAACCTGGCTCCAAACATAGGAGCTTAAAAGAAGGAAGATTATTCTCAGTTTCTACAGGTCATTAAGGTCACTAGCTGTGGCAAACCTTGGTGCTTCTGGCTCTAGTTCATTCATGAAATTCCAGTGAGGCAGTTGGCCAAGGCTTTGATTTCACCTGAAGGCTCAACTGGTGGAGGACCTGACTCGAACCTCACTCACAGGCTGTGGGACTGAGGCCTCCCTCAGTTCCTTGCCATGGGGCTCAATTGTGTTTCCCCAAATTTACATGTTAAAGCCCTAACTCCGAGCACTTTAGAATGTAACCGTACAGTAGTTTGTTCCCTTATCACGGCTTCACTGTATCACGGGATTTTTAAAAATATTATATTTAACTGTTTATCGTGGATTTTTCGCTGTATCACGGGATTTTGTGGTACTGTATACATATGTTGTTAAAGTTACGTAGGTTTAAGAGCATAGAATGTGTTTAAGAACATAAGTAGTGTTTATAAAAGTGTGGAAAAGGTTAATAAGGGAGAGGGAATGGTTTATAAGTGTGTGAGAAGGGTTTTTAAAGCCTTAAATATATATATAAATACTAAAATAAATGTAAGGTTCCTACTTGGCAGATTTTCACCTATTGCGGCAGGGGGTGGGGGTGTCTAGAACATAATACCCACGATAAGTGAGGGAATACTGTATTTGGAAGGAGAACCTTTGGAAGGGTGATTAAGTTAAAGTAAGGCTGTTAGGGTAGGCCTTAATGCAATCTGAGTGATGTCCTCATAAGAAGAGGAACTTTGGACACTAAAAGACAAGTCAGGGGACACCATGTGAAGAAGTAGCAAGGGAACAGCTATCTGCAAGCCAAGGAGAGAGGCCTCAGGAGAAGCCAACCATATTAGCACCTTGATCTTCAATTTATAAAAAAATAAATTTCTCTTGTAAGCCACCCAATCTATGGTACTGTGTTAAGGGAGCCTAACAAATAAATACAGTCCTCTACCTATGCCAGCTCATAAAATGACAGCTGGTGTCCCTCTCTCAAAATGAGAAAGCAAGAAAATACACCCAGAATGAAAACCACAGTCTTTTTGTAACCTAATCCCAAAAGTAACACCTTAGTACTTGTTATATTATTCACTGGGATTCAACAAGTTCAGCTAAAACTCAAAGGGACGAGATGGCATGAAAGCATGAAAACCATAAGGTGGGAATCATTATGGAACATCTTAGAGGCCGCCTGCCAGACACTTACACCGCATCTACAGTAGCTTAGGTCACCTAATCCAGATAAAGAAAAAAGAACATATAAAATGCTATACGATGAGCAGAAGCTAGAATAAACAGCCATTATGAGTGCCTGAATGGGTTTAACCTGGAAGAGAAATTTTAAACACAGGACAACTGTAAATATTTTTATCACATGATGTTACATAAAAGGAAATTTAATAGCTCCTTAGTAATCATAGTTGTTACGGAGGCTAAATCAAATTCTCCTTTCTTTATTACCACCTACATCTATTATCTTGTCTTGCAAGCAAGAATAAATAGTAGAAGGCATTTTAATTAGGTGAGTTGTTGTCAGTTGCCCTTGTACTGCTGTTCTGCGTTTAATTTTCCCTCCGCCCCTTGCCAGTTTTTGAGCTTGACTTAGTAATAACACCTCTACAGAAAGAGAGTTTGCAGTCAACTACTATGTGACAGTACCAACTATTGCCCTAAATATATATGCAAATTAAGGGTTACATTGTGGGCATTTCTAAAATAGAATGTTCCTGTAAAAAAAAAAAAAAAAAAAAACCAAGCCAGTTGAAACATTATTTTGGGTGCGGTGTTCTACCTCAGGACCATTATTCATTTTTCAGGGCCTATCTCTAAAAATTCACTCATAAAAAAAAAAGCACACTTAGTTATAAGCAAACTCTAGTAAAATATATGCTGTTGAAGGTAAAAAAGAGATTCTGAGAATCCCGGTCTCTCATTCAGAAAAAAAAAGCAGCTCTACATATTTTAAGAGATAAAAAGACCTCCAGGAGTGTAGTTATGATTATGGTTTTATATGGCAATTTTAACAAGATAAAGAAGAAGAAGGTCATTTTGGAAAATTTTGAAGGAGACTGTAATTTTTGATCCAGGCATCACTTTTTCTTGTTACCAGAACAAATATCTAAATTTAAATTCTGAACCACTCAAGTCATTAAAAATTATGTCCGTAAAAAGTAATTATACTCTTGGAATGAGATATACTTGGAATTACAACCTCCGAGGTTTAAGATCAGCATTGGGAGGTTTAAAATTTCATTATTAAAGCACCTTCATTCTTCTCCTGTGCCATCTAAGTGGCATAGTAATTAAGAGTCTGGAGCCTGGAGTTGGATTGACTGAGTCTGAATCCTAAATCTTTCCTTTACTAGCTATATTTCTGGGACTCAATTCATTAATGTGTAGTATGGGAATAATAATGGTAATTATAGGGTATTCATGAGGAATAAAACAGAATTTTTGATTACCCTGAAATGGCCTTCAATCTTTCAGCTTGCCAAATGCATTTTCTTCCTTTAAGATACAACTTAAATGTTTCCTGTCCTAGGATATCTCCAACAAGCCTCCTGAATTCTTTCTGGGCTTTTATGCCATTTCATTTTATCTTTATTTGTGAACTTGTCACTTTCATCATTACTTTTTTTCCCCTTTTTACTCTGACTCTCTACTTGACCTGACCTATTTAAGAATATTGGCCATGACTTTTTTCTTTGGTCCATTTGGTAGGTGCTCAACAAATGTTTATGAAGTAAATGAATGGCCACCAGACATTGGTATGACATCCTGTTGAGTCAGTAGATGTCAGGGTAGAGTAAGTTATGTGAGCTAGCATCTTTGGAAGATTTTAAAAAAATTTCTTTTTCTAAAAATATCTCAGATCAACATATTCTAACAATAGCTACTCATCACTAATATTTTGGCATGGTCGGACACTTTGAACAGGAGCAGGTTTGAAATATGTGATGCTCATGCTATAAACATCACTTACAAAAGAAGAGTTCATTGTGATTTATCAGGTAGCCATTTACATTTGGTATTTCAAGCCAGTTATTGGAGTAGAATATCATGGATCCAGATAAGAATAGCATAAATTAAAAATGCTAGTCAGTGATTAAATTTTTTTGAAAACTAATATTTAAGGAACTAGTCAAAGCAACTAATCAGCCTTTATATTTAACCAGAACCAACATTTAACATTATACCTATTGCTATTCACCCTAATGCCCTATGAAAAAGCACTATCCATTCAATTATATCTTAGTTCAAATAAGTCATTACTCTGTGCTTCCACATCTTTCATCTAAATATCAAAATGTCAAAGCTTTACTTTCTACCCTGACCTTTAATGATATATTTTCTAATTAACTTTGATCTTGTGTATCATTATCAATTCTTCAGTACTCGGTTTGAAATCCTAAGTAATTACCAACGATCCAAATCAGCATTATTTCACAATGTAAACAAGATCCTCATTTGAATAAAATATTTTTAAACTTTAAAAATAATGTAATTTCATTATCTGAAAGTGTTTTTGTTAAAGTGTTGCAAATATCAGTATATATCACAGTATGAATATTCAACTTTTGTTTAATAATGCACCTAAAACACTTTTTAGTGGCTAATATAAAAAAATGATGATATGTATGTCATTCATATAATTGGATATAAAATGATTTGGGGTACAAATAAACTGAGTAAACTGAAAGAAGAAACTTTTAATTAACTCTTCAAACTTACTGCATATGTTAGTATAGTTTATTGTTCCCTTAGTGGGGCTTATAAAAGAAAACCAGAATGAACTAAAAAACAAACAAACAAACAAAAACAAAAAACAAAAAAGACCCTAAACTCTTAAAGCTCACACCCCAAATCAGAATGATTCTTTATTTTTCAATGTCCTCAACCACTTGACCCCTACTTTTAATTCATTATACAATGTTGTCCCTGCCATCTCCAAATTATAACTAAAACTATTTCACTCTATATTCACTGCCACCATCATAGACTGTCATTTTTTGACTGGTTGCTGGCAATCACTTGGTAAAAGGTAACACTAATGCTTCCCTTCATCTATATTTTTTCTATAGAAAATATATTTTGACATTCAGCGAAATGACTCAGCAGGCATTTTTCAAATATTCTAAAGCCAGTACTACCACCATTCCCTAGTTTACAGGACTACTGCTGGTATTAGTGTTCTGGCATCTGAATACACTGCAGAATGAAGAGTTCCTCACCTGATGTCTCTCTATCACTAGGTCACAGGGATGAAGCTATATTAAAAAAAGCTTGCTATCATCCTGAAACCAATAGCATTATATATTTATTTTCCATCTAATGGAGAAAAAGAATTGACAGGAATAAAAGAGAGAAATAGGCAAATCTTCAATTACTGGAAACTTTAACATATGTTTTTCAGACAAAACAAACAGCAGATATAAAAATCAGTAAACAAAAAGATTTATATAGTGTAATTTAACCAAAATATTCCAATTTATACTAACAACTACAGAACACATACTTTTTCATGTTCATGTGGAACATTTACTAAAATTGTTTACTATCTCCACATTAATTCAATAATGTATTGAAAGTCCTAAACAGTGCAATAAGGCAAAAGGGGGAAATGGAAATTATCAAGATTGAAAAGGAAGAGTAATGATTTTGCATTTTAAAAACCAAAATGAGTCCTTAAACATATTATTAGGAATATAAAGTATAGCAAGATCATAGGACAGAATATTAATGTACAAAAATTAATTATATTTATATAAAAGAAAAATCAAATAGAAAATAAAAAATATAAACATTTAAATAGTATAAAAAAAAGCTTGACTCTTATATCTAATAATCCTATGACTATAATTCTATAGCTATAATTCTACAGCTAAGGACAAATACAGTAAAAATATGTGATACTTCTGCATTTAAAACTACAACGCATCAATGGGACAATTTCTCAAAGATAAATAAATTCTGGAATATATAATGCACATGGACTGGAAGACTCAGTAACTTTAAGATTTCAATTCTCCCCAAGTTTACTTATATTAAATGTAATTCCACTTAAAAATCCAAGCTGGATATTATCTTATTATTCTGTTAATATATTTCTTTTTAAGTTAAATATTTATTAATCTATATGTTTTTTTTCTGAAATTGCAATGCAACTTATGGAAATAGTCAAGAATAATTGAAAAAATCTTGAGAAACAAGTTGGAGAATATTATCAAATACCAAAACTTACTATAAAGTTGCAGTTGTTAATCCAGTGTAGAACGGCTGTAACATTATTATAACACATTAATGGGACAGAATAGTGTTGAAAAAGATGAAAATATATACCTTTTCCTGATTTATAACAAGGTATCATTACAATTCAGTGAGGAAAAGAGGTGCACAGCAATTGGATAAACACAAGAAAAAAAATAATCCTGGATCTCCTCCTCCTACCATATATAAAAATTAACCCAAGAGGTATGATGTACATCAATGCAAATGGTAAAATAGTAAAACTTTTAGAAGACAAAGGGCTATATCTTCACAAATATGAAGTTATCAGTTTTCTTAAATAAGGTTTTAAAAAGCACTAACCAGAAAAATAAAGACTGGTAAACCATATTTAACAAAAACCAAGGTAGCAAAAAGATAGGCAATAAAATGAGATAAGATCAGGTGGGAGGATGTATGGGGGAATGGATGAGGAGGTGATGGGATTGAGCAGCACACAATAGCCATGGGGATGTAAGGTACACTATAGGAAATGGAGTAGCAAAGGAACCTATATGCATGAACCATGGACATGAACAATGGTGGGGGGATTGCCTGAGGGAGTGGGGGTGGTGGGTGGAGGGGATCAAAGGCAGAAAATTGGGAAAAGTGTAATAGCATAATCAATAAAACATAATTTTAAAAAATGAGATAAGAGATCCACAACACAAAGCAACTCTATTAAAATCTGACAGAAAACTTAAAGAGGCATTTCTAGTACTGTAGAAACTATACCAAAACTATGCCAAAATGGCCAGTCACTGTATAAATGGATGGTAAACAATATTAATCATCAGGAAAAAAAAAAGAAAATTAAACTACAATGTGATACCACTGCATGCCCATCGGAATTACTAATATTAAAAAGACATAATACTCACAAAGATTTGGAGCAATTGAAATTCTTTGCAAATTGGATTAGTGAATATTGAAAACTCTTTAATATTATCTACTACATTTAAGTATACATGTGCCTTCTATTTAGCAATAGCACTGCTGAGTATACACTCTCAAATGTATGTAATTATCTTGACTAAAAGGCATAATCAATAATTTTCATAGCAGCTTTGTTTGTAATAGCCTCATAATGGAATAGACCTAAGAGCCACTCAACATAAAATGGGTAAATAAATTATAGAAAAATACTCACACAATGGAATGCTACACAGCAATTAAAAAGAGTGGACTACTAATGTACAATACTATAAGGGAGTCAACCTTATTGACTCTCACAGACATAAAATTTATTGAAAGTTTTCAGTTACAAAGAGTACATACTACATGATTCCATTAACATAAAGTACAAAAACAGGCATAATCAATCTTTAGTGAAAGAAATCAGAAAAATCATCTTGCTTGGGGCATAGCACATGAAAGTCTTCCACATAACAGTTTCCTCTATCATGATAGAGAAAAAAACACTTTATATGTAAAATATATTAAATATAACTTCATGTAACTTATATTTCAATGAAATATCACTGAAAACAAGAACAAAAACAAAAATCTGGGCACACAACTGGCACTCCTCCTGCCCCTTTTTCCTTATTAGCTTACTAAATGTCTTTTATGCCCTCACCCATTTTTCGGATATTATCTTTCCTCCATCTTCCCCAAACACTCAAAACTCAATTTTACTTTCTTCTTTCTTTCTACTTATTGAGTTCTTTGTTAATAAAAATTTTCCCACCTCGCTGTCAAATTCATAAGAAATTTTCAAGGGAGTTCATTTTTCAGTTTAAATTTGTTTGGTTACACATAGCAGTATTTTTTTGGTTATTATCTCATTTCTCCCTGTAACTCCTGCTGCAAATACTAGAATCTGTTTTCATTTACACACAGTCTGTGCCAGATATACAATGAACACTAAACTAATTTGTGTTGATGATAATAAATGAAGAAATAAAGAATCTTTCAACATTGGGGAAGAAACCAAGCCATCCTTTTGCACTTACGACCTGTTTTCTTCAAAAGTAAAAGTAATGACACTTAACTTTCACCAACAGGGAACAGCTCCCCCAATTAACTTATTTGTGTCCAAATATTCTTTTTGCAATAGGCCATTGTTAATGGTGGTATAGCTCTAGGTGATCTTAAAAATGCAATACAAAAACAAAAACCCCTATTTAGTCCAGTGTTAAGTGAAGTGTTTTCCTTAGATGCCAGGTATTGAATGAATCTCAGCAGAAGAACCATAACCATTTCAACCTTAGACAGAGCAGATGCAAGGATCATTGAGATTGCAGATTGTCCAGTCCTATCTAGATTTAGAAATTCTTAAGTGAGGCTCAGTGATCAATAATTTTAACAAGTAACACACTAATTTAACAAATATATTTGAGTGCCTGTCATTAATATTTTATTTTATATATAGCTGTGAACAGAACAACAAAATTCTTGCTTTTGTGGAGATTATAAGTCAACGAAAAATTTTGCCTTACATAAAGGTTTGCAGTTTTTAAGAGAGTAGTCTTTAATATTCCCAAGACTTCTAAATATTATTGTTTTATATTAGGCTCTTCAATATCTCACTGTGTTTGGTGTGACACTTTGATAGGATAATATTTTGAGAAAGCATAACATGTAATATTGATAATAATACAATAACCTATATGCATATGTTAATCCTAATTTTCTCTCTAATTTTCAATGAAAAGTACCTGAGCTGTTTCCTATTTGATTATAGAATTAGTTCTCCTAAGATATTAATTAGATCTATAATGACATAAAATAGGAGAGGCTTTCAAATCTATTTATGAGAAAACATTTAAAACTCTCAACTATAGTACTATAATTTTCTCAAATGAAGTAATGGACACTGTTATTAATTAGAAAAGAACATTCAAATTTGCCTCAATATCAGTATATTGAATAGAGGAATATTTCTTTCTAATTCAGAACACCCTCGTAAGGCCCTTACTTCCCACCTTCTCCCCAACTACCCCCTATAGAAAAACAGTCATTATACAAGCTGTAAAATTTTAGCATGTGTTAATACATCATTTGTCATATCATCTCAATAGCTGGAAATGGAAGACAGATTATGACACCTAAGTATTTCACCCCAGGAAAATGCACTCTTTTAGGCAGAAAGTGAGATGGTGCTTTCCAAAACAGTGAAATAGCTCAAAAGCCAAGTAACTATATAGTTTGGTCCAGGCAGATATGCCAGAGTAAAGTGAGGGTGAACAGTATTTGAAGTGTTTAATTCAAATACATCCAGAGTGTTTGCCAGTATTTTTAGTTACATGCACCAGACACTTTTCAAGACTGACTGAAAGGGGAAAAAAAATGGTGGTGGGAGCTGCTGGCAAAACAGTCATGTTCCAGGTACAACAGATGACCCAAACTGCTCTATATCATTATTTATATAAAGAATACAGTGCCATTACTACTGAGCATGGGCACTGTGATTTTCACTGCTGTTACCTTCATGCCAGGAGCTCAAGTCTGCACTCTGCCTCTTCAGTACACCAACTCTTGAGAGTAACTCTGGTGAGGATGTGTTTAATTGGCACTCTGCTACATTCCTGTGTCTTAGCTGCAAGGGAGCTTAGGAAAACAAATTATTCCTTTATTGTGAATTCACATGATGGACAAACTGAATGATAAGGAACAATTACAGCATCACCTTACTATATATATATATATATATATATATATATATATATATATATATATATACATTTAAACTTTCCACCTTTGGTTCGCAGGCTGGTGCTCGGTCCTCTGAGCCACACCAGCCACGGTTCTCTTTATATATATATACATATATATATATATATATGTATATATATATATATACTTACCCTGGCTGGTGTGGCTCAGTGGATTGAGCGTCGGCCTGAGAGCTAAGTGTCGCTGGTTCGATCTTCCAGTCAGGGTACATCAGAGAAGGAAAACTCTGATTCCAAAAAACCTCCGCTGCCTTGCGGCATACCTCTTTAGGGGAAAGGCTAAGGGAGTAAACCCCGACAGAAAATCCGGAGCCAGAGTCCCTAAGGCGGTTTGACGTTGTAGTCAACACCGGCAACTCCTGCGGCGCACCTGAAGCCAAGCTGTATTGACTCCGTCTTTCCCTTGGATCCTTCAGCTGCGAAGAGAGGGGGGGTCTGCTGCATGGGCAACAGCAGACCCTCCATATCACCCTGCCCAGGCTCTGTAGCTTCAGCTTCACTGGAGAGGACACTCCAGCGTCATCGCAAGATGTCGATTCAACACGGGAGGAGACAGATACCGTGTCACTCCCGAGTCGGACTGCACAACCATTCTCCGCGGTGCAGATAGACTCTTAAGAAGCTACACCATCGTTTCTCGAGACGGACGGCTGCCGACGAAACTTTCCACCTTGGAGAAATGTAGTATGAGAACTTTTGGAATGTTGCTATAAAGATCAAGGTTTCATTACTTTAAAAAAATGGTAGAATAAACTAATGTATGTTTTCTTTTAGGGCAAGAGAGAGGTTTTTTGTTGTTGTTTGTTTTTTGTTTTTCTTTTCAAGTTAATCACTCACTGGATGGAGGGATTCTGAGTTACATCTGACAAAATGAAACATGACCACTGAAATGTAATTCTTCCTGATACATAAACACAATTAATTCATGTGGTTTTTAATTTGTCAGAAGGGAAAAAAGGTTTTCAGCAGGTTCTTATACTGCTTTAGTGTTCTTCCAGTGATAATTGTTAGTTTTATAAGTATTCTCTTAAAATATAAGTCTTCCAGTTTCTTAAGCTGTGGCACAAATATTTAAATAATTTTTAAAATTATATTACATCTCAGATAATTTAAATTTACTTCTGGCTATAGAGCAAATCAAAATCAGAGACTGAAATCTCAAACTTCTGGGTGCATGCCAATTGCCTGAGTTAAAGAAAAAAAAAATACAGATTCTGCCTCCAAATGTGTGGGTGGAGAATGAGATCTGCATCTCTAGCAAGCTCCCAGGTGAAGTCAGCTGCTGGCACAGAGATCACACTTTGAATAAAAAGGGCTTCACACTTTTCTTAGCAATGGTTAATGAAAAATTCTGGACACCTGTCACAGGTGCTGGAAGGTACTATAAGGCTCTGAGCTAGCCATTACTATCTAACTAAATTTGGATAAGAGCTTGGGGCTCTTTTTAAGAAAATTGCTTTTAAATGGCTAAGAATAGAAATCTTAATTTCTGTCAGGTAAAGGTCTTTTTCTGTTCAATTTACACTTACTTTATATCTTGTGACCATGAAAAGATCATGACTGGCTTGTTGATAGTAGTAAACTTGAGCAGGTAGTTATTTCTACCCTGGTAAAATTGTTTTGCATGATACATTAGTTATATTATAGTCACACCGTAACTCAGTAAACCATTTGCCAAGGGAAAACTGGACATCTATGTTACTTTTAGGAGAAAAAAAATTTACCCATAATTTTTATTACAATCAAACCTGAGAAAACATTGAGGCAAAAGCACTAGACCCTATTTAATATATGAATTTAAACCACACACACATTTTAGAATACTCTCCATTAAGTCAGAGAGAGTAGATTATAAGTTATAGAACAAGAGTTGTCTCCCAAAAGTTGGGACCTGAAATTGTTTCCAATCATTTATTTAATGTAACTAAAATATATTTGTTTGCAAAATGGAGATCACAGGAACATACAACCTATTTCTGAACTGACTTCATTTGTGCTACCAAATAATGATAAAAAATCAAAACAATATTTCCTATTCAATTAATTGTCACGGCTCTCAATTATTTTATTATTATTTAACAGTAGTTTTGTACTTGCAGTCAAGATGGAGGCATGGGTAAATACAGCTTGCATCATCATACAACCACATCAAAATTACAACTAAACTATATAACAACCATTACTCAGAACCATCAGAAATCAAGTTGAATAGAAGTCTGACAACTACAGAATTAAAGAAACCACATCCATCCAGACTGATAGGAGGGGTGGAGACACAGAGATGCTGAATGAGCTGGTCTCACACCCACGTGTGGTGGATAAAAGTTTAGGAGGGATATCTTGGGAGCAAAAAGTCCCAGCCCCAAACCGGCCCCTCAGCCCAGGATTCCAGTGCCAATAAGATAAATCTCTATGATTTCTGGCAACAAAAACAGGCAGGGATAGAGTCAGTGGAAGAAACTTCTGGAGTCTCAAGCAGTTCCTCTTAAGGAACCTTCAGACAGACTTACTCAGACAAACTCCCTCTGAGCTCCAGCACCAGAGTATCAGCTTAAAAGATACCAGTAGCATATGGGGAGGAAATGAAGTGTCTGGCATCAAGGCAAGAGCTAGGGGACAACTTTATCCCAGACAAAGATTCAGGCAGAAGCCATTGTCCCTTTTCTGAACACTTATCCCACAGAACCACAGAGCTGGCAGGCAGGTGTCATATCTGAGACTCCATCAACCTGGCTAACACTATTTTCCACACCCTGGAGATCCACTGAGGGTCTGACCCACCCAACATACAGCCCACCAAAGATGTTAACAGTGGCTTTTCCATGTAAATGGTTGGTCTTGGCTCATGCTTCACAACTTCCTAAATTCTCTCAAACAAGCAACAGCAGGCCTCAGTAAGCCCCAGTTCCTATACCTCCTGCTAAGTGGCCCCAGGCACAGCACTAGCAGCAACCAGCTTAGGTTCATAGCTTGACTTTTCCTGGGAATTTCTGACCCAGCACAAGTAGCAGCCATCTGAATATTGCATTATAGCTCAGACAGGGTGGTCCTGGGCAAAATACAGGTGGGGGTTGACATTGGCCTACACCACCTGAGAAACCCCAGGACCTGTACACTTAGCTACAGACTATGTTGGAGCACCACTCCTGCAAAGCTGATCCTCTACAGAGGACGGAGTTGATGATCAGTGGTCACAGTCAGTCCTTGAGGCTGACTGGCCTGAGAAAATCCCTTCCATTGATCTGCCAACAAGCAATCAGGACTCAACTACAAGAAGAGGGTGTATGCAGCTCACACAGAGGGCACACCTCAATTACCCAGTTTGAGTCATAGTGGAGTCTGGGCTACTGGACCGTACAGGATACATACAACATTAGACCATGCTACCAAGACAGGGAGTCATAGCAGCTGTACCTAATACATAGAAACAAACAAATGAAGGCTGCCAAATTGAGGAGACAAAGAAGCATGGCCCAAATGAAAGAACAGATCAAAACACCATTAAAAAAAAGCTGAACAAAATAGAGATAAACAATCTCTCAGATGCAGAGTTCAAAACACTGGTTATAAGAATGCTCGAGGAACTTAGTGAGGACCTCAACAACATAAAAAAGATCTAGTCAGAAATAAAATATACACTAGTTGAAAGAAAGAACAATTTACAGAGAAACAACAGTAAAGTGAATGAAGCTAAGAATGAAATCAATGATTTGGCACATAAGGAAGAAAAAAAAATTTAATCAGAACAGGAAGAAGAAAAAAGAATCCAAAATAATGAGGTTAGTGTAAGGAGCCTCTGGGGCAACTTCAAGGATTCCAACATTCTCATTATAAGTGTACCAGAAGGGAAGAGAAAGAGCAAGAAATTGGAAACCTATTTGTAAGATAATGAAAGAAAAAACTTCCTAATTTGATGAAGAAAAGAGATATGCAAGTCCAGGAAGCACAGAGAGTCTCAATCAAGATGAATGCAAAGAGGTGCACTCCAAGATACAACATAATTAAAATGCCAAAGATTAAATATAAAGAGAGAATCTTAAAAGCAGCAAGACAAAAGAAGTTAGTTACCTATAGGGGAGTTCCCATAAGGCAGTCAGCTGATTTCTTAAAAGAGATTTTGCAGGCTAGGAGGGATTGGCAAGAAATTCAAAGTCATGAGAAGCTAAGATTGCTCTACCCAGCAAAGCTATCATTTAGGGCAGATAAAGATATTCCCAGACAAGAAAAACTAAAGGAGTTCATCATCTCCAAACCATTATTATATGAAATCTAAAGAAACTTATTTAAGATAAAGAAGATCAAAACTATGAAAAATAAAATGGCAATAAATACATAGCTATCAACAATTGAATCAAAAACAAACTAAGCAAACAAGAAGAATACAGACAGAATCATGGACACTGAAAGCATTTTGATGGTTGCCAGATGATAGGGGGCTTTGAGGAAATGGGTGAAGAGGTGAGGGGATTAAGAAGTACAAATAGGTAGTTACAGAATAGCCATGGGGATGTAAAGGAGATGGAGTAGCCAAAGAACTTATATGCATGACCCATGGACATGAACAAAGCCAAGGGGATTGCCTGAGGGAGGGGAGGGTGGTGATGGATGAGTGGAGGGAAACAAAGGAGGAATAATTGGGACAACTGTAATAGCACAATTAATCAAATTAATTTAAAAACAGTAGTTTTAAATTATACACTGATTTTTGGCATCTTTTAAGCTTTATAACAATTATACAGAGGTTATTTTCAGCCTTATTTTATGGATAAGTAAGGCTCAGAGTAGCTACTTAACCTGCTTGACATCATGTAGCTTAAAAGTGGCAGAGTTGGGATGCAAGCAGAAGTAGTCAAACTCCAAAGGCTGTAATTTTTGCAGACCAATAAAACTGAATTTGAAATTTTGCTCTGGCATAGAAAGAGTAGAATAACCATTTCTTGCTTGTAGGCGAACCCAAGTCTCCTAATTTACAGCTGAAGTAAACAATATGATTTCCCTTTGCCAGCACTTTGTGTTCTCCACTGAACACTTATTCAGGCTAAATGTACTTCTCATTAGCCTCACTGCTTCAATTTTGCCCTCTGGCCAATACACATCAGCTTAATTTTTCATCTTTATAATGCCAAATGTGTCAGGTTTAGTGTGCCTTTTATCACATACACTCTTCAGCAAAAGATGTACCATCAGCCCAATACAAAATAAGTAAATCATTTTAAAATGTACAGCATTGTGCCTAAAGTTAGTAATACTGCATTGTGTACTTTAAATTTAAGAGAGATCTTAAGTGTTCTCACTACACACACACACACAAAGTGAACAAGATAGATGTGTTAATTAACTTGATTGCAGTAATCATTTTATAACAAACATAAATATCAAACCATCACATTGTACACCTTAAATGTATTTAATTTTATTCATCAATTATACCTCAATAAGGTTGGAAAAAATAAGTAAATAGCATTTGATTTCACCATTATGTTTACGATCAATTTTTAAACTACAAAAATAATACACTTGATTCCTTCTTAAAACTAAGATTTATTGAGACTATGACAACAAGAACAGGCTTTATATATAATAGAAAGTGATAAAATTCTCCTGAAGATAGATTTTTCTTAGTATTGTGTACTGGCCTTCTGTGTTTTGTTATTTCACTAAGAGAAAGCTAGTGAATCTCAGTGTTTAAAAAAATTAGTGTTGCAAGAAAGGAGTCATTTAATGGCTTGAGGTTCTATTGAGTCAGTGTAACATAGTTTACATAGAATCCCTTCATTCTTGGATATTTAAATTATTTAAAAATATCCTTATCAAAAATTAAAATAATGCATCCTGACTGATGTGGTTCAGTTGGTTGAGTATCATCCCACCAAGTGAAATGTCACCAGTTTGATTCTTGGTCAGGGCACGTGCCTGGGTTGTGGACTCAGTCCTCAGTCAGGGCATGTATGAAAGGCAATCGATGTGGACAACGGGGAGGGATATGATTTCAGGAGAAGGGGTGGGCTGGGTGGGGGGAGCAATGGGGGAAAAATGGGACAACTGTAATTGAAAAACCAAAAATTAAAAGAAAAAAAAAAAACATCGTGCAAATTTAAAAAAAAAAAGGCAATCGATTGATGTTTCTCTCTCCCATCAATGTTTTTCTCCCTCTTCCTCCCTTCCCCTCTCTCTAAAAATAAATAAAATTTAAAAAAAAAATAAAATAATGCTAGGAAACAAGAGCAAAAATAAACAAGTGAGACTTTACAAAAGAAAAACTTCCACACAAGACAGAAAACCATCAACACAATGAAGAAACAACCTACTTACTGAATGGGAGAAAATATTTTCAAATTATATATCTGATAAGAGGCTAATATGCAAATTAAAGTTAAAAAGTGCATACAAACCAGCAAAAACAAAATCCAGTAAAAAAAGTGCAGATGATCTAACTAGACATTTTCTAAGAAGACCTACAGATGGCAAACAAGTAGATGAAAAGATGCTCAGTATCATTAACTACCAGAAAATGTAAATCAAAACCACAATAAGATATCACCTCTCACCTGTTAGAACAATTATTATCAAAGATACAAAGAATAATAAGTGTTGTGAGAATGTAGAGAAAAGGGAAGTTTGATGCACTGTTGGTGGGAATGTTAAGCTGGTTTAGCCACTATGAAGAACAGTATGGAGGTTCGTCAAAAAATTAAAAACAGAACTACCATATGATCCAACAATTCTACATCTGGGTATTTATCCAAAGGAAATAGAAACACTAACTCTAAAAGTTATATGCATCCTCATGTTCATTGCAGCACTATTTATAATAGTCAAAATATGGAAACAGCCTAATTGTCCTTCAGTGAATGATTGGATGAAGAAATTGTGGTATATATGCAATGCAATATTATTTAACCATGAAGAAGAATAAAATCTTGCCATTTGTGACAGCATGGGTGAACCTCAATGGCATTGTGCTAAGTGAAAGAATGCAATCAGAGAAGGACAAATACTGTATGGTCTCACTTATTTGTGGAATATAAACAAAAACAACAACAAATAAAACCTCATAGAAAGAGAGAACAGTTTGGTGGATGGCAGAGACAGGGGGTGGGTGTTAGGTGAAATTGGTGAAGGGATCAAAAGGTGCAAACTTCCAATTATAAATAAATCATGGAGATGTAAGGGGAAAAAATCAAACATTGATAACACCTACCAGATGAAAGATACTAGAATAAATGTCCTCCTTTCTTAGAAGCAGGAAATTGAACCAGGAAAAGAGAGACTGATTTTTAATTACATATTACATACAGGGTCATAAAGGCTGAGAGACGTCAACTTGGAGTTGAATTAAGCTCCTGGTAGAACTGCCCAAAGGGTAGAGATAGAAGATTTTTGCTCTACTTCAGTGCACTAAAGAGTGCAGCTTTTTAAAAATTGCTACACTTCCCTTGGTCCTTCCTTCCTTCTAAGTTTCTTCACAGACTCTGAATTAAGAAACTTTTTGAAGTAGAAGAAAAAAAAGGTAATATAAGGCCATTAAATTATGTCCTCTGTAACTAATGGCAAAAAAAAAAAAAATCCCTATAGTCAGAGTGAAAAAATGTTTTAATAAATGAATTACATTTACCAGCTCTTAAAGCCTGATTTTCAACTTTCACAACTGCCATTAACTCAAAGAGACAGAGAATGTAATAATGTAACTTTATTACAATTCAAAGGACTTAAACAAGTTATTTTCTCAAATGATAACTCTCTGATGATGTTTATCCTTTTTTTATTTTCTTATATTCACTTAGTTTTTGAATGGAAAAAACCACAAAGCTTCTTTTTGACAAAAGCATTTAAAGAAATCTACATTTCTTCAAAGAACCAGTTTTAAAAATTGACATTTTACTATTTCTGATTAAAAAGTAAATCATTTTCTCCATTATCTTTTATTTATTCAAGTAATGAAAATAAATTGAAAATTCGCTCATTCTTGGGTATTCTCACATAAAATTTTAATTAATTAAAAATCCTGCTATACATTTTTACTTAAAAGATACATCATATCTATTCAAACTTTCTATAAACTTCACTAGAATATGTTCGTTTCTACAATTGTTTCAAGTTCTGCCAACTGCCACCTAGAGTAGTTACCAACGTCTCCAAACCTTCATTTTCTCATCCATAAAATGGGGGGCATTCTCAAGCAATTGAGGATTAAGTAATATAATATTAATGGAAATGTTTTGTGCATAAGAAAGTGATAATACATTTTAGCTAAACTATGTATATTTGGACAACGTGTTTTATATTGTGTGCAATTATTTTTAAACATTCATTATGTTATATCCTGGAGGGGTTACATCTTTTTCAAACTAACAGAATAACCAGGAAATTAACTTGATAAATGATTGTGTAGATCAATTATTTCACTGCCCTTTATTTTATTGTTTGATAAAGCAAATATTTAACAAATGACTTAAACTCTGTATGTTGCACGGCAAGGAATTATTCTTTTAGAAGATTTATTTTGTTTAGGAATTCATTTACTTTTAGAAGAAAGTAAAAAGGCCATGACTATGACTTTGTGTACAAAGTTTGAAGCACATGTAAAGAGGGAAGAAAAGTTAACAGTTAGTTAACATTTACTATGTCAGATATTATTCTAAACATTTCCCAAAAATTCTTCCACTAATTCTATGGTCAATCTCCTGAGGAAGGTATTATTATCACCATATTAAAGAAGAGTAAACTGAGGCTCAAAGTTACATAATATGGCCAAAGTTCACATTAAGTAGCAGACAAGAATGGACAGAAGAAACTAGTTTTTAGTTTATTATTTAATATTTTAGAGTTACTCAAATATTTGTCCTTATTATTTCATTGAAAAAACATATTTTTAAACAAGACAACTCTACATTTAAGCTAAACCATTTTAACAATTTTTGTATTGAGTGTAACTAAAATTAACTGAATTTTCAGGGTTTTTAATTTACATAATCCACATGGTTCTTAGGAGGTAAATGTTTTGAAACACCTATTAAAATAAAGATTTATTTAACTGGTCACTAAAAATATCATTATTATGACTAATTGGGTAAAATATACATGGTAACCACTGGCACATCATCCCACCAGGCACTCTAGACCACTATACATTTGACTTTAAAATTTGTGAAGAACAATCCTTGGTTTCTGTGGCTCAGTGGACTGAGCATCGGTCTGCAAGCCAAGTGTCGCTGGTTTGATTCCCAGTCAGGGCACATTACTAGGTTGCATGTCAGGTCCCCAGTTGGGGACGCAAGTGAGAGGAAACCACACAGTGATGTTTCTCTCCCTCTCTTTCTCCTTTCCCCTCTCTCTAAAATAAAATAAAGTATTTTTATTAGAGAAATAAATTAAATAAATAAATAAATAAATTTTGTGAACAACATATTATTTTTCCAGGCTAAATTTCATACTTAGAATAAAACATAAGCTCTTACCATGAGACCGGAAGGTTCTATGTGATCTGTCCCCTAGCAAAGCTTCTGGCTTCATTTCCTCCCTTTCTTCCCCTTCAGCTTACTGTCCTCACAGGGAGTTTGCACTGCTCCTCCCTCTGCCTGGAACGTGATTAACCTAGATATTCACAAGCTTCCTCTCTCACCTCACTAAGGGCTCGCTCAAACTGAACCTCCTCTGACAGGCCTTCTCCGAAGTTGACCACTGTATCTGCAACAATACCTCTATCACCCTCTACTCCCTTACTCCATATCTATCTATCTATCATCCATCTATCTATTTCTATCATCTCTCTGTCATCTTAATCCTGTCGTTATAAGATACATATATTTCACTGTCTTCTCAGTAGATTGTAATCTTCATGAGGGCAGGAGCTTCCTTCCTTCCTTCCTTGCTTCCTTCCTTCCTTCCTTCCTTCCTTCCTTCCTTCCTTCCTTTCTTCCTTCCTTTCTCTCTTTCTTTCCTTATTTACTTACTAACTTACATATTTTTGTTCACTGCTGCTTTCCCATGGCCTGGAACAGTGGCTTCATATGAAATACTTGTTGCAGATATGAACATTTTTATTTGTTAGTTGCCTTTGACAGAGGCTATTCATAATAACCTCTGACGAAGGCCATCAATCATAGATGATTAGATGATAATTGAAGTAATAACTCAAAATGTTTATTTTAAAGGTATTATGTACCTGTGTATCTTTTGGTCTTGGCAGACTAGATACCATGGTGTAGGAGGCCACCATGTAGAGAAATAAACACCAGACCAGGAATTAAGAGACTGGATTCTGATACTATCTATGTTTATGGTTTTAGGTAAGTCATTTCACCTTTCTGTATGCAGTAATCTCAATGTTATTAAAATTTTTTTTAAATATTAAGAAGTAAAAAAACAAAACAAAACAAAATAAAGTTCACAAATATATTATAAAAGAGTCTAGTTTATATCCCAGGTATGCCCATTTCTAAAGTTCATTCTCTTTTCTTGATAGCCTTCCTTCCACACTAAAACTGAAGAGAAAAATTGACATTTATCTAATTTTTTTATCTGTGAAAATCAATCTAAAAGTTTTTGTAATAGTCAATCACCCAGGTATTTATTTCTCAGGCTACATTTTTTGATATTTTCCAATATTCACTTTCATTTGTTTTGCAGATCCTAGTGACATAGAGATACTCATTACTACAGGGGGAATGCTGGTATTAAATGCTTGACCAGGAAAGAAAACTTAAAGATTATCAAATTGAAAGATTCAGTTTAACTCACATTATTGAAGAAAATCAACCAGAGGACCATTAGATATAAGCTTATATTTAGAATTCTGTGTCACAAGATGGCCCAAAGGAGTGCTCTGTCTTATGGAAGAAGGGAAGCATTTTTATAGTAATAGAGGTCAAAGTTCGGCTTTTTCTGCAATAGTAGTAAAAAAATAATTGGTAAAGGAGAAATAGATTTTGTAGTTTAGTAAGCTGTTAGTTGAGCAATTCAGATTTATCTAGAAGTGTAGAAAAGAAACAGATGCAGGATCTAATATATCTGATAATCAGAATAGAAAATTTACAGTCCTCCAATGTTCCTCATAATCCCTCCTTTTTGTTAAGGGGGAGACTGAGTCTTACTGTTTACTGTAACTTTGTATGTAAGTTACCTGTGTCAACTTTAGTCTCAGAATCTTTGTTACCTGCCAAAAGTGTTTCTTACAACTTTTGTCTTTGTAGTTGAATTTTAATCTTTTATTAAGTGAGTAGTTACATGAAAATATTTAATACTCTAGACAAAATGCAACAAACAAATGTTGAGGCAAAAGGTATTAACCAGAACCAGAGACATGGAAACATGGAACAGATTGACAATGGCCAGAAGGGATGGGGGAGGGAGATAAAGGTGGAAAGAAGGGGAAGGGACATGTATGAATGACCCATGGACAGCAGTGTGGGGATTGACTGTGGGAGTTGGGGGGGGGATGGAGAGGCTGGGTGGAAGAGGACAAATAGGGTAAAATTGGGGCAACTGTAATAGAATAACAATTAAAAATAATAAAAAATAAAATAAAATAATGGTTTCTGAAAAAGAATTATTGGAAAGCCTTGGACATCTTTAGCTGAGACCTGCTGCTTGTGGGATAAGGCGGGGTAACAAGTTCCATCCCACCCAGAGTCCATAGAGAAGAAATATAGTTTAATATCATTAGGCTTGTGTAACAATTTTTTATATTCCTTATTTACCCAGAGTAAAACCATTAGGTGAAGAATCTTGAGAATCTCATGTTAGCAATTAGGAACAGAGTGGGGTAAAGGATACCCAGGAAAAGAAAGCAAAAGAAGCCAAGAAGGGAGTGTTGCTTGGGGTTCTGGGCATTTGGGAATCCTGATCTGTAGGTGTTCTGGGGAAACCATCCATGCTTAGTAGTCTGTTGCTTGACCTGAAGCTGGTTGAAAAAATGTCTCTTCTGATGCTGACTGCTTTTGTTCAATCCTGAAATAATCTCAGTTTAAGATCTCCCATAGGCATGGAAGTCCAGGAGTGGATATATTATGTCTTTTTAAATACAGCATGTGACTAAAAGGGTTGATTCCCTAGAGTTTTGCTGCTGTTTGTGATTAAGAGGAGAAGATAAAATGCTTTCTAAGGAGATTTAAGAACAACTTTTAATGGTGTAATTTCTAGTTGACCAGGGTTACTAGCTAATGGTTATACTCAAGTACAAAGAGAAACATAAAGTCTTAGAGTTTCTTTTCTGCTTGAGAGCAGTTATTTCACACAGAAAAGGCTTTTAGTCAACCCCAAAAGACACATACAATATTAATCACATTCAAAATCACACAAGGGTTAATAAAATAAAATTCTTTTTTAAAATTATTTATTTATTTGTTTGTTTCTTTATTTTTATTTTATTTTATTAGAGAGAGGGGAATGGAGAAAGAGAGGGAGAGAAACATCACTGTGTGGTTGCCTCTCACTCATGCCCCCAACTGGAGACCTGACGTGAAACCTAGTAATGTGCTCTGACTGGGAATCGAACCAGTGACACTTGGCTCACAGGCTGACGCTCAATCCACTGAGCCACAGCAGCCAGGGCCTTAAAATTCATTTGTTGATGTTCAAAAGGGCCTAAAGTTTTAGCTGATGTCCATGTCTCCCCTCTACATTCTCCTAGGATTGTGTAGTTAACAGATGGGATATCACCAGAGAAATCCTCTACAATTTTATTAAAGTTTTCTCATTTCAGCATATCAGGGCACATTGAAGGAAACGAAGTACTACTGTCTTTCAATTGCCAAGTTGCCTGAAGCATTATTTTTCTTCTTGGAAACATAAAATGTATGAAAGTGACCATTACATCACTTTGCATCAAAATTAAATAATTTCATTAACATTATTCTCAATTTGAGAGGAAATCAGGTGGTGGGGACAATGACTGAGAAACTAAAGAGGTAGAAAGAGAGCCAGTAGACTATTGCATCACAAAAGTCAAGGGAGAAGAAGGATTAAATAAGTGAGGTGTTTCAAAACAAGTGCTGCAAAGAAGCAATTAGCTATATTAACTAAAATGTCCCTGATGACTTTCAAACAGTAATTAAAGTAGAGTGTGAGGGTAGAAATTAGATACAGAAGTTAAAATACGAACTGGGATTAGACACTGGAGGGATTATATGTATGTAAAATGCTCTTTTAAGGTTTGAGAATGGATAGTGGGAAAAATCTTAGGAAGATAGTGTGGGAGCATATTTTAGAGATTTGGAACTTGAGCTTCTTTTAGATGAAGAAACAAGGTGAGGACCAGAAAGAAATGGAAGAAAAAAGAGCAAACTTTAATACAAAGATCTGTGAATAGTTAAGTCTTGCAAATACAATTAAACCATTCATTTCTCTTTTTAAAATATTTTGGAAGTATACATAAATATATATATTGAAAAAATATTCATTTAATTACTCCCATGTTTTCATTTTTCCTTGTTTTTTTTTTAATTTTATTTTTTGGTTTTTCAATTACAGCTGTCCCATTTTTTCCCCATTGCTCCCCGCCACCCAGCCCACCCCTTCTCCCATAATCATATCCCTCCCCGTTGTCCATGTCCATGAGTCATTTATACATGTTCCTTGACTAAACCCTTCCCTTACTTATCCCCCTTCTCTCCCTCCCCCCACCCTCTATTGACTGTTATTCTGCTCCTTGTCCTATTTAGTTCATTTGTTTATGTTGTTCTTTAGTTTCCTGTATTAGGTGATATGATTTGGTATTTTTCTTTCTTTTCCTGGCCTATTTCACTAAACATAATTCTCTCTAGTTCGATCCGTGTTGTCTCAAATGGCAGGAGTTCCTTCGTACTCTCTGCTGCATAGTATTCCATTGTGTAAATGTACCACTGTTTTTTGATCAACTCATCTACAGATGGGCACTTAGGCTGTTTCCAGCATTTAGCTATTGTAAACAGTGCTGCTATTAACATAGGGGTGCGTAAGTTCTTTTGAATTAGGGTTTTAGGATTTTTCGGGTATAATCCTAGTAGTGGAATCGTTGGTTCAAAAGGCGGTTCCATTTTTAGATTTTTGAGGTAATTCCATACTGCTTTCCATAGTGGCTGCACCAGTCTGCATTCCCACCAACAGTGCAGTAGGGTTCCCGTTTCTCCACATCCTCGCCAGCACTTGTTGCTTGTTGATTTTTTGATGATGGCCATTCTGACTGGTGTAAAGTGGTATCTCATTGTGGTTTTTATTTGCATCTCTCTGATGGCCGGTGATGTTGAGCATTTTTTCATGTGTCTCTGGACCTTCTGTATGTCCTCTTCAGAGAAGTGTTCGTTCAGTACCTTTACCCATTTTTTAATTGGGTTGTCTGTTTTCTTGATGTTGAGTCATATAAGCTCTTTATATATTTTGGGGATCAGTCCAATGTCTGAGATATCATTGGCAAATATGTTTTCCCATATGGTTGGTTTCCTTTTCATCTTGCTAATGTTTTCTTTTGCTGAGCAGAAACTCTTTAGTTTGATGTAGTTCCATTTGTTTATTTTTTCCTTTATTTCTCTTGCCTTAGGAGATGTATCTATGAAAATATTGTTACGTGGGATATCTGAAATTTTCCTGCCTATGTTTTCCTCTAGGACTTTTATGATGTCACAGCTTACATTTAAGTCTTTGATCCATCTTGAGTTTATTCTCGTGTGTGGTGTAAGTTGGTGGTCTAGTTTCATTTTTTTGCATGTCCCTGCCCAGTTCTCCCAGCACCATTTGTTGAAGAGACTCTTCTCACTTTATTTTATGTTCCTTCCTCCTTTATCAAATATTAGTTGACCGTATAGTCCTGGATTTATTTCTGGGCTCTCTATTCTGTTCCATTGATCTATATGTCTGTTCTTATGCTAGTACCAGACTGTTTTGATCACA
This sequence comes from Furipterus horrens, assembly GCF_987537825.1. Classification (NCBI taxonomy): domain Eukaryota; kingdom Metazoa; phylum Chordata; class Mammalia; order Chiroptera; family Furipteridae; genus Furipterus; species Furipterus horrens. The sequence continues at coordinate 41,215,663 of NW_028327174.1, read as the reverse complement.
GTGGCTTTGTAGTATTGTTTGATGTCTGGTATTGTGATTCCTCCTGCTGTGATCTTCAGTCTCAAGATTGCTTTTGCTATTCGGGGTCTTTTTTGGTTCCATATGAATTTTTGGAGTATTTGTTCTAGGTCTGTGAAATATGTCATTGGTATTTTAATAGGGATTGCATTGAATCTGTAAATTGCTTTGGGTAGTATGGCCATTTTGATGATGTGGATTCGTCCCATCCAAGAACATGGTATTTGCTTCCATTTATTTGTATCTTCCTTAATTTCTTTCTTCAATGTTACGTAATTTTCAGAGTACAGGTCTTTTATCTCTGGTCAAGTTTACTCCTAAGTACTTTATTTTTCTTGTTGCTATGGTAAATGGTATTTTCTTTTTTATTTCTGTCTCTGATACTTTATTGTAGGTGTACAGAAATGCCTTAGATTTCTGTATATTTATTTTGTACCCTGCTATTTTGTCAAATTCACTTATTATATCAAGTAATCTTTTAGTGGAGTTTATAGGATTTTCTATGTACACTATCATGTCATCTGCATATAATGATAGTTTTACTTCTTCTTTCCCAATTTGGATGCCTTTTATTTCTTTTTCTTGTCTGATTGCTGTGGCTAGAACTTCCAACACTATGTTGAATAGGAGTGGAGAAAGTGGGCAGTCTTGTCTTGTTCCTGATTTCAGGGGGAATGCTTTCAGTTTTTGTCCATTGAGTATAATGTTGGCTTCAGGCTTCTCATATATAGCCTTAATTATGTTAAGGTATGCTCCCTCTATTCCCATTTTGCTGAGTGTTTTCATCATAAATGGGTATTGTACTTTATCAAATGCTTTTTCTGCATCTATTGATATGATCATGTGATTTTTGTCTTTCATTTTGTTTAGGTGATGTATTATATTTATTGATTTGCAAATATTAAACCATCCTTGCATCACTGGAATGAATCCCACTTGATCGTGGTGTATGATCTTTTTGATGTATTGCTGGATCCTGTTTGCCAATATTTTGTTGAGGATTTTCGCATCTATGTTCATCAGCGATATTGGCCTGTAGTTTTCTTTCTTTGTTGTGTCTTGACCTGGTTTTGGAATTAGGGTAATACTGGCTTCATAGAAAGAGTTTGGGATTTTTCTCTCTTCTTGGGTTTTTTGGAATAGTTTGAGGAGGGTACAAGTTAGTTTTTCCCAAATGTTTTGTAAAATTCACGTGTGAAGCCATCCGGTCCAGGGCTTTTGTGTGCTGGGAGATTTTGAATTATTGTTTCAATTTCCTTCTTTGTTATTGGTCTGTTGAGAGTTTCTATTTCTTCTTGATTCAGTTTTGGAAGGTTATATGTTTCTAGAAATTTGTCCATTTATTCTAGGTTGTCAAATTTCTTGCCATACAGTTGTTTGTAGTAATTTCTTACAATCCTTTGTATTTCTGTGGTATCAGTCATGATTTCTCCTTTTTCGTTTATGATTTTGTTTATTTGGGTCTTCTCTCTTTTTTTCTTGATGAGTCTAGGTAAAGGCTTATCAATTCTGTTTATTTTCTTAAAGAACCAGCTCCTAGTTTTGTTGATCTTTTGAATTTTTTGTTTGGTCTCTATGTCATTTAATTCTGCTCTGATCTTGGTGATTTCCTTCCTTCTTCTTGCCCTTGGCTTTGTTTGTTGTTGTTGTTGTTCTAGTTCTTGTAGCTTTAGGGTTAGATTTTTTATGTGAGATTCTTTTATCCTCTTAGGACTACTTTTGCTGTGTCCCATAGGTTTGGGGCTGTTCTGTGTTCATTATCATTAGTTTCCAGAAATTTCTTGATTTCTTCTTTGATGTCATTGTTAACCCATTCATTATCTAATAGCATGCTATTCATTCTCCATGAGTTTGGGTGTCTTTGATTTTTTTCTCTGAGGTTGATTTTTAGTTTCAAGGCATTGTGGTCTGAAAAGATGCTTGATAGGATTTCAATTTTCTTGAATTTGTTGAGGCTTGTTTTGTGTCCTATCACGTGGTCTATCTTTGAAAATGTCCCATGTGCATTTGAAAAGAATGTATATTTTGCTTCTTTGGGGTGAAAAGTTCTATATATATCAGTTAAGTCCATGTGGTTTAGTGTGTTGTTCAATGCCTGTATATACTTGATATTTTTTTGCTTTGAAGATCTGTCTATTGTTGATAATGGAGTGTCAAAGTCCCCTACTATGAGTGTGTTGCTGTTAATATTCTTCTTGTGGTCTTCTAGTATTTTCTTTATGTATTTGGGTGCTCCTATATTGGGTGCATATATGTTTATCAGTGTTATATCTTCTTGATGGATTTTCCTGGCTGGTTTGGCTCAGTGGATTGAGTGTTGGCCTGCGAGCTAAGTGTTGCTGGTTCAATCTTCCAGTCAGGGCACATCAGAGAAGGAAAACTCTGATTCCAAAAAACCTCCGCTGCCTTGCGGCATACCTCTTCAGGGGAAAGGCTAAGGGAGTAAACCCCGACAGAAAATCCGGAGCCGGAGTCCCTAAGGCGGTTTGACATTGTAGTCAACACCGGCAACTCCTGCGGCGCACCTGAAGCCAAGCTGTATTGACTCCGTCTTTCCCTTGGATCCTTCAGCTGCAAAGAGAGGGGGGGTCTGCTGCATGGGCAACAGCAGACCCTCCATATCACCCTGCCCGGGCTCTGTAGCTTCAGCTTCACTGGAGAGGACACTCCAGCGTCATCACAAGATGTCAATTTAACACGGGAGGAGACAGATACCGTGTCACTCCCGAGTCGGACTGCACAGCCATTCTCGGCGGTGCAGATAGACTCTTAAGAAGCTACACCATCGTCTCTCAAGACGGACGGCTGCCGACGATCTCTTTTCATTGCCCTTGCTTTGAAATCTATAGAAGTGATATTAAGTGCAGAGTTTGAGAAGGTTAAATTAAGTGAAATTGCATAGCATTAGTGAAGGTCTAAGATACATTATAAAGTATGACCTAGAATTACACATGATAACAATGAATCCTGCTTTTAATTCTCTATTCCTTATGCCAGTCATGTTAGCAAAAAAAAAAAAAAAAAAAGTAATCAAATTGTTGCTCATCATTTTGATTTTTAAAAATCTTTTTCCAATCCCAAAAGAAATTAGAAGTAAAAAGTATGCATGTATTTTCTTGGAGTGAGTTATAAAAAAATATATAATATTGCAGAGTTTCACTGAAAGTCTAATAAAATTGAAGTAGGTTTTGAAGGCAGAAGAGCTTTCAAATGAAATCATTTTCACTTCTTTCTGATTATTAAATAAAAATTTTTTTGAAACTTAATTTGTAAATATGTGTTTTAAATAGAAATTTGTTAAAAAGCTAATAACGGTTACTATATATTGGAAAATTCAAAATTATTCCCATTTAGAGGTTATAAATACTATTTAATATTCTTAATCCACTAATTTTGCAGCTGTGTAGTTTCCATCATCAGAGAGAATATGAAAAGCAAGACTTAAAGAGGGTAGTGTTTATTTAGAATCATTTATCTCACCTTTTATTCATAGTTCCCTGACCTTACTTGATCTAACTATAAATGAATCTGTTATATCAGAGACAATTCCAGGTTGGTTTTCATTCATCATACAGCAAGAAATAAGTTTTTATTGAATTTCTTAAATAACTGGAAAATATAGCAAAGCTATTCTTCAAATACTTATATTGCAATATTCTACTCCTCTGTAATGACTTTCCTTTGATAGACTAATGGTGTGGGGAAAGGTAACATTCAGGATTTCGTAGCAGTTAGTCTCATTTTTTTCTCACCCCTCCATACACCAAGCCAGCAAGTCTGTCGTGAATACAGTGAGTGGAAAGATGGGATGCTTGTTTATCCCCCACAGGATTCACACGCTTGTCTCCATCTTCTCCCAGAACACCTTTCCATCCTTGCCACCTCGCTCTATTGTAGGTACATTAATTTCCAGTAAATTTAAATGTTACCCACCTCAGTCATGTGATTTCATTCGTCAGTATATTTGCACACAGAATTTACTTCACCTGAGGTAGATTTTTCCATCTTATCATTTGGTAAACTCAGTCTTTATGATGATAATATTGCCATTTTAAAACCTTCTCCGGCACCCTCAAGAAGCCTTATTTTGCTCCTAATTTTTGTTTCCCATTGTGCTTTGTTTATATTTCCCTTCACCACTTTTCATATTCCGTTGCAGTTTTTTAAACATTAATTTTCACACCTAGACTGAAGACTGGGATAATGTCTTTTTCACTTCATTATCTTCACCATTTAGCATAGCATCTGGGACGTTGTACTCACTTAGTAAGTATTCAAATATTTTAAGAATTAACAGAGCCATAAAAGAGGCTATTTTATTCAATAACTTGACGTGTGGACCTATCTGAAACAATTCCCTCTTATAGTCCTTCATACACACAAAAACCACTAGCACATCACTGTTAATTCTTCTATCCTTTCTGGTAAACATCCCCATTTCTTTTAATCAATCGACCAACCCAATTAGATGAGTTTCAGTCACATAACTAATTATTATGCTGTTCTCCAAAATGGACATTGGTTTTGTTTACTGAGAGTGTAGCAGCAAGTACTTACTGCAATATTTTAGATATAGTCTGACAGTGAAGTGTAACATGTTTTCCAATCTCGACTGAGAGCTATTGATTACAAACTCCAGGAAGAACTAAGATTCTATGAAAAGCCTTCAAGGGCTGTTTTGGCATGGGTTCAGGAAGGCAGAGTTGCTTCACTTTAATTAAATAGTTTCCCTTTTGTTTTATATGGTTTATTTTTTTATATGCTTTTGTTGTGTAAGAATTTGCTTGAAAAAAATTTTTTGCTAAAACTTTGAAAATATCTATTCTGACTAATATATTTTTGTGATCTAGACTAAGAATGCATTCATAACTTTGAAATTTTTTAATTTAAAATTTTTTAAAAATTTGTAGTCATCACATTTTTTCTCACTAAGCTGAATTTAAAATAACAAATATTATGTTTCCACTTATAATATTGTTGTCACCTCACCCAAATCTAATTTTTACAGCTCAAATTCAGAATGTCACATTTATTACTTTAATATTTCAACTTATTAAATTTTACATGTATTTTCACATCCAACTTGAAATATTCACAAATTTGATATTCTCTTCTTTTATGGTCAGATAAAATGCTTTATAAAAAAGTATTAAAAATAGATAATACCCATTGACACAGCATTAGAGCTTCATGCAGGTAAGATTATTGGGGCACTTAAATATGAATGAAGAATACTAGATTTATAGGTAAGAGGGGAAGATAAAGATTTTGAATGATGGAATGATGTGATTAAAATGTTACCTTTGAATATTAATTTATTATTGGTGAAATATTGATATGTAAAGCTCAGTTAAGAAATTCTTTGTGCAGTTAAGGTGGAACAAGACGATGACTGGAAGTGGAGTGATAACAAAATGAAATGGAAGATTTGCATGTGAAGATCATTATGAGAGAGTTTTTGAGATCTATTGATTCAGTATATGAGGTGAAAAGAAGAAGAAAAAGAGAAAAAAATAAATAAAATTCAAGTGATTTAAGCCTAACTGCCTAATGATAGGTACCATTAACACGAAAAGGGGAAGCTGAGCTATGGAAAAGATGAGAAGTTTTAGATTTACTGATTTTCATTTGGCAAGCATATGTCTAAGCCATGTATATGTGCAAAGTGCACACACATACATAATACACATGTAATTAAGAAGTATCAGTATTATATTGAAATTTTAGGGGAGATTTCAGAGCTGTAGAAAATAGATGATATCCACACAGGCAAAGAACTTGGTTGGAATAGTTGTGGTGTAAAATCTATTCAACAATCCTTCAGTGTTTTCTTCTCATAATAGCCTCCAAGCCCAGCACCCCTATTTTCAAACATAAGCAAAGTAGGTAAACCAGGTTGAGTTAAATATAATATTCTCATCAACTATAGGTTCTCCAGCATACTTCTGGTGTCCTACACAGATCTCTTTAATGAGTGAAACTAATGATTGTTAACAGCTCACTGTTACACCCACCCTAGTCCACAGAACTGCTCTTGGCGAATAGCAACCATCACACCCAGAGATGTCTGGGAGGTGCACAGAAACCCCCTCAAAAGATGACTCTGGTCTCATGACAGTGTTTAAAGAATCATAAAAGACTAGACCAGTTACCTCATTTTGGAAAACTACAGTACCCTTTAAGCTCACTCAGGAATTAGGCTGATGGCAACAACATTGTCATAGAAAAATATATTTAATGAATACAAATTAAATATAAAATCAATACACAAAAATCTTTTGCATTTCTATATGCTAATAACAAACTATCAGAAAGAGAAATAAAAATCAAAGAAAACAATTCCACTTACATTTGCATCAAAAAGAAAATACCTAGAAATAAATTTAACCAAAGAGATAAAAGACCTATATATTGGAAACTACAAGACATTAAAGAAATAAAATGAAGAAGAAACAAATAAATAAAAAAAATCAATATGGGTAAACTATCCTATTATCTAAAGCAATCCACGGATTTAGTGTAATCCTTTTTAAAATTTCAATGTTATTTTTTATAGAAATAGAACAAAAATTCTTAAAATTCATATGGAACTACAAAAAAAATCCTGAACCCACAAACAGTCTTGAGAAAGAAGAGAAAAACTGGAGACATCACATTCCCTGATTTCAAACAATATTATTAAACTATAGCAATTAAAACAGTATAGTATTGGCATAAAAATCAACATGTAGACCAATATAACAGAAGAGAAAGCATATGAATGTAATTAACTTATGACAAAAGAGCCAAGAATGAAAGGATGGTCTCTTCAGTGAATGGTGGTGGGAAAAAAGGACAGTCATATGCAAAAAGAATAAAACTACCACTATCTTAAACCATACATAAAAATTAACTCTAAATGAATTAAAAACTTAAACATAAGACCTAAAGAACACAACTCCTAGAACAAAATGTAAGTGGTAAGCTCCCTGACATTTTTTAAATCTGACATCATAAGCAAAAGCAACAAAAGCAAGATTAAACAAGTGGAATTACATCATACTACAAAGCTTCTACACAGCAAACGGAACCACCAACAAAATGAAAAGGCAACCCACTGAGTGAGAGAAGATATTTTCAAATCATATATCTGATAGTCTAATATCCAAAATTTAGTTTTAAAAAATCATACCACTTAATAGCAAAAAAGTCCCAAACAATCAGATTTTTTAATGGGAAGGAAATCTGAATAAACATTTTTCCAAAGAAGATATACAGATTGACAAGTACATGAAAATATGCTCATTATCATTAATCATCCAGAAAAATGCATATCAAAACCACAATCAGATATTAACTCTCACCTGTTAGAATTGCTAGTATTAAAAAGACAAAATGAATTAACCAGCAAAATGGAGACAGACTCATAGAGAGCAGCCTGACAGCTGGGGGGAGACTGGGGGATTGGGTAGATGGAAGGATTGAGCAAAGATAGAGAGAGAGAGAGAGAGAGAGAGAACTCATGGACAAGGAAAACAATGTGGTGATTGACTGAGGGAGGGGGAAGAGGGAGGGGGAAGGGAGAAGGAGGAGAGTATGGGGGGAATAAATATAAATGGTGATGGATTGAGACTTGACTTGGGTGGTGAACACACAATACAGTGTACGGATGATGCGTTGTGGAATTGTGCACCTGAAACTTGTATAAGTTTGTTAAGCAGTCTCACCCCAATAAATTCAATAAAAAGGAAAAAGTACAAGGAATAACAAGTGTTGGTGAGGATGCAGAGAAAAAGAATGCTTATTCACTATTGGTGGGAATGGAAATAGGTGCAATTACTATTTGTAATTCCTTACAAATTAAAAGTAGAACTACCATATGATCCAGCAATTTCACTTCTGGGAATTTATCCAAAGAAAATAAAAACACTAACTCAGAAAGATATATGTACCCCCAAAGTCACTGCGGCATTACAATAACCAAGACATGGGAACAACCTGAGTCCATCAATGAATAAATAGATAAAGAAACCATAGTATATGTAAAATAGAATATTATTCAGCCATAAAAAAGAAGGAAATCTTGACATTGGCAACAACATAGATGTATCTTGAGGGCATTATGCTAAGTACAAAGAAAGACAATAATTGCTTGATCTCTTTTATATGTGAGATTTAAAACAAACAAACAAAAATCAAGCTTCTTACTAGACTGGAAAGGGGCTGGAGGAGATTGAAGAGGGTAAAGAGGATTAAATATATGGTGATGGAAACAGACTAGACTTTGTGTGGTAGGTACATGATGCAATATACAGATAATTAATTATAGAATTGTACACTTTAAGCATATAATTTTACTAACCACTGTTACCCAGATAAATTTAATTTAAAAAAACCAAATTTTTAATACAAAATACAGATTGTTGGTTTCTGAAATGGTGGTTTAGAGGAGTATGAAAAATGGGTGGAAGTGTCAGAAACTACAAAGACAAAAAAATTTTAATGTTTAAAATTCAGAGAACACTGATAAGGAATATTTGGAGAGCCAGATTTTTTGCCTCTTTAAAAATAAGATAATAGCATACAGAAAACTCTACTATCAACCAATCTTTAAAGATAGACATATCTGCAAGTATGCCATTCACTAAATGCCTTCTCATAAACTTATCCACCATGACAGTGATTACATGAGGTCTGTCCAGAAGATACCCAGCCATGTAATATGAATAGTAGAGACATTTATTGAAGAAGATATAAGATACAAGAAACATTGTACATAAGACAGTGAAACCTCAGTCCCCTTGAAAGTAGGCATCTTGAGGACATCAGCTGCCCAGTCATATTTTCCTGAATCTCATCGATGGTCTGAAATCTCATTGTTTTCAAATGTGATTTTAGTTTGGGGAAAATCCAGAAGTTTCAGGGCGCCAAATCTGGGCTGTAGTGGGGCTGAGTCACCTGAGTGACTTGATATTATGCCAAAAAACTGCACAAGACATGATGCATGAGTGGACATGTTGTCATGATGAAGTTGCCCATCACAAGTTGCCCATACCTGCAGTCTTCCGAATCATCCAAATAGTTTCTGGGGAGGAATGCTCAACTTAACACAAAATTTGATGCAGATTCCTTGCTCTACTCACTCAGTCACTTTGAATGTGACAGCCATACAGTACACATGCTCACTGAATGGGTCGACCACCACCACTGACTAGTACAATGAAGTCATCATTGTTCACACATGCACATTCTAGTCCACTCTCCTTGGCTGCCAGGTCACATCAATGCTGTGTAAATCATTTTCATTATATTAGCAATAGCTGGACTTTTTCTGGAAAGACTACATTGTACACCGCTTCCTTTTTTCATGATATTAGTAGAAAATAAAAAATTGGTTTGGACAAGATTTATTAATATATATAAATGGAAAAAAATGATACTTTAATTTTTTTCATTGCAACATTAATTTTTTAATCTTATTTTTTATTGTTTATGCTGTTACAGTTGTTCCCACTTTTCCTCCCTTTCCCCACCTTCACTCAGCCCTACCCAGTACCATCCCCAAGCTAATTTCCATATTGTTGCTGGTATCTGTGGGTGGTGCATAAATGTTCTTTGGTTAAACCCTTCACCATCTTTCAACTCGTCCCTCACCCTCACTTCCTTTCCGGCAGCTGTCAATATGTTTTCTGTATTACGTTTTGTGTATTTAAGCTGCTGTTATTATTTTGTTCATTAGTTTATTGTGTCCATTAGATTCCAAATATAAGTGAGATCATGTGGTATTGTTCTTTCTCTGACTGACTTAATTCACTCAGCATAATTTTCTCCAGGTTCCACCTATGCTGTCACAAAAGGTTAGAGTTTTTTCTTTTTACTATTGTGTACTATCCCACTGTGTAAATGCACCACAGAATTTTTATCCACTCATTTACTGATGTGCATTTTTGGCTATTTCTAAATCTTGGCTATTGTAAATAGTGCTGCTATAAACATAGGGGTGCATATATTTTTTGTATTGGTGTTTCCGGGTCCTTGGGTTTATTTCCAGGAGTGGACTTGTTGAGTTAAAAGGGAGTTCCATTTTTAATTTTTTAGGGTACTCCATATTGTTTTCCACAGTGGCTGCACCAGACTGTATGCCCATCAACAGGGAATTAGGGTACCCTTTTCTGCAGACGCTTGCCAGGACTTGTTTATTGATTTGTTGATGGTAGCCATTCTGACAGGTGTAAGGTGATATCTCGTTGAGGTCTTAAGCTGCATTTCTGTGATGATTAGTGATGCTGAGCATTTCATCATGTGTCTGTGGGCCCACTCTATGTTCTCTTTGGTGAGGTGTCTATTCAGGTCTTTTGCCTACTTCTTAATTGGGTTGTCTTCCTAGTGTTGAATTGTATTAGTGCTTTGTATATTTTGGAAATTAAACCTTTGTCAGATGTATCATTGGCAAAAATGGCCATCCACACAAACAGTTTCCATATTCATCATACTGATAATTTCTTTAGGTGTACAGAAGCTTTTAAATTTGGTGTAGTCCATTTCTTTATTTTGTGCTTTGTTTCCAGCACCTTAGGAGATATATAGGCAAAAATATTTCTATGTTGAATGCCTGAGATTTTACTACCTATGTTTTCTTCTAGGGTTTTTATGCTATTGCATCTTACATTTAAGTCTTTTATCCACTTTGAGTTTATTTTTGTATATCGTGTTAGTTTATGGTCTAGTTTCATTTTTTTGCATGTACCAGTCCAGCTTTCCCAACACCATTTATTTGAAGAGACTGTTTTCCTCCATTGTATGCGCTTGCCACCTTTGTCAAACATCAATCCCTCATACAGGCATTGGTTTTTAAAGCATTTCTATTTTAAATGTTTCAATCAAATTTAAAAATATATTATGTCTTATAAAATTGTAAAATATCCTCTTTCACCATTTAGTGTGATATTCAGAGGCAATCTAGTTGTCATTGTGGATATCATTTGACTCTAGAATTTAGTTTCAGAAATGCAATTCTCAGAACTTCTAGAAATGCTTTTAGGAAAGCATAATAAAGAATAATAAATGGAACATACAACCTTTTAGTGGAGGTACATACATGCTTGTTTTGTTTTCAGTATTACACAAAGGTATTTTTTAAATTAGAGAAATCAAAAAGATTTAGACATGAAATTTCTTTTTACCCTGACTCATCAGTTTACATTTCCTAATACCAAAGACTAACTTCTATAAACTATAGTACAATAATCAAAATCATGCAATTATTTTTGTTATAATATCTCATTTAAAGGCCTTGTTCCAAAATTTGGCAATTTTGTTTAACTAATTCCTTATATACCATCTTTTTGAGTCCAGGATTGCTTGTTACATATAATTGCCATGTCTTTTTAGTCTCCTTTAATCTGTAACATTCCTAAATCATTTTTGTTTCAGGATCATGTCATATTTGAAGATATTTTAGAGTGTGTTTTCTGATGTTTACACATTATAAGACGTATAGTACACATTATTTTGTCAAGGGTACCACAAAAGTGGTACTGTTTTCTTCTTAATGCATCATATCAATGAACATATGCTGTCCATTAATTCCATTACTGGTGATTTTAGCTTTGACCACTTGGTTAAGGTGATGTGATTCCCAGTTTCTTCAACTGTAAAGTTATTCTCTTTGTGATTAATAAGCACCATGCAGGGAACATCTTGGTGCTATGTAAGATCACGATTCTCATAAAATTTCAGCATTTACTTATTATTCAACTCAATATGTAAATATATTATTTCAATATGTAACCAGTACAAAAATACTGAGATAGTTTATATTTTATATGTTTTTATATGTTTTGTTTTTTTAGTTATTAAGACTTTAGGCTTTCATCATGGCCACTGTGGCTTAGTTGGTTGGATGTTGTCCTGCAAACTGAAAGGTTGCCAGTTTGATTCCCATTTAGGGCACATGCCTGGGTTGTGGGTCCTGTCCCCATGTTGAGGTGTATGCAAAAGGCAGCCAATATGCACTTCAATATTTCTCTCCCTCCCACCTCCTCTTTCTAAAAATAAATTTTAAAAACACTTTAGCTCTTTAAAACTGTCTCAGATTTACAGCAAAATTGAAGGAAAGACCCAAAGATTTCCCCCATACACCCTGACCCTACACACACATAACCTTCCTAATTATCAGCATCCCCCACCAGAGTAGTACATTTGTTACAATTGATGAACCCACACAAAAGTCCATAGTTTAAATTATAGTCATTCTATGGATTTGCACAAATGTATGATGCCATGATCTAGAAATACTCTGTGCTCCACCTATTCATCCCTCCACTGCCCTCCTCCGTGGCACCCCAAACACCCCTGGCAACCATTGATGTCTTTTGCTGTCCCCACAGTTTTGTCTTTTCCAGTATTTAGCCTTTTCAGATTGGCTTCTTTCATTTAGTAATATGCATTGAAGTTTCCTCAATGTTTTTCATGGCTTGATAGCTCATTTCTTTTTAGCACTGTATAACATTCCATTGTTTGCTCATACTGCAGCTTATTTATCATCTTACCTACTGAAGGGCATCTTGGTTGCTTCCAACTTTTGGTAATTAGGTATAAAGCTGCAATAAACATTCATATGCAGATTTTTGTGTAGACATGACTTTTCACCTCCTTTGGGTAAATACCAAAGACAGCGATTGCTGGGTCATATGGTAAGAGTATGTTTAGCTTTGTAAGAAACCACTAAACTGTCTTCCAAAGTGGCTGTACCCTCTAGCATTCCCAGCAGCAATGAATGAGAGTTCTCATCGTTTCACGTTCTCACCAGCATTTACAGATTTTAGCTATTCTAATAGGTGTGCAGTGGTATCTCATTGTTGTTTTGATTTGTATTTCCTTGATAACTTATGATGTGAAGTATCATAAAATGTTTATGGTTGCTGAAAAAATGCTAAGAAAATTAAATTTGTAGGGCTATAGAAAACAAAACTGGGGTAAAATAGATTTTAAAACAATTTTATATTTTATTTAAATCCATTGCATTTTGTATATTTTCCCTCTTCCCCTCACTGTAAACATTATTTGACATATCTGTACAAAAATAAAAGGAAAACCAATAAAAGAGAGCTTTCTCAATTCATGTCCTCATATTGCAATACCACTTATAGATTAAAGAAGGGTCATGCCCTGTCACATTTTTATCTTATCTGACAAACTGTAAAATATCCCTTAAAAAGAAAAAAAAAAGAAGCATAAATGCCAAGTTATCTTCTTAACAACTTGAACAGAAGAGAGTGCCCTTAATGGTGAAATTCTGTTATGAGATGATGAAGAGATTATCCTGTGAATAATGTACAAGTCTCATTCTTACTAATCTGCTTTGCTTAGAAATCTTATAGGACCACATACATATTTAATAATAGTATAATATATCATAGGAGAGTTGAACGACCTTTAAGCAACTGGAAGTGAACATTTCACAAAAGAACAACACTGCACCGACAAGTCAGGATTTCAAATATGCAGTATCACATACTTATTTTTGTAACATGCTTAGCAGGGGTGCTTAGATAAAAGGAAGTAGTCTTCTGAATAAAGAATTTGCAAACCCCAGTCATTTTGTCTTGAGCATAAGAATCAATTATTACTGAAGAAAAGAACTTGTATGTGACTTAAACTTTCTCCCACTAACACAGCACCAGTTCCACTTGTTTAACTGTTATCTTTTGATAACCTTTGTTCTCAAAAAGCACAGGAAGCCAGGAGCTTTTTGAACTTCTCCCTCCCCATACCTGCCACTGTCCTCCCCACCTGATCCTCCTCCTAGATACACACGACTGTTGGGAGGCTGGAAAACTGAACAGCTACTTACCACTCCTTACTCTCAACGGGCCCAGGATAGTCTTTCTGAGCACTGTCTGCAATGCTTCTGTGCTCAGAGACCAAATTTAATATTTGTGAAATACAACACAACTTACCAATATTTGTAAAAATCTATAATGAGTCAGGAAAATCTACAATGAGCCAGACACTAGGGATATAGC